>NC_140968.1:32585037-32680037 GCF_056783735.1 Eptatretus burgeri | reverse complement strand
CTGTGTACCCTACCCCATCCCTCTCCCTTCCACAGAGCTCCTCATGTCTCTACTCCCCACTGTTTTGTGCTTCCCTTTCCCATCCCTCTTGTCTCCTGCTCTCCTTGTTATACCGTCTGTATGTTAGCTCTTATACAAGCCTTGACATTTTATTTAAAAATAAAAAAAGTATATATATATATATATATATATATATATATATATATATATATATATATATATATATATATATATATATATATATTTAGAAGTTAAAGTTTTTATTTGTGATGTTGACCTTCTATGTGTGAAAATAATGCTGCACAGCATATGTGAGGAAATTGGCCCTGGGATTTGGAAACGTATCAGACACAAAGAAACAAGACATGTATATTATTTGTCATATGTTATTATTTTTATTATATCAATAATAATAATAATAATAATAATAATAATAATACACTTGTTCGTCTGTGTGTCACGCTGCTTTCCACCCATTAGTTGGACAGCTGACCTGACTCCAGCCACAATTTTAACCTGAAATATCATACAGCCGCCATGTTGGTGCTATGCGAAGCCAAAGACATTTTCGGAGCTGTCACATTCACAATCGTCATTCCCTCCAGAAAAGTTTTCATTTCGGTGTAAAACGACTAAAGCGACTGTTAAAAGGATCCTCAAAGAGTGAAATGTTGGAGCTGATAGGTGTTCCTGGCTTCATGAAGGCCACAGCAAGTATAGGCCTTAGGCTTCAGTCGTTCGGCTTTACGGGCCACTCTGGTGCCAGCCTATGGGCCACTGCAATTGGTATACATCCGAGCAATATAACCACGATGTTTTATGTATGCACATCGGCAGTTGGAATGTTTTTGCTTCAAACCAGGTTAATTGTTTAAAAAATATATTTTCAGCAGTGATTGAGGCAGCGGTCTATTGCTTACACACCACCCAAATAACTGTTGCAGTCTCTCGAGTCGAGAGCAAGGGCTTTCACCATGCAGGTTCCACGGGTCCTTGCTATTATTTCCGAATTTTTTTCTCTTAGATGACTCGATCCGGGGACCATGAAACTATGAAACTCCTTTCATTATAGAGGTCTAGTCTGAGGATTTCTGGGAATCTCACGAGATTGTGAAAGAAAACATCCTTCATTATTTACTTCTAACAATGTGTGTATATATGCATCAGGAAGAAGATAATTGGTTTAGAGTCGTTTATTGGCACAATTAGGCTGCTCATGGTCACTGAGAGTTGTAATTCCATCGGGTTTCCTCATATGTTATGAGTTTGTGATTTGGACAGGCAACCATGATGGGCCATGACATTTAGGAACCAAACTGTTGCTGTTTCTATCTTGGATTCTGTGCAGTCAGTGATAGCATGATAGGGGAGGGAAAAAGTTAAATATTCCATGAGTTCAATGAGGTAATGAAGATATATGTAATTATTGATGTGGGAATGCTCTTTCACTTTTGTGAGCGGAAAGGGTGGGAAGGGGGGGTGAGAGTTGGGTTTGGGAGGAGTGGGGGTGGAGAGCAAAGATGGGAAAGAGTTGGGAGGGGGATGTAGAGGCTTTGGGAGGAAGGGGGTTGAAGCCTTAGTCTTGGTGCAGGGAGGCTGAGGACTTGGAGTTGAGAGGCGGAGGATGAGCACTTGAGGTTTGAGGAGGGAGGGGGGTGGCGAAGGAAGGGAGGTTTATGACTTAGGGTTTGTGAGGGAGGGAGTTGAGGATTTGAAGTCACATTAGGCTTGCAGCAAGGTATTATGTACACATTTAGGACACGGGGGACCAAAAAATGAAAGTCATTGCATGATTAAGTTTTGCAAATCATTTGTTAGTCAACATCATGGGGATTCAGGATCTATTTGGGCAGAGCTTAATTCTTCCTCTTTCTATTGCTCTGACAGGGTCAAAGTTGGTTTCTTAATTAATCTTAGGATTAAAAGTGCAGATTTCTTTAAAACGTTACATACTTCCTAACGACCTTTGATGTTCTGTATACTGAACACAAACTGGCCTTTGGTATTGATTTTTATATCATAGGGCCACCTTGGTAAACGTATTCTATGGTTATAAAATCAAGCTTATAGCTACCAGTAATTTTGTAGCAGCTTGGTAAATGCAATTTGTTACGTATTTCCTTACATTTTTGACCCAATCATGGAAGTGAACCTAAAAACTGGTATGTAGTAATGATCCATGTTGAAACTTGCCATTTTAAATCATCACTTTATGCAGAAGTAAATTGCTATTTAAGATGTTCTATCAGATGCATTTCAAATTTCTGGAATACGATTTTGTAAGCTTCACTATGACTGGGGGAAATTTTGCAAAATCTGAGATTTTACACATTTGAAGGTGCCAAGATATGCAGAAGGTCATAAGAAATGTACTGTTTCGAGGAATTGTTCTATTCTTATGTATAATGATATACATCAAACAAAAAAAAATGCATTTTCCACCATTTTGGACAACATATACAATCATACATGTAACATTGTAACCCATTTCTAAAAAATGAGCTATAAAAATGGAAAAAATAGCCTGTGTTTGGATAAAAAAAACATGCTTTGTAAGCAACTATATCCATAGGATCCATAGCAAAGTATACATTTTCTGAAAGCACAGACACTTGGGCATTAAATAACATTAAGATTGTTTATCTTATTAAAACTGGGTTCAATTTCTAAGCTTTCTCCTCATTTAGGATCACAGTGTACACAATACCATGCTACAAGCCATTATACATTGCAGGGATGTTCTGTGGGTCCCTGCTCGTATAAATCAAGATCATAAACTGCCATTCTGACCGAATAATGAGGACATTATACAAGTGTCATATGCTTGTGCACCACATTGCCTCTAATACCGCACGGCATGTATTGAAATAGAAGACCAAGAAGGAACCTGAATGAAGTAAAGAACAAAAATGGAGTCATCAGGTGGAACCTGGACAGGATTCGGGTTTCAGCCGCTACTCCATTACCCTCAAATCCATCGAGGTACAGCCAAATGAGCCTTACAGAAAAATGTCTGCAATAATTCACTTCTCCTGAGAGAGAGAGAGAGAGATAACAAAAGAGAGAAAGAGAAGAAAAGGCAATAATTAGAGTGAAAAGAGAATTGTGAAAAATAAGTCAATTTTAAATTTTTTCGAAAGAAGTGTGAAAGGAACAAAGAAAACAAAAAAAGGTATATATTGTCGGACCCCGACATTCACGTGGAATACGTTCCTGAAAGTACCACGAATGTCAGGGCATTGTTTTTTTTTAAATCAATTAATTGCTTGTTTGTTTGTTTGTATATATTTACATGGTCGAGGATCGTGGAAGAGCGATGATACTGAACAAGAGCAGAAGAAAGGGGAAACACTAACAGCAGGGCTGAGGGAGAAAGTCGACGGAGACAGACAGACGGACGGGGAATGCATGTAACAATCAGGGGTAAGGGAGAACACAAAGAGTCGACAATATAGATCCATGAGCAAAATTGTGTTTGACCAGTTTGTGATTTTTGTCAAGGTCTGAGGAGAGGGGAGAGGCTGCTGCCTGTCTGTCAGAAGGATGAGGGATGTCATGGCAGAGAGTGGAGTCATCAGCAGAGAGATAAAGAGGATTTTCCAGAGAATCAGTGAGATCATTGATGAAGATTAGGAATAATATGGGGCCTAGAACACTGCCTCAGGGTACTCCAGCCTTGACAGGGAAAGGAGACGAAAGGGTTCTGTTGAGAGCAACACTTTTACGAGAGAGGAGGAAGTCAGTTATCCAAGAGTGGAGTTGGCCTTGGATTCCATAGGGGCAGGATGCCAGACTGTATCAAAAGCTTGAGATATGTCCAAAGAGATGGCCCTGATCTCATGTCTGATGTTGAGGGCCTCCATCCATTGTTGGAAGAGTCGAAGCAGCATGTCCAAGGTAGAGTTACCAGGTCTGAATCCGAATTGATGATCTGAGATGAGGCTGTTGGAGTAAAGAAATGATTTTATGTCAACTGCGATGATGGATTCCATGACCTTGCTGATGATTGGAAGTAAGCTAATTGGGTTGCAGTTAAGGGAATCATTTTTGCACCTTTTTATGTAACTAGTTGGTCCGATGGACCAAATTTGCATTGGTCTTCACAGCATTGTTACATACCCAGCTACTGTACTGCTTGAGCATCTGCTTGCCTTTCATCAAGCTAAGGTGCCCTTGGGCCAGCACAGGGATTATATGTTTGATATTATTATTGCTATATGACAGTACTATTCTTATTATTGTTGTCAATATAATTAGTATTAATTGATATATATGCTTTGTTGCAATGTTATCACTGTTTTTGTGTCGTTTATTTTAAATTAGAATGCCATGCCACTGTCGGATGTATTTAGCTGCTTTATATACCTGAACGTAGCATGCGTTTAAAACATGGGAATTCTAATGGACTTTATCGTAGTTAATTTGCCGAATCAACTCGGGTCATGATGATCATTTTGGTGTATCGCATATCGCATTCCACATCAGAACACTCTAGTAGCACTCCACAAAACACATGACACACACACACACACACACACACACACACACACACACACACACACACACACACACACACACACACACACACCTCATCCATTTATAAGTCTTAAGAGGTCTATGGTGTCTTTGGGGTCTTGTGTCCTTGGGGATTTTTGAGTCTTTTGGGTCCTCAGGTTCTCTTGCGTCTTCTGGATGTTTTGGGTCATCTGGGTCTTCAGGGGAATTTGGGTCTTCAAGGATCTTTTTCAGGGTCTTAATGGTCTTAAAGAGTCTTCAAATGTCGAAGGAGTCTCAGCAGTCTCAAGAGTCAAAAGGTACATTGCAATAGTGCATAATTAATGAATCGACACATGTAATTGATAGACACAAAAAGTATCACACACACCCACACACGATTTATCGTAGATGCCGTGATGTTGGCTGATTTCCAACTTCACAGGTGGATACAGGAGACCAGTCCTGAAGTATTAAAAAATATCTGCGAATACACGAAGCGCAATTGTAGAAGTAGGTCACATTTTATGGTCCGCGAATAGGGGGATCCCCGAAGGTGTGTGTGTGTGTGTGTGTATGTATATATATATATATATATATATATATATATATATATATATATATATATATATATATATATATATATATATATATATATATATATATATATGTCACACCTTCACGTTGGAACAAGCCACAGTCATAGGGATGGTCAGTCATTTCAGTCAGTCATTTCACAGTCAGTTTCACAGTTCAGTTTCATTTCACAGTCAGTCATTTCAGCTCCTCCAAGGCAAGCCGTGAGGTTATTGAGGCATGGTGGTCTGATGACCGCTCGATCAACAGGCATGTTGACGTCAACCCAACTTATCATGCCCTACGCAGACACCTCCGCAAACCTGGCAAGCCCATGACAACAACCACTCTGGACATAAGCTTCAATCCAGAAGCCAATATGCTGATCCAAACTTCTGTTCCCTTCCCTCAACCCCACTGGTGGAATGGCAGCCAATCAGGCACTCAAATACATGAACATAGGACAATAATAATAATAATAATAATAATAATAATAATAATAATAATATAACACAGACTGAATTTTCAAATGTAAACCGTTTTCATAACTGCCTCTGAGGACGGAAATTGTTTTCTTTTCATTTTTTTCAATTTACATCAAAACAAAAACTCTTCATCCTTCATCATTTATTTATTTATTCATTCATTCATATGCAGCCTGTGGCTGCTTGGGCTGCATCATTTTCTGGGGGCACCGATGTGCCACTGATTCAATGCCCACTGTTACCACCACGTTGGTACTCATTTCACCTACTTCGGAAGGATGGCAAGCTGAATCAACCCACCTGGTGTTCATTCAACAATTAGCGGCCTTTATCTGAAAACCCTGAGATCTTAAGCTTGCCACCTGAGCAGTTAAGTCAACACCAGGCTTTTCTTCATTCACCTTCACTTATAATGGGCTCATGGTGAGTCTCATTAAATCCCGTTTCTCATAATGATTAAATGCTCGCTATATTCAATACCTTTTGGTTCTTTTCTTTCTTCCAACATTTCCATTTTATTCATATCGCCCTATCAAACAGCATTTCCGATTACACACTGCCTTTTAAAGCATCACGAAGCAGGTCGCTCTCCTTGCAACACAGGTGAGAAAAGGATATGAACAAATAATTAAACAGCTGATATTTTCAGTATATCCCAATTTATTTCAATTGTACAGTCTGTTCCAGAGGAAAGTTTAACTTTGTGGAAATATCACCATTTTAAATTGACCACTGACTTATGGTTAGGTGAGCTTATTCGATCGAACAGTGTCCACAGGTGAGTGAGTCGGTCAGTCACCAAAGGTGTGCCGAGATGGGCACTCCCACCCTCAGATACTGGTATATATGTGTATATATATATATATATATATATATATATATATATATATATATATATATATATATATATATATATATATATATATATGTGTGTGTGTGTGTGTGTGTGTGTGTGTGTGTGTGTGTGTGTGTGTGTGTGTGTGTGTGTGTGTGTGTGTGTGTGTGTGTGTGTGACAAGACCCAATCATGACTGTCACCTGTAATTGGAGGGAATAACCAACCAGCTCTCACCTATTCAATTAACCTAGGTAGCTTGGGGTAATTCGAATTCATCAGTCCAACACTGGCTTGTAGGTCACGTCGGCATTGAAAACCATTTTGGGGGAAACGAGAGCCAATCATGCTAGAATTTTGCAGGGCATTCAACAAGGCAGGATGTTATTCAAATAACATTCCATTTCATTTTTTTTTTCAAATAACATTTCATCCCCCCACCCCCTTCCCATAACTTTGGGGTTTTAATTTTTTTTTCAGCTCATCTGGACTTTAGTCAGGACTTTGAACCCCCTCCTCCCCCCAAAATATGAATTTGCTCTCTTCTCTGAAACCACACACAATTTCGATGAAACGTGAGCACAACTTTTATCATCCTTCATGTACCAAAGTATATCGACCGCATCAAAATCTGCACTCATTAAGGGGGTGTATGGGGTTTTTTTTCACCCCACAAAATGGGTATTTGCCCTCTTCTCCAAAACTACACAGAATTTCGATGAAACGTAACCACAACCTTTATCACTCATGATGTCTCAAAGTTTATTCATGGCATTAACAAAAAAAAAATCAGGGTCTAAGGGGGTTTGCGGAGGATTTGAGTGACTGTTGGTCCTGATCCAGGTGAGCTTCAGGATGCACGGTCCCATTTTTATAATCAGATTAATACTATTTCAAGTTGCATTAGTGATTATAATCAAATTCCTGATAATTCTGTGAGGCCTTAACACTAAATAAAGTTGACTGTATTTTTTCTGCTTAAATTGCAAAGTATCAGGTTGTGGATTTATATGAACTAGCAGAGTACCTGTCCTATGGGCGACTTGTTCCAAGCATGCAGCACGTTTGTCTGATGTATACCTTTATTTGGGTGGTGTATCAGTAACTGACATCTATGTACAGGCCAAAAATAAAAAAAACCCGGGTTACGTGCATGAAGCAAAACCTTACCTGTTGCTTATAATTCAAAACATCTCACTGCACTGGAAAACGTAGGGATGGGAATACTGCACTGTAAATGGTGGAGACTTGTAATACCCTTTCCCACCTAGAGGTGGCACTACACATTACACATATACATCGGGAATTTGCATCCCCCCAAGACCACCTGCAAAGATATAAACATACATATACATTAACTGGGGTCATGTTGCTCCTATGTAGCAAGTCTGGATGTAATCGACCCAGAACTGTAGGAGGTGTAGCAAGACAAACAAACAAGCACAAACACTTATCTGTGAATTATAGTGAGGATTCATATAGCAGGGTACTGTACTAGCGGGGAGTGCTGGAACATTGTGAAAGCATACGAACCTTGCTTCCCCATTGTCTCGGGCCACTCACCTGCATTTGATTTTTCATTTATTTATTTATATTTATTTATATTTTCCTTTACGGATGCTTTTTGATAGTTCTGTTATTTTTCCTGGTGTATCAGCTTCGATGTCTGTTAGCACACAAAATGATCATGCTTTCCCATTGTCTCGGGTCGCTCACCTGTATTTGATTTAAAAAAAAAAAATTTCTTTTCATTTATTTTCCCCCATTTATTTATGTTTTCATTTATGGATGCTGTCTGGCAACAGTGTGATTATTCCCAGTGTACCAGCTTTGATGTCCATTGGCACACAAAATTTCAGCTTTCTATGTCATCCGGATGGTACCGATCTTTAATATCAGTCAGTGAGTCGGTGGTTAGAAAAAATCTTTGACTGTTTGGTGTGTAATATATATATATATATATATATATATATATATATATATATATATATATATATATATATATATATATATCTATAAAAATGTATATCTATAAAAATGTATATATATATAAATGTATATATATATATATATATATATATATATATATATATATATATATATATATATATATATATATAAATGTATATATATATTGTTGCGGATTTCGCGCCCGCCGGCGTGCGAACGGCCACGTAACTCGAATCGCGGCACGTCGCCCACCGGACGGACAATCCAGTCGTGACCCTCTCGGACTAACGCCGGGAACCAGTCACGGGTGGACCTTTCGGTCTCACCGCGATCGAGCCAATCAGCCCCCGCGTGGGATAGGGTTGCTCGCCAAATTCGACCTACCTAAGTACCCACGCGGAGGGTAGACCGGGCGATCGCACCTCGCCGCAGGTCGACTTCGGACACGGGCCACTTAAGCGACCCGTTCCGTACTATCAGAATAACCGAGCGGTGTTATCGTCGACCTCGACGGTTCGATTAATTATCGGGCGTACTCAGCCCACTACCAACCCTTTACGTGAAGCAAGATGAGGATTCAATGGGAGAAAAGACGAAGCGAAGCGGGAGAACAGTTCAACAATAAAGCACATTTATTCGCGGCACACGGGAAGCACACAAATACAATTCCACCAAATGCACACAAAAAAAAGAAAACACAATTCCATTTACACAAAAAGCAAATATAAAAGTGAAAACACAGTGCAGAGCTAATACCGACTACCGAGCACACGGCAACACTTATACAATTCTACTTCACAGACGGCGCCGACAACACATACCCAAAACCAAGGAAAAGAAATACCCTCAAGAATGAGGCAGGCCTGAGGCCGAGACCGGGTCGGGCCTACCCGTCTGGTGATGAGACGCGGAGCGGCGATGGCCCCGCAACCCGCGGGCCTCGTGGACGGTGTCTGGTAGGGGGTGGGAACGGGGCCCCCTTGGTCGCACTATCTCAGCGCGGGGGGAAACAGGAGGGGGTTGTTGATGCTCGGGGTATAGAGGATCTTTATTACCCCTGGTGTGCGTCTCCACCTCGGCCAGGACGCGCTGCCGGCCTCCCTCGGGCGTGCAGCTCCTGGCACCGACGCGAGCACCCCCTCGTCCGACTCTCTTCAGCTTCTCCAGCCACTGCAGGCTTCGGGCTCCAGACTTCCACACTCGTCCCCTCCGTTCCGACTCCTTCTCGTTCTCGTTCTTGTTCTCCTTTTCGTTCTCGTTCTGCTGACTCCTTCTCGCTGACTGACGAACACCGTCCTTTTATCCCCCCGTAACTTCGCCTTTGACCCCCTCCCTTTGACCTTTCACCTCGCTCCCCATTGGCCCGAGAAAAAGTGGGCGTGAAGGCTTTTTGATCCACAAATTTGCATATATCGATCGCCCTGGGGCGGGCCACCCGCCCCTCGCTCACCGATTGGACGGCAAAAAGTGGGCGTGTGTCGTTTTTGATCCGTTTTTGAAGCACAAAATCCGTGATTTTGTACACGCTGTTCAACGTGCGCCCTGCACGAGTCCAACACCGGTACCCACAGCGGGGCAAGAACGGTGGCGATGCTACGGTTGCGAGGTGTGACGTGAAGGTCGTGGCGGTTGTGGTGAAGCGGTGGTTGTGGTCGGTGGTTGATGTTGTGGTTGTGATGGTAATCATGGCGGTTGGTCCAAAATAAAGATAGTAAAAGAAAAACGGCTATCCTGAAGAGTCGCAGCACGTATAAATGACATGTATTCCCACTAGACAACGGGTTTGGGCCTAACTACACATGCACTTACCGAGATACCTCACCTAAGGGACCTGAATGGTGGTTTGCGAATCTGGTAACCACAACAATATATATATATATATAAATGTATATATATATATAAATGTGTATATATATATATAAATGTATATATATATATATATATATATATATATAAATGTATATATATATATATATATATATATATATATATGTATATATATATATATATATATATATATGTATATATATGTATATATATATATGTATATATATATATATATATATGTATATATGTGTACATATATATATATGTGTATATGTATATATGTGTACATATATATATGTGTATATGTATATATATATATATATATATATATATATATATGTATGTATATATATGTGTATATATATATATATATATATATATATATATATATATATGTATGTATATATATATATATATATATATATATATGTATGTATATATATATATATATATATATATATATATATATATATATATATATATCCGAGAGGTCTGTGCACGCACATGAATTTTGAGCATGAATCGGCATCTCAGACCCACGACCACGGCAAATCAGCTTATCAGAAGTGGCCAAGTGAACCCTCAAAGGTGACTCTCTTTTCACTTCCACTTTAACTTGCGAACCCCGAACAGCCAAACTTAATGGGTTTATTTCCTATTTTCTATGCACTATGGAGTCCCGCTCACAAATTTCTCATTAACACAGGGTCTCATTAATGAGAAATCTATTACAATAAACTGGGATTGGGGAAAATACGAGGAACACGACTGCACAGGCGGTAAAAGAGACAGTGTCAAATTAATGCTAAAATAAATACCCCCACACCCTCCCCTGAAGGTCATTAATGAGCCAAATGGGTTTTTTGAACCAATAACCTGCTCATGTCTAATTCTCGTTAGATATTCTTGGTTTTGTGATTATAATTCAAATCCTTAACCCTGCAAATAGCTTTTCACCAGTTTTAAAGGCATTAAGCTGTTAGTTTGCAACACTGGAGATGTGTTTGCAGTCATCTGCGATTCCAGTTGAGTGTCCTCCCCACTATGCAACCGCACAACTCTGTTCACCGACTGACTTAGCTGTAGCAAACCATTACAGAGCAAAACTTTTATTGATTAACTTATACGAAGGGTGTAAGTAAAGTGTGTTCCATACTTAGAGGAGGAAATTATGGTCTGCCAAAGTAGTAATCCACTGAGTGGTTTGCCTTGTGTGTCTGACAAGGAATTTGGAATTCGTGCTGATGCACAATGGCCTTCCTTTTTCAAAAGGCATTGTGGTACAAGATCAGGAAAGGCTATTTACATGTAGATGGGCATTGAAGGTACAAGGAATTCGTGGATGCATGTGCACCAGCATTCATTGCAATTTGCATTTCAAAGACATTTCTTCATTTCTCGAAATTAAAAGGCTAATGACTCGGTTAAGACTTCTTGTACCCAACAACAATAGTTGTTGCCATTCATCTACTTGGTTACAATATTCCTTTTGCTTCACCGGAGTGGTTATCATGGCCTTGTACTCGGACTGCTGCAGTTATTGCCTTCATTGCACTGCAAAGGTGCCACTAATTTCACTTCCTGCATGCTCGACATGTTTCCAGTCACCTTCCTGAGGCACCAGCTGAAGCTTCACAACCTGTGGTTCACCTGAATTCTCTATTTCCTCAGGTTTGTGTGTCTGAACATAATGTCTCCAGGCCTTGGGTGTGTATGGATTTAAAGGAAATTGGGGTGCATTGGGGTATCCGCTCAGGGCTCACACTGCTATTCTTGGCAAATATTAAGTGACAAATGTGTTTGTTAAGCACATTTAAGGACCCAACACATTGATATTTACAACATTAAGTATTGGCATAATAATATTAATATAATTGACCAAAAGCAATTGCTTGATGGGATGTCCCAATGATTCACACCATTTCCCCCAACATATAAATGGAAGGTGTGTGTGTGTGTTTCTTTTTTTGTCCCCGTGATGTCCCTGTGTTTCGCAATACCGTGACCCCAAGGGAGTGTCTCGCAGTATGAATCAAGGCTGATGGGAAATGTTTCAAGATGCCACAAGCAGAGAAAATAGTGCAGCTGCTGATATGTTTCACCCTGATTAGAGCTCGTTGCTGAGAGATGGTTTGACGGGTTCATAGTATCGCACAACATGACAGTGACTTCATGATATTTCTGGAGGTTTAAGAACCTTTTATGATCACATTCATTCCCAAACGCAAAACAGTCTCCTCCTATCAGTGCTATACTAAAGCGATAGGCAATGTGCTTGGGTGGCAGATAACGCTTGTTGGTTACAAATAATGCGGCAATGGCTGTAATGGGACACGATTTGTCTTTTCCTTAATCGTTACTATACCCAGGGGGTTTCGTCATATACACAGACATATATATATATATATATATATATATATATATATATATATATATATATATATATATATATATATATATATATATATATATATATATTGTTACATTTATGAATGGGGATGGGGGTTTTTAGACATTCCCGTAGAACAGATAGAAGTGTATAGAGTAGCCAGCCCATCTCGATGCAATAAGTAAGGACACGTAGCTTAAGAATTGTCTTGTTTGAATGTGCACCATACAGGGGGTGGTGCGGAGTGATAAATAGTCAAGGATTATGGTAAAGGTGTTGTACTTATAACCCCCATGTAATATCCCACTGGGTGGAATCTGGTGGCCTTTGGGCTCTGTCAGGCAAGTGGGGTTGGGGGGGGTGGGGGTGGAGGCATAGCTACAGACGATCAGGGGCAGAACTATGGATGCTCCAAGGGTCAGAGTGAGTCCAGAGAGTGAGGGGAGGAGTGTGGATGGCACAGGTGCTGTGCATTATTGGAAGGTGTGTGTGTGTGTGTGTGTGTGTGTGTGTGTGTGTGTGTGTGTGTGTGTGTGTGTGTGTGTGTGTCCATCGGGACCATACTCGGTGCAGAGCGTTGGTGCTGCCGAAGCAGACTTCTTGGCTATTGGACATAATCCTGGATGGGTCGCCACTCTAACACAGAAAACCAGCAAGCTGACACTCAATTTGCCGACCTCGGAAGGATGACGTTCAGAGTCAACCCCACCTGGCATTAATTCAACAGCCGAGTGGGGTTTGAACTCAGGATCATGGGAGCCCAAGCCCACCACCCGAACCAATGAGCCAACATCAGGCACATATATATATATATATATATATATATATATATATATATATATATATATATATATATATATATATATATATATATATTTATATATATTTATTTATATTTATGTTTATATATATACGTGTGTGTGTGTGTGTGTGTGTGTTTGTGTGTTTGTGTGTGTGTGTATATATGTATGTATGTATGTATGTATATATATATATATATATATATATATATATATATATATATATATATATATATATATATATATATATATATATATATATATATATCCTGGTGTTAGCGCAGTGGTTAGGGCAGCGGCTTGGGATCCAACAGGTCCTGAGTTCAAGCCCCATTGGGCCACTGAATTAATACACCAGGGGGTTGACTCAGCCTGTCATCCTTCCGAGGTCGTCGAAATGAGTACCAGTATACGGGGCCGGTGTACACCCCGGTTAAAATAGGTGTACCATATTCCTGTGTCGTAAGAGGCGACCAGGGTTGCGCCAGGAAGGGCATCCGGCGTAAAACATGTGCCAAATCACGTATCCGCTGGTGCGACCCCTAACGGGAGCAGCTGAAAGAAGAAGAAGAAGAAGAAGAAATATATATATATATATATATATATATATATATATATATATATATATATATATATATATATATATATATATATATATATATCCATATCCATCTTTATTGCGATCAGGCCCCATCACTACAGTGATTACCAGGAAGCAAGTGTGTTAATGTACATCTGTAAAACGTGTGCTCATGTACATCTGGTTGTTTGTTTCAAAACTTTCTCTCAACCTATTTGACAATTAATGTAATCATGTTTGCCCTTCTTCTTGTTAATGTCAGTTGATTTAGTGTCCCAGTTTTATCAGCACCAAGGCTTGTGAGAAATGAAAACAAATATGATTGTGTGACTCCATGGGGAGGCAGGGGTTCAGGTCATTGGGTTCCTGGCTCAGGAGGTGAGAAACATTAGGGTTCACATGATTAAAGTTTTTAACCCTACATCACACGTTCACATCTTGGGGAAAAAAAACCCACTCATTTCATTGTCTCTCAACATTGGAAATCATACTGCTTAAGATGAAAATTTATATTAAAAAGATATTGATGGAATTAAATTCTGTGGTTTGTTGAAGGATTCTGACATTTGACCTTTATGACTGGATTAGTTTTGTTGCTTCTACAAATTTCAAAATGTTATATTTGAATATCCCGTTTTTACTTTGCGTTGTATCCTTGCACTTGTATGTTTAGGCCTGATGTTAACTTAATGGTTAAGGTGCTTGACTTAAGATCCTAGTAGGGTCTTGAGTTCAACCCCCTGTCAGGCCAATGAATTAACACCAGGTAGGGTTGATTCAACCTGTTATCCTTCTCAAGTCAGCAAATGAGTATCAGTGTGCTAGTAACAGGGACATTGCATCAGCAGCATAGCTGCTTCCCCAGAAAATGATGCAACCAAGCAGCCACAGGCTGCATACGAATAAATAAATAAGAACTTGTACATCCGGTGTTTATGAATCCCATATTGCTGAGTGGTAATGAATGTCGGTGCGGAGAGATAAATTAATTTGGAGAATGATGGAGTGAATAAAGGGGGAAGGAGGAGGCAGGTAAGGTGGGTAGGTAGTGGGTTGAGGTTAATAAGTACAAAAGTGTGATTAGAATGATTCTAATTACTTTCAAGTAAATGATATTAACCATTATAAGGCCATTTTTTTGCAGGTCTGAGGCTGGTCTGCACTGCCCTTTCATTATATTTGTTACTGTCTTGCCATTAATACCTCCAACGAAGCGGGAAATTATGACGAGGATCCAATACCGGTTCCAGCTTTGCTTTACAGGTATCATCGGCCTTAAAAGTATTATAATGGATTGGCATTAAGCAGTTCATTTTAATGCGTAAGCGTCACCCAGCTGCTGTTTGCATCAGTTCTGGGGACCTGGCATGCAGTGCCACTGATGCAGTGCCCCCCCATAGATAAAATTTAAAGGATTTATAATTTGGCCAAGGTAACATCACACAATATAACCTACTCTCCTTTTTTAAAATTATTTTTAAAATAATACCATGGAATTTTTAACGCCGAGGAAACAATAAATTCTTGCAGATGATACAGATAGTTGAATGTCCCCTCCGAAGAACAGCATGCTCATTGATTCAATACTCTGCAGGTAAAGCACCTCATTGGTAGTTTGCAGTCAGGTCGATAATTAATTAAACTCGGTCCAGATGGCTCAAAGGTGAGTATGTTACATTTCTATCCTGCCTTTATCAGCATCACAAAAAAAAAACATTACTCGGCATTCCATTGAATCGTGTGACCTCATAATTTAGAGCATCATCAGAGTATATCCTTCTGCAGGACCAGCAGAGCGTTGTCTCCAACTTCAACATCCTCCAGAGCTTTGCTATGTCCAATGGCTAATGCAGAAAAAAAAAATTAGTTTATTTCCAAGTTGAAACACCCTCTGGGTCTCTGCTTGGCCTAACGTTACTTGGTACTGCATGAGTAGTTTTTGAAAAGTACAGCAATGTGGTTAACAACAGGAGAGAATGCACCATCAGCCGATGCTGACCTTTCAGACCGCTGTGCTCTTTTCGTTGAGGTCCCGGATCCAAGACAAAAGAATCCCTAAAGAATGATCGATTGACTGATTTTGCTTGACTGGACCTCAACCCAAATGTCAAAATCATCAAATGTTGTGAGTTCCTGCAGTCCATGGATGCTGGTACCCCTCCTTGGGTGTTTATGTAAGCACAGAGCCCCTGTCGCGTTGACCTCAGGCAGACCTCTAAGCCTGTGCCTCATTATGTACCCAGCTCCATGCCTCTCTCGTCACTAATTACTGGAAAGGCCCTTTTCCTTAGAACTACACTTGGAGCATTTGCCAATGTACAAAAGCACGCTTCTGACAGCATAATGAAGGGTAATGGAATAATTACACGTTTCGATGGGAACATTACGCGGTGTCTCATCTTGATACGAAAATGCGTCAATGTGTCTTCCAGTTTGAAGCTTCGTGGCAAACTCACCGTATCCTCGTGTCAGCTTCCAGCCTTTGTGTTTATCCGCTTCATCTCTGCGTCCTATTTCTTATTCCGGTAGTCACTTTATGTCGGATTGTCTGTGACTCTTAATTCTGTAAAATCGTGCTTGTCATTAATCTCAATGTTTTGGGATTGTATCAAAGGTAGATCTAAGCCCGATGATCCGATCGATCACCAAGTGAGAACGGCCGTTGAGATTTTGAACGAACAGCCACATGCGTAATCATGGTGAGGCTTGGCTGGAGCATAATGTTGGGTTGACAAAACTCCATGGATGTAGGAGAGCTCCTGCTTGGTGTTGGGAAAAAAAAGCCAAGATGTAAAGCTTAGGCAGAGAGAGAGAGAGAGAGAGACAGCAAAGGAACGCTGACCAGTTCGGCTTTGCAGGCGACATCAAAATTAAGTCGCTTTCGTCCCAAAAGTCTCTCCAGGTCTCATCTTCGGCCGTAAGCTTCAGCTCATTTTGATCTCAACCAGGCGTTACCTCGACGTCCAGCATTCAGTCCTTGATCCGCTACACTCACTCGGCCCATGGTTTTCTCGTGCATCCCCACACCCGTGGTTCGTGTTTCTCGGACTCTCAGCATGCCCCGAGTATGACTCGCCACCACTCCTTTAACAAATCGAGTGCTTTTTGAATGGTTGCACCTTTAGCCTGTGAAAATACTACCCATTGATCGGTCGTTAGTGAAAAATGTACGCTCTAAAATGTTTTATTTATCCACACCTTGCAAAGTCGATACGGGAGCTGTTTAGCAGTCTCCGGAGAGAGCAGTGTTAGGTAGCTCGGCGATGCAGGCCTATGCATCATTTTTAATTGCCATTTCAACTGCACCTTGTCTCACCCTGTGAGTGGCAAGGCAACGTTAAGGCCTGCCTTTTAGACTGTTGCTCAGGAATCATTTATTGATGAGCAGTTTCTGCCGTGAAATTGTAAATCAAAAGTTTATGATGTGGGGTTAAAGATTGCGGTGTCGTTTCTGAATGGGTTACGCACCTCCGTCGATTTCATCAGCTACATCACTGGTCAGGATTTCAACTGAGAGCGGTTGAAAAATCTTCGCTCAGCATCACCGGTGACTGAAATGCAAAATGGAACAACACATTGCTTCACCCACTGGAGCTTTGCTGGCGCTAACAAAATGTTCCGCGGCTCGAAGCACATCTCGTAGCGAGCAACCGAGCTCAAACCAGTGGAAGCACGGGCAATTTTACACTCAGGGTGTAAATCCTCATTTTTTTGTATTTTTTTGTGGGTTTCTCTTTTACGGCAACTGGTCGGAAGGCGGTTTTGGGAAGCTATTTGGCTTCATTGGGAGAGGAAGACGGATTTCCAGCCACGCCATCTTGCTGGCAGCCAGAGGCGTTTATCAGGCCGGTGTAGAGGAAGAGCGAGGAGACATTTTATTTCAGTTTTTATTTATAACACATCAATCACAGTGCTTGTGCACAGTTGAGTGAAACACACACACACAAAGGTCAGAGATTGTAGTGGCAGTTAAGGAACCGCATTGGTTGTTATTATTTTTGGCTGTTAAGCATATGCAGAAATGTAAGGAATGATGGCAGTTGTGAGCAGGGCTGTTGAACCGTCGAAGAGGCTGTTAGATACGAATGGAGGTTGAGGACGTGCAGGTTGGTGCATTGCTTAGAATAAATGAAAGAGCCTGACAGAAGGTCAGGCCGTGCTTCAGCGGAGACCCTGAAGCGTGAGGATGATTATGATGGAGAGCGGCGATTCAGAAAAAAACACATCGGACATTAACCTGGGATTTACAGGTGCGTAGCTGTCCCACCAAGGTGCATGGCTCTTTCGTGAGAAAGGCTCTTCTTACACATTATCCCCAAAGTATCTGATTTCGATGCATTTATTACTTTATTGCCACAGCGACACGTATGCCAGAATCCTAGTGTGACGTCATAATCCGTCCTTTTAAAAGCTAGTCTCCGTTTGAGTGAAGAAGCTGTATTTTATCTAATTGTTGCGAGTTGTCGTGACATATTGATAGTTCGGCGTTCAGAAGAGAATGTCATAGCCTTCGAGAGTAGCACTTTTCTGAGTAATGTAATTGACACTTTTACTCGATGACTTCCCTTTTAAGTTTGGAGAAGCTTATAAGTGGCATGTTAGGAAAGGTGGGTCTGAGTGTCACTCGTTAGTCGTGTTTTTGAGGACAATGATTGTGTGCGTGTGCGTGTGTGTGTGTGTGTGTGTGTGTGTGTGTGTGTGTGTGTGAGTGTGTGAGGTTTGTGTCAGAAGATTCTCAGAAGTGGTTCACTGAGTGGTATGTAAAAGGAAAACAAGGAGCAGAAAAAGCCAATTCTGCCAATCTCGCCTTTGATCACCTCTCCATTCCCACACGTATGCACAGGTATGAAGTCCGACAGGATGGCATGGATGGAGGTCAGACATTTACCTCTGGGCTGTCCATCAAGTCTGAGTTTGAATTCTGACCAGACTCGAAACAGTCACCCTGGTGTTTCGCAGGCAGGCCTCTGTCGGATAGACGTTAAACTTGGTGTCCCATCTTCCAGCATAAGTTAGGGAGCATTGTTCTTGGTGAAGCATACGCGAGCTATCGGCAGCACCACAAATTAGTTGCGAACTCTTGTCAAAACTTGCATACTCACGAATCCCGATCCTTCTTCTTCCTCCTGCCGGCACACCATCTTTATTCTACTGAGCTGACCTTCTCTCGCCATTACCTTTATGATTTCTTCCTACAACCCTCCATCTTACCTGTTCTTCAAAAATCAATAATCTTCCTTGTATCCTTTCGATCTCGACACCACCTGGAACCACGTGTCTCTACCCTTCCTGATACGTTTCATCGACCCAGCAGCTTCACACTGCGTTTCCTGATCCAAATTCACCATTCACCTCACGATTTTTTCGACAACACTTCCATGACCTAATCTGTTGAAAACTCTCTCAAACTATGATAATAATAATAATAATAATAATAATAATATTAATAATAATAACGATCTCTTATAATGCTTCATCTTCCTCTTTCACACGTGTGGTACTCTTTACTGTATCATAATTCACTCCTCTTCTACTATTTAAACAGACTGCTCTCAATTCGACCTTTCATTCATACCTTGCCTAAAAAATCCAACTGTTACAGCGTTTCTTCTCTCCATTCTCTGAATTTGCCTTGATTGCATCCATCCAGAAATATGTTTAATAGCATCTCTGACCTAAAACTTAAAAAAACCCCAGTTTGCTATGAATGTTCGCTTTCCATCAACCATTCTTTTTTTCCAATTTCAGTGCCAACTCATCCCTCTCACCCCTCACTCTCAAATCAACCATCACACTCTTCTCCCTCCAAGCCTCCCTCTCACCTTTCTCAAAAACTCCCCCTCACCTTTCTCCCACCATTCACCCCCCACTCACCATTCTCAAAGTTGCCCCCCCGTCTCATCCACAAAGCTGCCTCCTTCCACTGCCCTCTCACCTCCATCTCTTCACTCCACTTCCTCAAATCCTCAACGGCCTTCTTCCCCCTCTCTTGTCCCCTCTCTCTCCCAGCACCACAGAGCCTTTTCTTCTCCTCATTCAGCCCCCTCCCCGAGCTATTCTGCAATCCCTCACACTCATTCAACAACCTTCCTTACCTCCCCCCCTCCTCCCTTGTCCTACCCTCCCTCTCCCCCCACCCCTGCACCCAAAGCCTCCTCCCCTCCTCTTCATTAACAGTGTGGACCTCAAATATCCAGTGCCTTTGCTCAAACCTTTCAGATTTTTCCATACAGGTTGCCATTGACAAACCAGACATAATCTGCCTAACAGAAACTTTCCTCCCCCAAGACGTGTCTGACTCACAAATATCTCTCCCTGGTTACTCCCTCCTCCGGTATGACAGACCTGAGCCTCATCCTGGTTGGAGGAGTTTCTCTCTTCATCAAAGACTCGATTCCTCACTCTCCATGCACTGCCCTCACTCCCTCACACCCCCAGGAATACCTCTGGCTACGGCTTCCCCTCCACTCCCACCTAATGTTTATATGTGTACTGTACCATCCACCAAACAGTGATGACTCCATCTTTACCTCACTTTCCGAAAACATGAACCATCTTCTATCTTCTCATCCAAACTCTCTCTTCCTCATATGTGGTGACTTCAATTGTCATCATGCCAGTTGGCGAGGTGTGGGTACCTCCCTCACCTGTCAAGGCACCTCAGGAAAAGCTTTCTAAGACTCATTGGGAATGACTCAGTCAACTTCCCGACCCGGATCTCAACCAATGGTACACCATCTCTTCTGGATCTGATTTTGACAAATTTCCCTGACAATATATGCTGCTCTTCCTTCGCTCCAATTGGTTCTTCTAACCACGTCCTTGTCAAAGTGGACATTTCTCTGGCTATTAACAGAGAACCACCTCACCGCCGTCGAGTCTGGCATTTCACTCAAGCCGACAGGCAGGGTCTCCGAGCAGCCATCAAACTGATAGACTGGTCTCCTATCGCTACTTTCTCCAACATCAACTCATCCTGGGAATTATTTCAAGGAAACTTGCTCTCCCTCATGCACAGATTTATCCCCTCTCGTCTTCAGTTGTCCTACCCTTCCTCCCGCCCTTGGTTCACTGAAGCATGTGGCGAGGCAGTTGTCCTGAAACAACTTGCCTTTGCCTCATGGAAATCAAACGCAACTGAGGGTAATCTCAATTCCTTCCATAAAGCTCAGAACAAGTGTGTATCTACCCTTAGGAGAGCCAGAAAACAACATCTTACAAAGCTCAAGTCTGAACTTTAAAACCTCTCTCCCTCCTCAAAATCATGGTGGCGTCTAATCAAATCTGGTTCTGGTGTATGTTCCCCCTCCATTCCCTCCCTTACCTCAAATGGCCACACTGCTGATACCGCACGTGAAAAGGCTGAATGCTGAATGCCTTCAATGTTTGCATTGAAATCTTGTGTCCAAAACCCGTCGCTTTCTCGACCCACTTTACCCAGTCACACCCAACTGTCCCAGGACTCTGTGTCCTTTTTCTCCTGACAAGGTGGAGAGCTTGCTGTCAAACTTCGACTCAGATTGTGCAACTTGTCCAGACGGCATCAACCCACATGTCCTAAAAACCTGCTCTTCTGCTCATGCTCACGCTCTCTCTGTTCTATTCACCCTCTCATTTGGTCAATGTCATCTGCCATCTGCTTGGAAATCAGCAAACATTACTGCCCTGCATAAAAAAGGTGCAAAAACAGATCCCTACAACTACAGACCAATCAGCCTTCTCACAATCATCAGCAAGGTGATGGAATCCATCATCGCTTCAGACATCAAATCCTTCCTCTTCTCCAATGGCTTGATTTCTGATCATCAATTTGGTTTCAGACCAGGTCACTCCACCCTGGATATGCTGCTTCTGCTCTCCCATCAATGGATGGAGGTGTTCACTGCCGGACATGAAATCAGAGCCATATCCCAAGATATATCGCTTGCTTTTGACATGGTCTGGCACCCTGCCCTGCTCACCAAACTCTCTTCCTATGGTATTTAAGGCCATCTTCACTCATGCCTTGCAGACTTCATCTCCTGTCACAGTCAACGTGTGGCCCTAAATGGATTTCTCTTATCCTCTCTTCCTGTCCAGGCTGGAGTTCCTCAAGATAGCGTTCTGGGCCCTGTTCTTTTTCTGGTTTTCATCAATGATCTCTCCGACTCTATGGAAAATCCTCTTTGTCTCTTTGCTGACGACTCCACCCTCTGCCGTACCATCTGTCATCCCTCAGAATGGCAAGCAGCAGCTTCTTCGTTCACTGCAGATCTGGATAAAATCACAAACTGGTCCAACACGTGGAACAAGTCTTTCAATCCGGACAAATCTCACACTCTCACTATGTCTCTCCGAAAGGACCGTTTAGAACCCCCCACCCGCCCCCCATCCACTTTCTCAACAATCCTCTGGAAGAAGTCCTTTCTTTCAAGCTTCTGGGTCTCACTGTATGCCATGATCTTTCCTGGGAAAGCCACATTTCAAAACTCGCCTCCAAAGCCAGTCACCGACTGGGAATCCTCCATCATGCAGTCTTTCCTCGGCCCTCCTGAGCTCCTGACCACTTTCAAAACTTTCGTCCGCAGCCTGATGGAGTACTGCTCTCCCCTCTGGGCTGGTGCTCCTGCCTCCCACCAGTGTGACCACTCCTCATTTTCTTAAATGACACGGTGAGCCAATGAAAAAAGCCAAGAATTCACAAGGTTTCGGAAAAGCGATGATAATAGAAAACCTTTACGCCAAGAAAACCTGCAGAAAACCAAGACGCCAAGGTGAACAACGAATAGCCAAGATCTTGTGAAAAAACCCAAGGAGTGGTCACACTGCCTCCCACATTTCTCGGCTTCATGCTGTGGAAACCAAGGCATTTCGGATCATTGGCATCTCCCTCGATGAGTCTTTTGGCCTCTCACTCTCTCACCGCAGGTTGGTCGGTGGTCTTCCTGTTTTCTCCTCCACAGTCTCACCCTCCCTCCCCCCCCCACTCTCTGTATGATTTGTCCCCACCACATTTCCGCAGGGCACTCTAGGTCCCCCAACAACCCCCTCAGGGAAAACTACCAAAATCACGAATCACTGCTCACCTTCACGCTTTAATTCCTCTTTTTTTCCCCACCTTTGTAATAAACTCCCTCACTCTGTTAAATCCCATTCTTCCCTCCAGGCCTTCAAAACAACTGTTCACCACCACCTCTTATCATCCCCCATCCAAAACCTTGATCTTTTCTACTCCTGTTAATACACCCCAAACCCACCTCCTTCAAATTCCCTTCTTTCCTTCCTGAAATTCCATGTAATGTCCATCTCGTATACCCCGTGTTCCACACCCCATCCCTCTCCCTTCCACAGATCTCCTAATGTCTCTGTTCCCCACTGTTTTGTCCTTCCCACTCCTGCCCCTCTTGTCTCATGCCCCCCTTGATGTGCTTTGTGTGTTAGCTCTCACACAAGCCTCGACAAGGTATATTAAAAAACCCCAAAAAACTGTGGGTAGCAAATAGTCTAATCTTGTTGGATATTCCTTGACACCAAGTTGTACCGCTTGCTATCTCAGAGGGTGGTTTCTGTGGGAGGGGGTGGGGAGAGAGTTGCAGCAGCTCCAACACTATATGCAATTAATAGTCACATGCCAAGTCGCATTCACCTGTCATGTGTGAACCCGAGCTGGTCGAGCCGACAGCTCATTCCATCACCCACTTGTGCCAGGATGCTTCAAATTTGGCTGGGACCATTGTTTATACTCAGAACTAAGCTTGGATAGACGATTACAAAATCGATTGCTCACACTACTTTTGAAGGTATTTTCAAGCTTTGGAGAGAATTAATTGTTCCATCACAGTCTATAATAGGTGTATAATTATTTAGGATGTGTACGTAGGTTGTGCCTGGTATATTTATTTGATTCGTTCATCAAACATGTCTCTTTCCCAAGGTGCTCTTTAATATACATGTACTTGACTGAACATCATTACCATACTTTGTAGCCAATAACTGAATATATTCAACAGGCTTGATGTTTTAGTTGACCAGATATTTCATCATTATTCGCTATTCTTCCCTGTGAGTAGTCTCAGTTGCCACCATCTTCCTTCATTTTCATCACAAGCATTAAAATGATGGATTGGAATTGCAAAGATTCCCATCTGATCTCTGTTATACTTTGATTTTTCATTCATCAAGCTGCGCCCTCCTAGCACCATTTAAAGACTAACTTTCACAGACTTCGCAAGTCTTCTTTATCCCCACGCTTTTTGAAAAAAAAATAAAAAAATAAATGGGGGAAATATTGTCATGGGCTCTGTCTGTCCACCTGTCTGTCTGTCTGTCTGTCTGTCTGCCTCGTGCTATCTCCTCCTAAACGGTTGTGCAGAAATCCACCAAACTTGGTAGTTATGATCACCACATGGCACGAAGGTGCAAAAGCAATATCATTTTGGCCCTGCCTCCTTATTGCGGGGTCAAGAGGTCAAATTCCGAAAAATGGAATTATGGGAACATTTTTAAACATCTTTTAATGAAAGTTGGTATATACTAGTGCGTGCCCGTACGTGCAAAAAAAACAAAAAACTTTCAAACAAACACACAGGCCGTTCCTTCGCTCTCATAAACGACGACTGGATTGGGGCATTGTGTTTATCTATAAATGCGCATAAGAAATCGAGAAATTATTAGAATACAGTTAGTCATCACTATCCAAAAGTAGTGCGTGCCCGTACGGAATGTTCACATCATTCCACGAATTATCGCTTGCATTGAAGTAACAACTGCTGTGATACTTACACACACAGAGTTAATTAAAATCAAGTTTACCTCCCTGTCTTTGCTTGCCATGACATTCGCTTCCATTTACCATTGGCACTCCTACCCCACTGTAACTAAGACACCGATCGATCCCCATCGTAACCAGCACGGCACGTGACGTCATCGTCGGCCGGCCGTGCACCGGCCTATGCAGTCACGCCCACGCAGCAATGTGTCCTGTGATTGGTAACTAAATGCCGCATCGGCCACGCCTACGCAGCAATGTGTCCTGTCATTGGTTGGTAAATAAATGGCCATAACTTGGGAATCACTTGTCCGATTAATATCAAATCTTGAAAATGAACATCCTCAGGTCCCCAGCAATATAGCTGGCAAGTTTCAATTAGATCGGACCAGTGGTTGTCGGGAAACAGCGGTCACAGACACACATACACACACACACACACACACAGACACACACACAGAGACACACACACAGATTGCTGGAATAATAGATAGATGAAATGAGGTCAATGAGATGACAAACGAAGGGGTTGAATGCAAACTGCAGAGCAATGAGTAAGGAAACCCGTCGTTGTAAATCGTTTTTACCACCAAATTGAGATGTATTTCGTTGGCAAGCGCCAAGCATGTCGAGTAGAGCTGAATTCCTTAACACTTCCAAAGGCCAAACCGTTTTGACAATTGGAAACAAAAAGAAGTTGTGCACTTTTTTTGATAAATTAGTTTTGGAACAATTTTTCTTCATTAAATAAATAATAATAAAAATCGTCTCCATGTACATTGTACACACCTTTATCTCGTTAGCACCTCTTCATAAACAACATCGCTGAGGAAACGGCGCTTCTTCCTTGTTTCCTCATCCAGGGCAAGAATACGGAGGCTTTCCATGGCCAATTATTCAATTAGCGCCAATGTATTTTGCCTTTTCGCAAGGAAAAACGAGAAGAGAAGAGAAGAGAAGAAACCCGTAATGGCGAACGCGGCTGAGTTTCTCTTCCCCATCGACCACGGCGATGCAGCAACGCTTCCTGTGATTGGTTGATAAAAAATGGCCACAGCAACGGCTCCTGTCATTGGTTGGTAAATAAATGGCCATAACTTGGGAAGCACTTGTCCGATGAATATCAAACCTTGAAAAGACAAGTTATGGGATTTGACACCCAATGGGGTGGGGAGTTTGGATCACAGGGGTCAAAGCAGAAAAAGAGATTTTAGCTCAAAATTTGATATTGGGTCATTCCTGCTGGACTTTTTTGCCATCTTTCAAACTTGCTTTTGGTGTAAGCGTGGGGATTTGTGATGGTGGGCCATTGACTTCGCTCTAATTTAATGTAAGTCTCAAAGGGAATTCCAAGTACCTTCACTTTACCCTACGTAGCTTCATGTGAAACGTATATCCAAACCCTAAGGTTTCCAAAAATATAAGTTAATTGCATATTCAATTTGGAAGTGAACATTTTGTAATGAAAAGGTCGGCGGAGCGTGTACGTTCCTTTTTATAGCTTTTCACTGGTGACATAACCGGTTGACATTCTCCTTTCGTCAACAGCTGCCATTTCCAATGCAATGCAAGCTGTGATTTATATCCCCATTTCTTTCTAACTTTCAGCACTAGTATTAGTAAGTTAAATGCTATTTTCAGTAAAATGCCGAAATTGTGTTCTTGGAAGGTACGAGTACGTACTAACATCCATAACTCCAATGGCACTCAGTAGAGCACATACCTCCACCAGGTTGAACAGTTTCCGTTTTGTATCCCACTGATAGGCTGGATCTGCATCCAGACCTTAACAAAAATTGACTCGGCTTGTTCTTGTCACATAACCAACTCATCCACCTAGTTTTGTCAAAAGTTGTCCACAACTTTTTGAGAAATCGTGCTATATATTGTTTTTGGCCACATCTCTCAATCGTGAAGAATCACTCCAAAAATTATCGTATTCGGATCTGGATTCGGATCTTCACCAAAATCGAATGCGTTCATCCTTCTCACGCACCCAAACTGCCCACCAAGTTTTGTCCTTTGTAACTTTTTCAGATATCGTGCTATACATCGGTTTTAGCCTCATCACTTATTGGTGAAGAATGAAAAAAAAAATTTCGTATCCGGATCTGGATTCGAATCTTCACCAAAATTGAAGCAATTCTTCCTTTTCACACACCGAACATGTCCACAAAGTTTCGTCCGAATCCGTACACAACTTTTTGAGATATCGTGCTTTTTATTGTTTTTGGCCCTATCTCTCAATGGTGAAGAATTACTTTAAAAATTCGAGTATCCAGATGCGGATCTTCACCAAAATCGAATCAGTTCGTCCTTGTCAGCCACTGAACATGTCCACATAATTTCATCCAGATCCGTGCACACCTTTTAGAGATTCCCTGTACAAAGAAAGACAAACATACAAACAGATGGGGATGAAAACAACCTCGGCCCACCTTCGGTGGTGTGGTGGGGGGAAAGATGGAATTAATGTTTCTTGAAAGGCCAAGAGACGAGAAACTTAGCAAGGTTTGCACACATTGCACATTAGACAAGACTGAGGAATGGGCCAAAAAATAAAAATCTCAGCCTTGTGTTCTGTACATTCCGAGGAAGAGTCCAATGAACCACAGTCAGTCACAGCTTTGGTTAAAGAATTTGGTTATAATTCAACCCAAGCTAATGATACGGTGTCTCGATAATTCTGTCCATTCCCCCCCCCCCCCTCCGCTTGTCTGACGTACAAAGCATACAGTTGCAGTTTTTTTTTAATTGTTGCAGTTATTTCTTGGTACGTGCTAAAACGACGAGGTTGATGATGAGGAGGATGAAGTAAACTTACATCAATGAGTTTCATCAATACTCACACCCTGCAAGGTCTAGAGGCTGGCCTGGAGAGAAAGATAGAGAAAAGGGGGGGGGGAGGGGGAGGTTGAGACTGAGACTGAGACACACACACCCCTTCGACAAGGACAGTATATCCACTGTATGTTTTTGTTGAAATTTAATGTTTTAATTTAACCCCAAATTATTTGTTTTGTATACCATGGGGCACTTTAAAATATCTCACAACTGCTTCCTGATGACTGCTTCAAAGTTGGATTTCCTCATCGAGCAAATCAATACAAAGGTTTTATTACGAAGATTGCAGACATTTGTCGCAAGTGGAATGTGAAGCATCAGGCCACGATGCATGGAATATCAAGCACCGTACCAGGCCGCACAGGACGGGAATCAGTAGGCCAAGCTTAGTAGGATGGAAGTACCAGACGAAGCTGCATCAAATGGGAAATATCAGGCCGGGGTCCATGATAAGGGAATCATGTTCCAAGTTGCACAAGACACTAAGTACCATGCTTGGCTGTTTTTGAATGTGAAGTATTAGGCCAGGCCACGTGGAAGCTGCTTTTTTGGGGGGGACGACCCCACCCTCAGTTTCAATGTTTGTCTTTTCATAGCAAATTTTGCTTTGAAATCCATAATTTTGAAGATCTTATCCGTCCTTACCCATGTGTTGTTGACAGATGAATGCCTTTACTAGTGTCATTGTTCTCCTCTTCAACTTTTGAGGTACAATTTTCTGAGTATTTTGAATAGTATGACTCAAACTGCGAGGAGTTTATGCCAACATCTCTGGTTGAAGCACCTGCGAGTTATCACTTGCAGTTTCTTGTTCATCGTTACTCACTTTCACTCAAACTAACCTCTCATTCAGCTGCAATGCTCGAGTCATTCTTGGAAGTTGAGCAAGTCCCGACTGGAGTTTCCATATCTCCCGCCATTACGGATGACAAATTCAGCTGGCAAACCCGATAATGAACCACGTTCTCATAGTTCGTCACATTTCAAAGCAACCTATTTACTATAAATCAAAATATTTTTGTTAAATATTTTCTCCTGAACTTGCTTAAGCCTTTAACTCTATCATATCCGCACACATTTTTTTCTTTGCCATCATTTAAGCGGTCCTTGTTCTTCTAACCTTTCATCGAACCCGAGATGGCCACCCTGGAACCATTCCAGTTACTCCACACTGAAACCTCTGAAATGCAACTCCACACTTTCTATAATACAGCAACCAGGACTGAAAGCAACAGTTAAGATGCAAACTACCTAAACCTCTAAACAATGTTAACACTGTATGTTACGAACTGAAACAGAATGCTCCTCTTGAGTTCTTATCCGGAAGTGGTTTGACAAGACCTTCCTGAGAGTTCTTTGAGAGTCGTGGTCTTGAAATAGCTTGCTCTGGTTTGGCTGTGACTCGCGAGATGTGATTTGCCAATTGTAGTTGAAAAATGGTTTGCTGATAGCAGTTGAGAGTGATACCCTGGGAACAGATCCAGTGTATGCCTGCTGTTGCCTTAATGATTAGGGTGGCGGGCTTGGGATCTTGGGATCCTGAGTTCAAAACCCACTCAGCTGTTGAATTTATACCAGGTGGGGTTTACTCTCCCTGTCATCCTTCCGTGGTCGGCAAAATGAGTGCCAGCTTGCCGGTATCCTGTGTCGGAGTGGCGACCCGTCCAGGATTGTGTCCAATAGCCAAGGAGATGCTTCGGCAGCACCAACGCTCTGCACAGAGTATGGTCCCAATGGATGGATGGATGGAGATCCAGTGTTGCTTGGTGGAAGTGGTTTGCTGGAGTGGCTTAGTGAGTGTGCATTTGAAATGTGGTTCAAGGGGAAAGTTTTTCTACATAGTTATTAGTATTTCAGTGGAAGCTGTTGTTAAGGAGCTTATTGGGAGTGTTACACAGAAGCTGTTTGAGGGAGAGGATTGCCTCTGTTGAAAGCTTGCTGGAAACATTTTTCTGGTGACCATTTTGCTGGAAGCGGTTCGGATTAGGTGTAAGTGATTTAATAGATCAATTTATCATGGTGGTAAATTGTCAGGATAGCTTAGAGGTATGTGCATGTGCCTTTGAACTGTCTAGCCTGGGTTTGAATCTTGATCCATCTGTGCAAATTCTCACCCTGATGATTCGCATGGCAGTCGATGCATGAATGAACGTGTGACGTCCATCTGAAGGAGGTTAAGCTGGAGGACCAATCTGCCAGCATTGGTTGTTGGTGGACGTTAAAGATCCCACGGTGTGTTTTTGCTTGGTGTAGGCCAATTCTTGTTGGCATCCTGAACAAATTATAAATTCCTGTTCGAACCTACAAGGAGCACAACATCAGTAGCATGGCCATGCTTCAAGCAAATGATGCAAACCAGCAGTCACATGTCACACACAAATCGATGCATGAATAACCGCAGCGGTTTGCCAGAAGAAGTTTGAAAGTTACTCAGTTGCAGTGATTCTCCAGAGCAATTTTCGAATAATAGTAGTAATAGTAGTTGAGTAGTTGAGATAATAATAATAATAATAGTTGAGAGAAACTCAAGCAGGCTGCATGCAGTTTGGGAGAATGATTCGTCAGTCGTGGGTTGTTGAGGCAGACTTCTTGATGCGGTTTGAAAAAGGGGTGAAATGTTAGTAGTTTGCAAGATTTGATAGAGTGTTTTACTTGGGCAGTTTGCTGTAAGAGGTGTGAGAGTGAGTTGGTGGGAGTGGTTAGCTGGAACGCTGTAGTTCCTCAAGTGATTTGCTGGAAAAGTTTGCTGGAAGGGATTTTCTGGAAGCTGCAAGCAGATTGAGGCTGTAAGTGATGCCAAGGGCCATGCTTTTGACACACGGAGATGGATCACTTACAGGATCATTAATCACCAGTGCACAGATGCTTCAGCTTTCTCCATGTTTGTTTCATTTCTTTCTCTCTTATGTTGTTTATCAACAAGTTTTTCACTTGGTGAAGACCTGAGATATCGTGGCATTGTGGCCATTTCAGTGTTTGAGATGCAAGTAAGGAATGGGGTGACAGGAGGACGTTGAGAGGAAATTGAAGTTCTGCATTTCAGCTTTATTCCCCTTTACAAAAGACTAACTGACTGTTTGCAGCTGTTTCGCTGATATTTGGGTACAGGCTACTTCCACTGTTCTGAGTACGAGCAAACCTCAATGCTCTGACTACAGGTGGGCCCGATTGGTCTGAGTATCGGCAGGCACCATTAGTCTGAGTATCGGCTGCTTCCTTTGGCCTGGAGAGGGGAAGGTCCGTTGATCTGAGCAACAACAGGTCACATTGTTCTGATTGTACGTAAGCCCCATTTTTCTGAGTACAGGCAGTTCACATTGGTCTGAGTATGGGCGGGTGTCATTGCTCCGAGTTCACGCAGGCCCAGTTGGTTTCAGTATGGCCAGTTTCCATTGGTCTGAGTCTACGAGCAGATCCCATTGGTCTGAGTACCTTATACGAGCAGGTCTCATTGATCTGAGTATATGAGCAGGTCCAATTGGTGCGAGTATACGAGCAGGTCCCATTGGTCTGAGTATATGATCGGGTCCCATTGGTCTGAGTACACAAGCAGGTCGCATTGTTGCGAGTATACGAGCAGGTCACATTGGTCTGAGTACAGGCAGGTCCCCATTGGTCTGAGTACAGGCAGGTCCCATTGGTCTGAGTATATGATCGGGTCCCATTGGTCTGAGTACACAAGCAGGTCACATTATTGCGAGTATACGAGCAGGTCCCATTGGTCTGAGTACAGGCAGGTCCCCATTGGTCTGAGTACAGGCAGGTCCCATTGGTCTGAGTATATGAGCAGGTCCAATTGGTGTGAGTACACCATCAGGTCGCATTGTTGCGAGTATATGAGCAGGTCCCATTGGTCTGAGTATATGATCGGGTCCCATTGGTCTGAGTACACAAGCAGGTCGCATTGTTGCGAGTATACGAGCAGGTCCCATTGGTCTGAGTACAGGCAGGTCCCCATTGGTCTGAGTACAGGCAGGTCACATTGGTCTGAGTATATGAGCAGGTCGCATTGTTGCGAGTATACGAGCAGGTCCCATTGGTCTGAGTATATGATCGGGTCCCATCGGTCTGAGTACACAAGCAGGTCGCATTGTTGCGAGTATACGAGTAGGTCCCATTGGTCTGAGTACAGGCAGGTCCCCATTGGTCAATGGCCAGGTCCTGATGATCTTTTAATTTTTTGTATATTTTCTGCAGTTTGATGAACAATCCATGATATGTTCATTGTTTGATTCCTCAGCCAGCTGTACTTGATTAAATTTCAAATAACATTTGCCAAATGCTGTTGTTTTTAAGTAACTACGAGTTGGAAATTAGTATTCAGCATTAGGAAAGGAGTAGAAGATTTTCAGCAGAATTTTCTCTTGCAATAGACTGTTAAAATAAATGTACTCGGGTTTTGCATGTACAGTACAGCAGTTCCATTTTGATATGCAGTTTTAATATGGAAGCACAGCCAGTTATTACCGTGGCTATTCGATGTGCTTAGGAAATAATGTACTGTGTTCGTAATGTAAGAGCCCCACCCTACGCTGTGAGCTGCAATCCGAGAGCACCATCGAGCCTGGAACAGCGAGCGGCTGGCACATCGACACATGGGCTCTGAGCCCTCCACCGTTATGGCCTTGTATTCTTGCCAAATTGGTGACCGGGTCATGCTGGATTACGAGCAAGCTCCATAATGGCTGGGATGTGTCTCTACTATCGCACTCGCTGCTATCTTCAAACACGAGAAAACTTGCTTTGCCTAGCATGATCTGGATTTGGAAATGGAGCTCTCATTCTGGCCAAGAAGCATGCAATTTTGTGACCCGTAGCCATGTACCAAGCGTGGAATTATAGATTGCACTCATCAGAATGCTGTTTTGTGTTTTCATCCACTCATCATGACAGTGTAGTAAATTACTTCGTTGGTAATCCTCTTGAGTGAACCGATTTGGCTCAATGAGTTAGACGGGTGCATTACCATGGACCTCGACCAAAAGGGGACAGCGTGTATTGGTAACAATGGTTCTTCAAGTTGATATTAACATCAATCTTAGCCAGCACTGCTAGTCTGTTGATGAATGCCTAATTTGTTTTCAAAAAAGTTACAATACAGCACAAGCATTCCAGAAAAAACCAAAAAGCCAAATTACATGATCGAACAATCTAATACGCTCGCACCTTGGCCCTAAGGTCACTACGTATGGTCATACAACAAATACATGCATCCTGGCCGAAGGTCATATTTCTTGGTCACACAAGAACCAATTGCTATTCCCACTTTAAGACTGTCAGCAAGATAAAACGGGGACCATCGTTATTAGTGGGGCAGATAACAGCAATTTTTGAGAGGAATCGTGCAAATGATGATACAAGCATCAAATTTGGCACATTTGTTCTCCAGGGGATCCTAATCAAATCTGCCTGATTGGCCATTTGAAAATCCGAATTTTTCAAAATTTGGATTTTCAAACGGCCAATCGGGCAGATTTGGTCAGAAAGCCCTGCAGAACAGAAATGCCAAATTTGATGCTTGTATCATAATTTGCACCATTTTTCTACGATCTACTACACTATATATAACTTGTGCAAAAATGCCCTTAAAACTGAAGGACAAAATGGTAGCAAGGATGATAAAAGTACAAACATGGTCCTTGGCAAATACCGAAAGAAGCAGAGATAGAGACAGAAGTGTAGGTGGAGATGTAGAGTGAGTAAACGAGCAAAGGCAGAAGAGAGAATGGAAAAGCAGAAAGAAAGTCCCAGCAAAGGTAACTGCATTTTGCAATGCTCCCCTCTCATTAGCTTAATTGGAGGATGAACCACTCGATGCTGTTATGTTTTTCTCCACATCAGGTTAATATTTCTGTTGGAAAGTTATCAAGCACCAACTGCAGTGACGTAGTTGTGTCCTGGGAAACTGAGTCTGAGTCTAAGTCGTTTAAGTATCACAAGACTCGATCCATCATGCATGTTCCCAAATCCACATCTCAGAACCCATGGTTTACAGGTAATGCTAATTGTGTAGATAAGACCCAGGGCATGATGGGATCATTATAGGCCATAACCAAGATGCAGATAAGGCTTTTAGGTGTACATCCAAAGAACGTTTTGTTAAAAGGTGCTCACACTACAGTGGAAGGGCATTTTTCATTTGGGGATTTAATCTATCTCGACTATAGACATCCAAGTAGTGAGCATGCTGCTATCGGAGCTATCCTGTGGCCCTTTCATTAACAAACCATCATATACTGAATTAATGGAGCAGCAAATAGCTGTAGAGAACTCCATGACCTACGATAAAATAGGTCATCCCTATCCCAATGATTCCGTGACATAACTTTGCTGTGGTGTCAACCCTTCGCTCATGAGACTTTCATCCTTTATGACCTCCTTTTATGTTTTCACCCCTGTTTGTGTGTCTGTGAGCAGGATATCTCAAAAAGTTATGGACCGATTCGGACAAAACTTTGGAGACAGTTTGGGTGTATGATGAGGATGATCTGATTGGATTTTGATGAAGATCCGGATCTGCATCCGGATACTCGAATTTTAAAATGATTCTTCACCATTGAATGACAGAGCCGAAAACGATATATAGCATGATGTATCGAAAAGTTGTGGACGGATTCGGACAAAACTTAGTGGATGAGTTGGGTAGGTGACAAGAACAAGCCGATTAGGTTTTGATTCAGGTCCAGAGGCAGATCTGGCTCATCAGTGGGATACAAAAAGTGAACCGTTCACCCTGGTGGAGGTATGCGCTCTACCGAGTGGCATTTTATACTAACAGGAAAAAGTTCCTGTGCATCATTTACACTTTTGTGATTTATCATTTACACCTTAGCAACGGCGCCTTATTGAGGACATAAGATGTTTCAAAACGACTTGAGGGATGTCATTCCAGAATTGTACCAAGGCCTGCTGCAGTTGGGTTTTGAAGACAGTGCAATCGTCGTTCCATTTCATCCCACACATGTTCTATGAGAGAAATATCAGGCGAAACAGCTTGTTCTGGGAAGTGTGGGAATGTTCTGTTGTGCGATGAAGTCGGTGAACATGAGGGTGCTCGTTATCCTGTTGAAGTGTAGGTAATGCGGCGTCCATGAACCTACAGGAACGGGAGGACGTGAGGACGGAGAACTTCGTCACGGTACCGAATACCTGTCAAGTTGCCATAAATGACTTCCAGCTGGGTTCTGTGATTTAGCGGTGATGCCTCCCCCATACCATCACACTTCCACCACCGAACGATGATGGTTGCACATCACACATCACATGCATCAGCGTGATGTTCCCCTTCCCGTCGATGAATGTGACAACAGCCATCACGACTGTCAAGATGGACCCTCGACTTATTTGTAAAGCGGATAGCAGCGCAATCTTGTCTCCCGAACCTCAGACATTGTCGACACAAAGCTCGGCAAGCATGTCGATGACGTAGCAATAAAATCAGACGTACTGCCGGTCATCGTGGTCGGATGTTATGCTCGCGTAACCGATTCCTGACAATTCTGGCACTGACTGGTCACAAGCCAGGGATGCTGCAAGCTGTCAAACTTGCTGTCTGGAATCGATTCCTGAGGTGCACCAACTGGATATAGATATCCTGCCGACGTGACGTTACACGTGGTCGCCCAGAACGTGGATGGTCCCTGATGTTGCCAGTTTGTTGATAACCTCTCCAGAGTGACTGTCTGGTGCTCCGATGAACAAAAAACGCCAAGCCACTGTCTGAAGCATGCCAATAGCACGTTTATGTTCATTTTTGGAATGGTGTGGCATCACGTTTACAACGTTTAAATGTCAATACTAATGTTTTTTTTATTTTTTAACAGCTGGGGGTGGTTCACCGAATTGTGCTGCGTTGCAATTTGCTCAGTACCACATGTAGCGCTGTCACATGACTCGGTACACGTGCAGGGGAATTTCTGTATTTATGCACATGCAATTCCCAGATATTCATGGATAAACTAGGGAACATGTCAAAGCACTTGTTGACTGACCATTATATTGCGGGGGACATCAGTATCATTCTTTTTGTGAAATTTTTTTTGATGGTGCACAGGTAATTTTTTTTTTTTTGGTCGAGTTACCCTCACCAGAGGAGAGCGTATTGCATTTGGTTCCTTTCGTTTGTTACTCGGCGAATAATTTATTTATTTGCCGAGTATGTTGGTCTGTAACGTCTGTCTGTTTGTCGCACGATTTTTGGCCAAAGTTTTCAAGCAATTCTTGTAAAAAAAAATTTGTGTATGTAGTTCACCAGACAAAGACAGAAACACTTAATTTTGGTGAAGATCCAAATCCAGATCCGATCTGAGAATTTTTTTAGTGATTCTTCACTATTGAGAGAAAGGGCCCAAAACGATTTATAGCACAATATCGCAAAAGGTTATGGTGGACAGGTTATGGTATTTAACCAAAATAAAAGGTTATTTTCAAACGAAACTTGGTGGACAAGTTGGGTGTGTGACAAGGTCGAATTGATTCAGTTTTGGTGAAGATCTCAATCCGGATCCAGATACGAGAATTGTTTAATTTTTCAAGTGATTCTTCACCAATGAGAGATGGGGCCAAAAACTACTGTATATATCGCATGAGATCTCAAAAAGTTGTGGACGAGTTATGACAAACCTCAGTGGATGAGTTAGTTCGGTGACAAGAACAAGCTGATTCGATTTTGGTTAAGGTCTGGATTCAGATCCGACCTATCAGTGGTGCAAAAAATGTAAACTGTTCAGCCTGGCGGAGGTAAGTCCTCGACCGAGTACCTTTCCGTTTCACCAAGCGTCACTCCGTGAGTGATTTTTCATTTGTTACTTACGAAATCTAAAGATTTCGTAAGTATATTGATGACTGCCGTCATCTGTTTGTGTGTTTGCGTGTGTGTGTGTGTGTTTGTTTGTGTGTGTGTTTGTGTGTTTGTTTGTAGGCGCAATAACTCGAGAACAGAAGAAGCTACCAATGTCAAATTACACCACGTGATTCAGGATGGCGATGGCTAGCGCTGATTAGATTTTGGTCAAAATCGGTCAAAGGTCAAGGTCACAGTGAGGTCAAACATTCGATTTCTGATGGTTTGGTACAGAATCATCGTAGAAACTTCTGGTTTGGCGTCGCTTCCTTCTCAAGAGACAGCTTTTATTAGACAAGGTCAGAGGTCAAGTTGACGATTTCGTAAGTACCAGTCTATGACTGCTTGTTTGTTTGTTTGTCCGCACAGCGCGTGAGTACTGTTCGTATGTTATTTCCATACTATTGAAATGATCATGGTGATGGTAATGAAAGTGATACGTAATAATGATAATTGTACAAAATGATAATTACAATAATGATACATAATAATCATGTTAACAATAATAATGACAGTGGTACATCATGATAATTATGATGACAGTGGTATCAAAATAATGGAGCCTGGTGTTGGCGCAGTGGTTAGGGCAGCGGCTTGGGATCCAACAGGTCCTGAGTTCAAGCCCCGTTGGGCCACTGAATTAATACACCAGGGGGTTGACTCAGCCTGTCATCCTTCCGAGGTCGGCGAAGTGAGTACCAGTGTACTGGGCCGGTGTATACCCCAGTTAAAATAGGTGTACCATATCCCTGTTTCGTAAGAGGCGACCAGGGTTGCGTCAGGAAGGGCATCCGGCGTAAAACATGTGCCAAATCACTATGCGGATCATACGGATGATCCGCTGTGGCGACCCCTAACGGGAGCAGCCGAAAGAAGACGAAGAAGAAGAAGAGGAGTACATCATGATAATTGTACATAATAATTATAACAATAATAATGATAATGGTCCATAATGATAATGATAATGAAAATGGTACATAATGATTATCATACATAATGATCATGATACATAATGATAATGGTACATAATGATAATAATAATGGTACATAATAATGAGAATTGTACAAAATGATAATTACAATAATGATATATAATAATAATGACAACAATAATAACGATAATGGTACAAAATGATAATGATAATGGAACATAATGATAATAATGGTACATAATAATGATAATTGTACATACTGATAATTACAATAATGATGCATAATAATAATGATAACAAGAATAATGATAATGGAACATAATGACATTGAAAATGATAATAGTACATAATGAAAATAATAATGATAATGACAATCATGATAATGATAATTGTATATAATGATATTGGTACATAATGATAATGACATGATAATAATTATAATTACAATGGTATATAATGATGATAATAATAATGGTTCATGGTAATAATGGTATGTTAATACGTCTATTAATTACGAACTATTGGAATGTAAGTATGTCTATTAATTAGGTATTAATGAAGTGTGAGTATTTCGTCGATGAATTATGTTTCATTGGAACATGAGTATGTCTATCAATTACGTACTGTTTGAACGTGAGTTGAACTGTGATTGCATCTATCAATTACGTACTATTGAAACACCTTTTGGACAACCGGACCCTTTTTAGACGCCTTTATACTCTTTAGACTCCTTTGACCTTTACACCCTTTTTAAATGTTTAAGATCCTTTAGACGATTCAGACCTTTTATACATTAAATTACACCCTTAAGATGCCTTGAGACCTTTTCAGACCTTTTGACCTTGACACTGATTTAGACCTGTACACCATTTAGACCTTCCATTTGCAATTGATGACTTTTCATTTGCAATCAATGACCTTTCATTTAGTAAATCATTCCATTTATTTGCCACTCAAAATACACCAGACATAACAGCTCGTGGCGAAGGTCTGCAATCTCTGATTGCTCTTTCTCGTTATGAAATGCAATATCAAAAGTAAACAAGTCCACATTGATTACTGCCCTTGAATCTTCATATTCTCCGTAAATTTCTTGAATATCAAAGTTAACAGTTGGACGTCTATCAAAAAGAATATCCAACCTCTGGTCGAGACAAATATGCAAATTGTGTTTGCAGTCGTTGTATATTTGGCCATAATTACTTGTGAATCAGTGGAACAGTGCAGTACACTACAGGTTGCTTTTAGTTGCAGATTAATCGAATCTTATTGTCCTCACGCTTTTTGAAAATAAAACGGGGGATATTGGATTCGGGTCGGCTGTCGGTTGGGCTGTCCATCCATCATGCCATCTGCGAAACGGTTGGGCAGAAATTCACCAAACGTGGTGGTAGTTTTGATCACCACATGGCACAAAGGTGTGAGAACAGTATCATTTTTGGCCACGCCTCTTGGGCCAGGGTCAAAAGGTCAAACAACAAAAAATGCAATTATGGGCAAATTTTTAAACATTTTACAATAAAATTTTGAATATGCAATCAACATTGGGGGACACATGAAATGTGTAACGACATTTTGGATTTGACCCCCTCCCCGCCAAGAGGGTGGGGACTTGGGGGATCAAAACAGGAAAAAACATGTTTTAACTCAAAATGTGATGTTAGGTCAATCCTAATGGAACTTTATGCCATCTTTCAACTTTGCTTTAGGTGGGTAGCATGAGGCTTTGCCATTGTGCGCCATTGACTTTGCTGTCGTTTTGTTCTTTAATTCCCCCTTAAGGGGCTCTCTATTTATAACATAGACGACAAGAAGAGCACTCAATTGAGTGCATACCTCCACCATGTAATGCCTGATCTACGAGAACATACCGGGCCCAATACATTTTTGAAATATCATGCTGTATCTCGTTTTTGGCCCGATCTTTCAATGGTGAAGAATCACTTTAAAATTAAATAATTATCGAATCCAGATCTGTATTCGGATCTTCACCAAAATCGAATCATTTCGTCATGGTCATACACCTTACCTGTCCACCGAGTTTCATCCGAATCCGTCTGCAACTTTTTGAGATATTGTGCTATATATGAGTTTAGCACTATCTCTCAACGGTGAAGAATCAGTTAAAAATTAAATAAGTCTTGTATCTAGATCTGGAGTCAGATCTTCAGCAGAATTAAATCAATTCTTTTTTGTCACACCCCAAACATGTCCACCAAGTTTCGTCCGAATCCGTCGACAACTCTTTGAGATATCCTGCACACAGACAGACAGACAGACAGACAGACAACCAGACAGAGAGGGGTGTTAACATAACCTCATTCACCTTCGGTGGTGGAGGTAATTATGGTGAAAGAATACCTTCTGTACATTGTTGGGGATGGAAGGGGCCGAAGTTTCGGAGGCCCTTCCTTTCCAATCCCCTTACATCACCTCCAGAACCACCTTCTTCTTGTCTACCCACTTCTATGACTCCCTCCCAACACTCCTTTCTTTTTAGTGTCATCTTTCTTTTTTATGTTCAGTTTAAATTTCCCGAATTTAACCCCTCACATGAATGTATGTGCACAGCCCTTGAGATATGTTACAGGAGTGAAGAATATGACAATATAATATTTTTCAAAATCATATAAAAATGGCCTCGTCATGATTATGACTTTAAACTGCACTTTACAGTTGAGTCTCACCCGTGAAGTCGACATGAAGTGATTTTAAAGGACTACCTAACTGTTTTTACTTTACTATTGGGGTTTGGATATGAATATTTATTCACCCAGACCTGTTTATTCAATTGTTTTGTTTTTAATGCCATCAGTCTCTAAGGGATCTGGATGGTTATGTATTCATATAATGTAACTCTGTGCATAAAGGTGTGACTCACTAATTGTATCAAGACTTTGAGTCGCTGCATGATGGAAATGTATTGGCACAATATAACAACTTGAAAAATGAAAAGTTAACGGAAATAACTTTGGGATTCTAGATAAAGTCCAATGCAGAACCTCCGAACCAAGCCGGGCCTTCTAGCAATTCCATCACTATTCCATCATCACCGCTCAGCCTGTATGTTTGGACCGAGCCGTGAAGTTTCGACGAAAACAGACCCAGGAAAATAGACTCTGGTGATGTCCATGTGCTGAGCTTGAATCTGGCCCTGATGGCTCATGGTGACAATAACTGGCTTCGCTTGAAATATGCCTCTCCCAATCACAGCCAGCGCCACGCTCTCATTAGGGAAGCTGGATGGGTGATTAACGTCTCGTTAGCCTCCATTAGCATGCCGTGCCCGAGCCTCGAGGAGCGAGCGGCAGATGGAATGGGAGGGAGAGAGCGACCACTGCTCTCCGTTTTATTCATACCGCCCTCTGTTTGTCCTCGCAACCCCTCCAAGCTACCTTGCTGCTGCCCCCTTGGCTGAGCTATGTCTCTGGATCTTATGATGCCATTGGCTGTATTTGGCCTAAAACACAGACATACACACAAATGTGCATGGACCATCCAGCTTGTGCTACTTTTCTACATGCAGTTTGTGTCATGGCCAGGCACTTTTACTGGATTGTAACCGGATTCCTTGTGTGTCAGTAGGAACTTGTTTTTTAATATTGAAGAAAGGGAAGGAAGTGTGAAAATTAGGGAAATTAAGGGAATTCTGCCGAATAATGATAATTGATAAAAGGAACAAAATCTGAGCCAAATAACTTGGTAGATCACATTTTGAAGCCAAGCGATCTTGCCACGTTCAACAGTTGTCTTTATTACACGAGCTGATTGGGATATAATTTTAGCACATTCAGATGTTTTACGAATGAATGACTTGAAGGAATAATTGAATGAATCCTACAGTTGAACGCTTGTGTGAATGAATGGTGGAACGATGGAATCATGGAGGTGGATGGAATATGGTAAAACGGAAAATGATGTACGAACGATTAACTTGTGGTGAAATGCAATCAATTCGAAAATGAAATCCGAACGACAAACTTGAAATGAAACATTATTAACTTAAGAAACTCGTGACCAGAATGAAACGCATCGACTCAAACACAAACGAAAAGAATTAAATACAATTGGCTCAAGATTTTTTTTTTTTTTGAATAAATAACCCCAGAAACTCGAGATCGAATCAAACACATTACTTGACTGGAGAAAACCAAGATGAGAGTGCGATACAATTGATTTGAATAAAATGGTCACATGAACCATCTTCTTACCACTTGTGCTTCGTCGATCCCGCATTTTACAATAGTTATAAATTAAGGAAGACAGATATTTGACCAGTGGGGCATTCTCGCACACTGCATCCAACTACTCAGGTGCATCCTACAACTTACGTGCATACATAATAAATATAACCTTTATATATTTGATGATGTGGATTGTGAGAGGGATTCATATTCAAGAGCATGAATTTACAATGATATGCAAGCCAAAAGGCAAACTAAAAATGTTACATTATCAGAATTCACTTAATTAAACAATGGCCAAAAAAAAAAAAAGAAGAAAAGGCAAGTCCAAAATTCACATATAATTTACGCAACAACAATATAAATCCAAAAATGCAAAAATACATGTGACCCAAAATGCAATATAATGAAATATGCAATATTTAAGGTGTATTGTCATAACTTAGATTAATTAGTAATGAACAATATTTCAAACATATCAATACTTAAGCACATCATAGATCAGAGACATAGATATAGGAATCACTTGTAATTGCTTCCTTTCTAATGTATAAAGGTTTCCTTCAACAACAATTAATGATTAGAATGAGCTCTTTATTTAAAACTTTACAGGTGCAGTAATTTTTTTTAATGTAACCAGAGAGTTGGTGTCAAAGCCACCCAATGCTCGCCTGTTTATACATTTATCGTTTTTAAAGGACTAGTCTAATAATATTTTTTATAAAGCATTGCAGTGAAGGCTGATCCAAATAATTTTAAAGCAATATATGTATTTGTATATTGTAATCAGTCAAAAAATAGTGTGGTAGATAAAAACATTAGAAAGGAAATAACTTGCACCAAAAACTTTAACATTTTCACGCTCACGCTGACGCTGGCGCTCACGCTCACGCCGGGGGTATCGCTATAACTCTGTTCTTCGAACAGGCGAGCTAAAAACGGCAAAAGTTATAAAATAAGAGGCAGAAGACATGCTTGTTACCATTGCCAAGCAACCAGTTTCAATGTCAGCTCCATTGTCTTTTGTCACGTGACCTGCGGTGAGCAGAGAGAGTCTGCACTGGTTGATTTTATTCACGGATATGTTCGTTTACAGAAACTTTCTGACGGTTTTGCGACATTTTTTCCCCTGGGATATTGGCTTTGAGTTGCAGCATTATGCAAAATTTCAGCTTTCTACTCCATTTAGAAGGATCTAAACATTTGTATGAGTCAATGAGCGAGTCAGTCCGTAGTTATAAAGAGCTTAGATATACGCTTACAAGGAACTTCATTGCAGGAAGAGGCCATTAGACCCATCAAACCTGTACAATAGTTGCCAACATATCGGTGCTTTTGCTGAGTCCTTTTTTAATTCTGAGAGTCAAACAAGGAAGCGGCACATACCATTTTTAAAGACTTTGGTATGACTCAGCTGGGGTTCAAACAACCAATCTCCCAGACTCAGAGCAGAAGCTCTAACCATTAAATCCCCGAGTTTGTTGGTTCCAATCATGCTGCTCTCGCTCGACTGTAGCGTGGGTTCCAAATTGTACAATCAGCATCAAGATAAGGGAAGCATACCTTATGGAATGATAAGAAAATTCCAGAAAATGAAGTTGCACATTGAGAATGGATGTCCATTATTTCGATGAACATCATTCCTCATTGTTATTTCCATTTATGCTCCAAATCCTCTCCTTAGTTTTACTTTTGTTTTTGCTCCCAGTCTCTCTATCCGTACTCCATCCACCCCCACCTACTCGCCCCACCTCATTTTCCGAAATAGCTCATCTCTGCTCACCGACCAGAGCAAGCAGGTAAAATCATTTTATCACCGACAGCAAGAGAAGCATAAATTGTATTGGCATGCACAGAGTGTGCTTCATCATGTTAGTTTACTCGACTCTTTACGATACACGAGAGCTTTCATAGACAAACTTCCAACTCACCCACAAACTCATTTGTTTCTCAGAAACCACTTGTACAACGAATCTTGCTTCACCACCTGCTGTTATCATGCAGGTTGATGCAAGAATGATGTACGAGCGATTAACTTGCGGTGAAATGACATCTGGTTGAAATCTGGGAATGAAGGTTTGGGGTTAAGGAATATTCCAATATCCTTTTGATTCCGCCGTGCCTGATGGGCTGTCCTAGCTGAGGCCGAGAAGCTGGATTGAAATGACAAGCGAGTGCGGCTCCTTTATTTTTATTCAGTGCGTAAAGTTAAATTGATGTATATAATCCAGCATGTGCCATAAATCTCTTAAAAAGCAATTATGGGAAGGAACATGGTTTGCTATATATTGGGATTGCTGGGGGCCAGAGCAAGGAGGGGAGGGATTTGGGGAATGATTTGTGAGTGTGGGAAGATGGGGGTGTGGGGTTTGGGTTTAATCGTGGGAAAGGGGTGAGTGAAAAGGAGACTTTAGGGGAAGCTGCGTTTTATCATCTTCAAGTTCAGTGCATATGCTGTGGGTTAACTGAGATTGACTTGCTGGTTTTTCATGTTGGTTAATCAAAGTTTAATGTGAGATGAAAATACATTACTTTTCAAGCTATATCACCCCAAATCACCAATCACCTAATGTCAAAGAGCACCGAACCATGGTTTAGGTTCAAGTATAAACACAAGGTTTTGAGTTTCTGTTGCTTGCATCCACCATCCTTGCACAAGACTCGCATGGCGAGAGTCTCATGTCGCATCTCGCATGATGAAGGCAGTTTTAACCTTTCTCCGGAACGCCTGGCCTGTGCCAGCTGTGCTTCCGGTGAATTGCTTCTTGTTATACAGGGAAAGTCATTTCCACCATTTGCAAAGCCTGGCACAGTCACTCCGTTTACACAATTTGTCTAATGTTGTTAACTTATTCATCACACACCCATCATATAAAAGCCTCGTACAGCTTCAGAATCTAAATTTGTTCAGTTGATATGATTGCTGTCTTGTGCTAAGAAAACTGTATTTCCATTCTACAAGTTGTGAGTTCAAATCTAGATGAGAGCAGCAAGCGGTATTAATGATTTGGATGCCAAACTTTTGAAAACTGAGCAAGTCTCTGGCGATTATACCAAGATTGTGTTGGCAGGATAGCCTAGAGGTATGCACACTCGCTTCTGAGCTGTCTATCCTTCGGTTGAATCTCAGTCTGGCTCTAAACTGTCATCCAAGTGTTTTGCAGGCTGGGCGATTCATCGATGTGTGTATGCCGTCCCACGGAGGGACGTTAAACTGGGTGTCCCATCTGTTAGCATTACCTGGTGGACGTTAAAGATCCCTACGGTGTCCTTCGTGAATAGTCGGCGAGTTATTGCCTGCACCATGAATAAATTACGAATTTCTGCTTTCGAAGCTGCAGGGGGCACTGCATCAGCAGCACAGCCATGCTCCCAACAGTGATGCAAACAGCGGCCACAGGCTGCATACGAAATTAATGAATCAGGATTGTTGGTCGAAACCCAGCTGGCTAACTAATGACCTCCAGGGAGGAGATACCATGCCCTCGGAGCAACTTGTGATGAACACTAAAACACGAGCGGAAATCAGCAGTGTCACCCAAAACCTCCTTAAAATAATTTAGTATATGTGGACCCACAATAGTTACTTTCAAGGTCGTTTTTATCTCATCATGGATCTCATTCTCGACAAAATGAGTCTTCATAGAAATAATCAGAGCAGTGCATAGTTGAGTGATGAATCGCTGTGAGTGCGTTTAATCTGTAGCATTGTGCGGTTGTTGGCAAAGAATGATGCTCTTGGATTGAGGTGAGCAACCCTAACCTCAACTAGGATAAGAATCTATCATTATGATGGGAGGATGGGGTCATCCGATACCTCCTGCCAGGGTGTTGGAGACTGCCAAAGCAGCTTTCTGGGCAAGGTAATACATTGGGTGGTTTGCCGTTGCCTACCTAGAGGTAGTAGTTTTGGTAGTATATATTTGGAATTTTGTAAGAATGCTGGTGACAGTCTCCTCTTGGATCTTTTCGGTCCACCAGCGATCAATGCTTGCAGATGGGTCCGTAGCTTGATGACCCATCTGAGCGACGACACACGTCATGATGCAATGACCCCAGCCTTCGAAGAACTTTCTGGACACTTTACAGTATGGTGGGGAATCAAACCCAGATTAAGACTCCTCAAAGCCGAATGAGCTTCGGCGTAGCATTCCTTTCGGCCAAATCATCCTGATAATGATAAATAAATAAATAATGGATATTTGGGACGCGACTTGAACAAAAAGAATGGATGAGACAACTTAGAATCATGAGTATTCAGTGAACAACTATTAGAACTAGAACGGCATTCGGTAGGGAGCATACCTCCACCAAGCTGAACAGTTTAGGTTTTGTATCCCACTGAGAGGCCGGATCTGGATGCAGACCTGAATCAAAATCGAATCTGCTTGGTCTCGTCACCTCACAACTCAGCCACCAAGTTTTGTCATAACTCCTCCACAACTTTTTGAGATATCATGCAATACTTAGTTTTTGGTCCCTCAATGGTGAAGAATCACTTTTTTTTTAAATATTCTAGTATCCACATCCAGATATTCACGAAAACCGAATCATTTCGTCGTGGTCACACACCCAACCTGCCCACAAGGTTTCATGCGAATCCGTCCACAACTGTGAGATATCCTGTTCACAAACGGACAGACTGACAGACAGACCGGTGAATACATACATAACCTCCGTCCACCTTCAGTGCTGGGAGGTGATATGAGGGCACCAAAAATTACGTCCATTAAATAATGTTAGAATTAAAAAAATATCTCTAATGATACATCACAAATTATAAACTCTGTTATTTTTAAATTTTAGGACTTCATTCCCAGATAGCAAGGTGCTTGATAAGTCTGCTTTAGCATTGTAAATACATACGAGTTTAAAGGATGGAAATTTGTTTCATGCAATCAGTTGGTTTGTAATTACAAATTTAGATTGTAGTTTTATTAATTAGCAAAGCATCTATTGAATTATCACTTACACTAATGGAAATATGTTTTTAGAGATTGTGGTCTACTGCCTTTATCAGTTTGTAATTTTTTTCCTTGATTCGAAACAATCCTCATGGAGTAGCTGAGATTTTAATGAATTCCCTTTTTTTTTTTTTAGGATTGCATGAGTAATCTTCAGGTTTTATAGTCGCATGATAACGGGTGGTTTGTAAGTAAGAGGAAAGTACCAAGAGTGTGTGGAAGAAGTCCTTCCTGTACCTCATCTCCTCCTGGTGGTCTCGCACACGCTCGCTAAGTGGAGCGCAAAGGAGGGGTCATCGAGATCATTCTTGAGGCCGGTCGTTCAGGTTGTAAAGTGAAACACATGCACGACTCACGTTCTGATTTATGTGCCATTTCCACGTTAAAAGCAGTTTCCCCTGGCATTCCCGGAAGAAAAAACACAAACGTTTTTCCTCCAATTGTGCAAAGCGGCGCGGGAGTTATTGGGGTTGAATTAACTGGAGATCGAGGGATATATGGAAGTTGAGATTCAGGAGGAAAATGTTCGGTTGGCTCGAGGTATACCTACTCGCCTTGGAACCGTCGAGGCTGGGTTTGAATCCTGACCCACCTACGAACTGCCACCCTGGTGTGACGCATGCAGGGCGAGGCATCAATATATGCGCCCATGTCACTCGGATGGACGTCAAGCCCGAGGACCCGTCTGTCGGCATTGGGCGATGCTGAAAGTTAAAAGTCTAACGGTGTCTTCCTTAAAGAGATTAGTTCGGCGAGTTATCACCGGCACGCTGAACAAATTGCAACATCGTACCACCTTCAGTCGGACGTCAGGCCATGGCCAGCAGATCCGTGAAAGACTTCTGGATGAAATTTTGTGGACAAGTTGGATATGCGACAAGGAAGAATTAATTCAATTTTGGTGAAGATCCGAATCCGGATCTGGATACGAGGATTATTTAATTTTTTTTTAGTGATTCTTCACCATTGAGAGATTGGGCCAAAAACGATACAGTACTGAATAGCACGATATCTCAAAAATTTATTTGGCCCGATATGTTCTCGTTGATCAGGCATTACGTGGCAGAGGTACGCACTCTACCGAGTGCTCTTCCAGTTTTGTTTTGCTGAGCCAGGCTCGTATGGCAGGTTCTGGATGTACAAGGAAGCTTTTTTTGTCAAAACAATTTTACAAGCCTGGAACATTATGGTACGTGGTTGGAAGCCCAGATGTTATGATCAGCACTTTTCCTTCATCGTTGTTGGATTTCATCCATGTGCTGTTTCTCCTCCAATTTCGATTCACATTATTTTCTTTCCTTTCTTTTTTTTTCTTTGAGGGTACCCTACTTTATTGATTGCTTGTGAAAATCTTTCAACATCTGCTGGTATCCAAATATAATAACGGAGGCCTCCATGGACCAACACCAAAAAGGAATTTTGTTTACAACAACCACAAGGGATTTGCAACACCCTCTGTAGGTTAGGATAGGAAGTTGTCATTTGTTTGGGATGCTGGCGATAGCTCGTCTACTCCGAATGAAAAACACCATGGGATCTTTAATGTCCACCAACTAAACTAATGCTGGTGGACACGACGCCCAGTTTAACGTCCATCCGAGGGACAGCACACACATCAATGCGTCGCCCTGCCTGAGATACACCAGGTTGACAGTTTGTAACTGGGTCGAGATTCAAACTCAGGCTTGACATCCCAAAGGTGATTGTGCATTGTGCATACCCCCAGGCTATCCTGTCAGCTCAAACATGAAGTGGGAGAGAGAATTTGATGAGATTTAGAAAGATCACACATTATTGTTGTTGTTCCTCATCTTTCTGTTTTTGTTGTTCTAAAGCCCTTGATGTACCTTACTCTGTGATACAGAGTGCTGGGTTCGCCGAATCAGTTTCTAGGCTCGGGTCATGTTGAGCTGTTTGCCATCCCTCTACCGGTGGGAATTTGAAATTTGTTCATGGTGCTTGTGCCAGCTCGCCTACTCTTCGCAAAAGACACCATAGGATGTTTAACGTCCTCCTACTCATGACAGCAGCCGGGACGGCCAATATAAAATCCATCCGAGGGACGGCACACACATTGATGAATCCTCCTGCCTGTGAAACACCAGCCGGGTGGTTTATAGCTCCCCTGAAACACCAGCAAACCCAGGCTGGACAGATTAGAGGTGAGTGTGCACACCTCTAGGCCATCCTGCCACCACTGAACAACATCACATGACATTGAAATGATTTTCAGATTCAGACTCTTCAACAATTATTAGGGAATCAATTACCATAATCTTTCAAGTTGAGCATCCGTGCAGAAAGCGAAGATACAGGAGGTAAATAAGTTTGGAAAAATGTTGAAAACATTCCCAGGCACAGGAGACCAGGAAACAGTATTTCGTGTGAACATGTCCCCCGCTGATCCCTTACCCCGACCTTTCATCCTTTTGGGACAGATGAATCTTTTCTTTTAAAAAAATCCCCCCTCCTTCCTCCTCTCCCCCATTCCCATTCCATCCATTTTCAGTATTTTCAACACCCATGCTCTCTTTACCTTCCAACATGCTTTTCCTCTCCTTGGTCTCCCGGTTGCCTCATATTTTCACCGAGCCTCACTTTGTGCTCTCTTAACCTCTGCTTGCACAGCACAACTCTTTTCATCACATCACCCTTGCCCCACTCCCCCCCCCCCTCCGTGACCATATGTCCTGCTTTATTTACTTTTCCTTAAATCTTCTAGAACCCCCTCCTATTTTATCACACATCCTCCCGAGCCACTTTCATCCATCCATATTCAAACAACTGAATCAGCTTTTTTCTGTTTTCTCACATTTATCGAAGTTGACATACTTCATGGAATAAACTTCCGCCATGTTTTATGATCCACCTGACATTTCCGTACCCTTTCTCCTCCTCCATCTACCTCGGATTGTTGTTTTCACAAAATATCCATCTTTCCCCGTGTCGCGGACCCACTCTCTCATTCTTCTCTCTGTTTATCCGACCATTTAATCATCCATCGCTGTCTCGTGCTATTCCGTCTTCCTTTGTCCCCCCCTTGCTCCCAAATTGCCCTCTCCCATGGCTCGACTCCGCTTTGTTTTAACACACAAGTCCTCAATCTGTTTCCAACAGACACATTTTGGTTCCTCTTTGGTAAACAATCGACTCATTCAAATATGATGCTTTCATTGAAGACAAATTTAAACTTGTGTGTGCAACTTAACGAAAGCATTTGCCCTATAAGAAGCTCATGGAAATTTGTACGTTTGTTTTATTTTGAAATTCCCTTTTACATTTTTCATGAACCGGCAAAAGAGGAAATTAAAAGAGGCCATTCGGCCCATCTCGTCGGTGTTGTATCATTTCGCTTCAATCCATTTTCTTTTCCCATTTACATATTTATACGTTAAAGATCCACATCCAATTTGCTTAATTTGTGGACGAAAAGAGTATTCGGCCAAGCTTGAGCCAGATGGCCTAATTTTAATTAAATATATTGAGTGATGTAATAACTTTATATCATGGCAGATCAGATAGCGAGTTTAACATTCTGTTTGCAGAGTGGCTTGCTGCATGATGCAGCAATGCCTGGTGCCACTGCATTGGATCGGTGATTTTTGTGGTTGCATTTGACTGCGTTACCGGAATCAGGGGTCCAGAGGCATACCACCTCCCAGTTACTTTACCTGCCCTGGAGCTAATTACACATCGACATTTTATTATATATATATATATATATATATATATATATATATATATATATATATATATATATATATATATATATATATATATATATATATATGGAACATTGTAGCCATGCGATGGACACGCTGTATGATGACGCATTACTCAATCACAATAATACGGCCACGATGCTACAACGTGGCTTCGATTGGTCGTCCTCGTGTCGGGATTACCCGTGAGAGGCATGACCCTGTCAACCAGGGGTCCGACACTAAAGCTGTTTCTTACATTCTATTATTTTACTATTTGTGAACTCAAGTGGGACATTTTGACGACGAAGGACATCGTACGCCGTATGAGCATTGTGTCCTGATGGTTACCCGACCGACCATATTCTCTACGACCTTGTAAGTGAAATTGCTCATTAGATGCCATAAATAAAGATTGAATTAGCACAGCGATAAATAACAGAATCGAATGTATTGTGCTAATACCGTCGGGTGCTTCAGTGACTCATAGGTTTAAGGAGTATTTTTTGACTAATTGATGATAATAAAGTCATTCATTTTGCTCAATGTTATGCACATCGAAGCTGGATAAAATCAAAACAACCAATAACCCGATTAACCATGACTTATTAATCTACCCTCGCGTTCAAATCCGGTCATTCACAAACAATACAATCCCCTTTACCTTCCCGAACAATGGGCATGGTGGATGTGAGCAAGTGAGGAGTCATGCATTGATGTAGACTTGCAAAAATTTGCTGTGGGTTGAACCCCTTTTACCCCCACTATCCTCCCCGCACCCCCCTCCGGTCCCACACCTTGTGCGTACGTAATAAGTGGATTGCTCCAAATCTTTATTCTGAGTTACCTTCACGATGCAACCCCATGTTAACTACGTACTGTGATGACCTTTTGAACAAGCGATTTGGAATCCGACCTCCACCGATCCGCTGTTTCTATCCGTTTCAGTCTTACTGTCTTTCCTCTTTCTGTCACTCTTCCACAAGCGTCGTCAATCCATCAATTAAATATGGTTGCAGTCTGCCATCAAAAAAAAAAAACAACTCCAACAATCCATCAAATGGGAGTGCATGGGGCAGGGCACGCTAATGAGTCATGCCGGTGTATGACGTAACGCACGGTATTGCGTCATCACGGATGAGGAACGTGTGGCTGCGACTTAATGTCACGACGTTAATAGTCTGTGACGTGTTTCATCACCGCTGCTCTGAGCAATCGATCAGTCTCAAATTTTGTGTTGAAATTGGAAACAATAGTCCGGGAACACAAAACGAGCCCTCCTGCATCCATCTTGTCCACCCCGCGCGTCCTCGCCGTGTCGTCGTTCTTCTCCGCATCCCTTATTTCTCCAAGTCTCTCTCCAGTTCATCTCTCAATCCCTGATCCTGATGTTGGTGTGTCTTTCTACGATTTCTATGATTAATTTTGTTCTGTTACTTCCTCATCCGTTCCATGTTCGAGCTCCTCCATGAGCTTCAACTTTGTATAAAAAAACCCCAAAAGTTCAAGTATGCTAAGATATTGCATTTCCCCCCCCCCTTTTGTTTTGTTTGTTTGTTTGCTCGATTTGTTTTCCAATTCATCAAGATCTACCCCCCCCCCCCAAAAAAAAAAATAACGTATACTTGACAAAGATTACTTTTGACCTCGATGATCATCTTTGTCACCCACAAAGCACCATTTCTCGAAGGATTTGTTGTTAATAAACAACCAATGAAGTAGGTACGCTATTAGACTCGATTTCTCCAAGTTCATAACTGCCTGTTGGTCATGTGACACAACAGGTTTACACTGTAATGTCTGTGCTCCAGTTTGGAACCAACAATTTAACATTCCCATTGTTTTACCACCAATTGTACTCACCGGATAATTGTACTTGTTCTCCATAAAACTAAACAAATACCACTTGGTTCATGGCACCAATCATTCCCACCATTTGGTATGGCTGGCTGGGGAATGATTTTTGGCCCTAGTCATTCACCAACCAGTCGACCAGGCCTGACGTTTAATTGAAGATGGCAGGAATTTGGAATTTGTTTAGGGGGCCGACGATGACTCTCTCCGACTCTTCACGGAGGACACCATGGGATATTTAACGTCCATCCGACGGACAGCACACGCATTGATCCTTATGAAACACCAGGAGGACACTTCATCGTTGGCTCAGGATTCGAACCCAGCTTGGACAGCTCAAAGATGAGTTCACATAATCTCCAAGCTGTCCTTCCAGCCCCATCAATATCATTCAACATCATAAATAAAAGCCAAATGCGAGCATGGCATGGCTGTTCTTCAATCTGGGTTCATCAAAGTTGATTAAATTTTGTTTCAATGGTCGATTCGTTTGAGTTTGGCAATCTTGCATCTCCATCAAACTCCCATGTGTACTCTTTATTATTCCAACATTATTGAGGTCTGATCAAGTGCTCGGACGAGATTATATTATGCAAAGTGCTAACCGTTGAATGGTGAGTGAAATCTCTCTCTCTCCAATGGACTCTCCACCAAATGGATTTTGTGGTGTAACTTCAGGAGCAGCCTTGGTAGTTCTCAGTTTGGGCACATGGAAAATCCTTTTGGAATCATGTAATATCTGCTGTCGTCCAGAGGCTTTAGGCATAGGCTTCAAACATCTTTTTAGTGCACCTTTCCGTTTTACTGATTGACTGCCAGGATAGCCGAGAGATATGCACACTCAACTCTGAACTGTCAAGCCTGGGTTTGAATCCCGACACAGCTATAAACGGTCATCCTGATGTTTCACATGCAGAGTGAAGCGAGAATGTGTGCGAGGTCCTTCCGATTGTACGTTGAGCTGGGCATTCCATCTGCCAGCACTAGTTGGTGGACGTTGAAGATCTCATGTGTCTTTGGTGAAGAATTTGAGAGTTATCGCCATCACCCTGAGCAATGTCTTTCCACCTGCAGTCGAACGTCAGGCCTGGTCAGTAGGTTCGTAAAAGACTTGGGCCAGAAACATTGCCCAGATGACCCCATAAGAAGCTGGGGAGTAATTGGTGCTGTTAAGTAAGTTACTAGTAGTTGTGTTTAATGATGTTGATGTCACGTGATAAGTGATCACGCAACAGTTGTAATGCACTCAATGTCGGTCTTCTTCTTTGCTCCTTTTATAAGGGATGAGGCTGAATGATACCAAGCTTCTGCTCCACCTTCAGCACGATGCTCCTCAACTTTCCCCTGTCCTCAGCCAACTTTCTTCACTCTCCCACCACCCCCACCTTATTGATATCCCTCCTCACAAATCATCCCATCTCAACCGTGGTCGACCTCTTTTTCTCTGACCTTGCTCCCTCAACACATCCATTTTCTTTGCCGTTCTCTCTTCCCCCATCTGCACCAACTGTCCAACCCACTTCAGCTGGCTTTTTACCAATCTCTCCCCATCATGTTTACCTGCACACCAATCTCCTCCCTCAGTTCATCCATCCTCATTCTATACACCCTCTTCACTCATGCAATCCTCCTGACCCAGTTGTTCTCAGACCTGTAAACTCTGGTGTTGTTTCTTTGTCAGTGCCACTGTCTCCAGACCTGAAAGGGATGTCAGCATCGTACAAGACAGCAGAACTTTCCCTTTAAATTTCCTTGATATTTTTATCTTATCTGGAATTTTAATTCCGGATAAGGTATTGTCATTGTGCACTTGATGTTTGTCCGTATGTCCGTCCGTCCGTATGTACGTCTGTCTGTCTCCTATTTCAATTTTTCCGGCCAAACCGCTGGGCCAATCCGGCTGAAATTCAACAGCAACGCTCCTTTCCTGAATCGTAACAGAAATTGCGAAGTTCGTTCCCATCACGTGACTTTGAGTAGGTCAAAATGGCCGACTTAGTAAATTCCTTCAAAAATCTTCTTCTCCAGATACAATAGTCAGAATGCCACCAAATTTGGGTTCCAATATTAGGTCAGAATAGGGATGTTAAATTCCGGAAATCATGCTGATCATGTGACCGGAAGTGTGTCAAAATAGTCGACTTAATCAATTTTTGGGAAAATTGTGTAAATTCCTTCAAAAAATCTTCTTCTCCAAATCCACCAGTCAGAATGCTTCCAAATGTGGATTACAACATTAGGATAGGGTCACGATGTTAAATTGTGGAGGCCATGCTGATCACATGACCAGAAGTGTGTCAAAATGGCGGTCGAGTAAATTCCTTCCGAAATCTTCTTCGCTACACCCATCAGTCAAAATGCTACCAAATTTGGGTTGCGACAGGCTATGATAGGGATGTTAATTATATTGCAGAATTGATGCTGATCACGTGACCGGAAGTGTGTCAAAATGGCGGGATTATTGAATATTTGGGAAAAATCATGTAAATTCCTTCAAAAACCTTCGTCTCCAGACCCATCAGTCAGAATTTTACCAAATTTAGGTTTACAACATTTGTCTTGGGCTCAGATAAGCTACAGGTCCTTTGGTCATATTTTTCTGTCTGCCATCAATCAATCCCTCCACCCTGCTCCATGCATTCATACCTCACCTGTCCTACTCCACAGGTCTTTACAAGGAATGACAAATAAATTTTCCACAGGAGGAGGCTATTCGGCCCATTATGCCTGCGCCACACCAATATCAGATTTAATAAATCCATCAAAACCCCTTCCCTTCATGTGCAGACTTTTGGCTGCTACACCGGTACTCATTTCGCCAACCTCGGAAGGATGACAGGCTGAGTCAACCCCTTGGTGTTAATTCAGCGGAAAACAGGGTTTGAACTCAGGACCCTCACCACTAAGCCAACACCAGGTTACATGGTCTGCCTCTGAACTACCATCCCTGGTCTCTGCCCATCCCCCCTCCAGATACTCAAACTTATCTATTTCTCTTCCTAATCTCCTTCCTCTCCAACCTGACATTAATTTATTTTCTCTGCTACCCAAGCCACATCACCTCAGTCTACTCCATATTCATTTTCAGCCCATTCTTCTCAAATGCCTCCTTCCACTCACCCAGTACCTCCTGCATCTCCCATTTACTCTCCCCTACAACAGCCATATCGTTCACATAAAACATCCTCCCCAAAATATCTTTCATATTCACCCTCCTAATTACCTGCTCCATCACCATGATGAACATGAGTGGGCTGAGAAAGCTTCCTGCTTCAAACTGATGTTCACAATGGACTCCTCCGACATCCGAGGACCAATCAAAACTGTCTCCTTTGTTCCCTTGGACATCCCTGCCACCAACCTAACTTCTGCTTCCAGCACTCCCATCCATCCCAGTGTCCCCATCACCCTCTCTTGGGACATTGCAACAGGCCTTCTCAAGATCCACAAATCCTCATGCCATTTCACCCTGCATCTCCAATCTCCTCTCCACCAGCTGTCTCAGAGTGAACATCCCATCATTCATCCCCCAACCCTTTCTAAAACCCCTGTTTTTCATTCTCTCTCTCTCTCTCTCTCTCTCTCTCTCTCTCTCTCTCTCTCTCTCTCTCTCTCTCTCTCTCTCTCTCTCTCTCTCTCTCTCTCTCTCTCTCTCTCTCTCTCACTTCCTGACATAACTTAGGAGCGTGCCGCCTCTCCACTTCCCCGGATCCTGTTCATCGGCCTTTTCCCTCCATATTGGCACAATTAGCCCTGTCCTCCAATCCTGCAAAATCGAACCCTCTCTCATACTTACATTCGAACAAACTGACTCCGACTTCTCCTGCAACAACTAGTATCTCTGTTTGCACCTCACAATGCCTGTTGCTCTTCCCTTCTTCATCCTCTTAACACTGTCTACACCTACACCTCCATGAACTCCACTAATTCCACTTTCCCCTCTACATAACATGGAAGCTCCAGCTCACCGATACTTCCTTCCCGGTTCAACAACTCCTTAAATATCCTTCCCTTACCTTCAATACTGTCCCCTCTCTTCCATACTGTCACTAGCTTCCCGCCACCATCCTTAAATATATCCTCCCCTTCATGTCCTTACTATCCTCGTCCGTGTCACGAGGCAGTATATATATATATATAATCTTCCAGCATCCTCTTCTAACTTGTACACCTCCTCTTCCACATCATTCCTCACCTTATTCATTGCTCTCCTTGCTGCTTTCATCTTTATACACACTACAAAGCAATATATATGCATCACAACTCAAACCATACATTCCACAACCATCATTTTATTTGAGGATTTGCATCGAAGTATGAGCACAAGCCTGTGCTGGTGTGTTTAACCACGTTATTGGAGTTACAGGTAGCTAATTGACTGAGGACATGAAGAACATGGGGGTGAGCACGTTTGCCCCCTCATGTAAGACAATTAGCGAAATCATGATGAGACCTTTTTTGCTTGAGGGAATTTCATTGGTGTGGGGAAACACTATCCTTGCTTCAATTTAAGTGTTATTATGTTCTGCCAGTTCACCGAGCAAATTCTGGACTCACTCGACAGGAAGATCGAGAATGGGACAAAGAAACGCCTTTTGCCTCGGAACCCCTTAAGGCTACGCGGTGGGATTTGTTGTACATTAGATTACATGTGATTTCTTGTCGGTAAGTGTGGCCGAGACAATCATTGTATTTGTAAAATAAAAAATAAAAAAAAATGCCCCCGAGCCCTAAAAAAATGCCCCTATACGAGCCAATACTTACAGACAAACTGTGAACAGTTAATACTTTTTATTGTCTAAAATTGTACAAACAAGTAGTAATCATGTACTGCAGGAGATTGGCACACAATATGGAGAGAGACAGAGAGAGACAGGGAGAGAGACAGAGAGAGAGACAGGGAGTGAGACAGGGAGAGACAGACAGAGAGAGAGAGAGAGAGAGAGAGAGAGAGAGAGAGAGAGAGAGAGAGAGAGAGAGAGAGAGAGAGAGAGAGAGAGAGAGAGAGAGAGAGAGAGAGAGAGAGAGAGAGAGAGAGAGAGAGAGAGAGAGAGAGAGAGAGAGAGAGAGAGAGAGAGAGAGAGAGAGAGAGAGAGAGAGAGAGAGAGAGAGCACGAGAGAGCACGAGAGAGCACGAGAGAGCACGAGATCCTGTTATAATTGTTATTTCAGGGAAACCGATGAAGCATGGCAGCAGAAAGATTTGGTTACAAAGCGCAGATATGCAAGAGGACAAACCACGGTGTCGAGCATGGCTAGCCAGACCCTGCATTTTGCTGAGGTCAAGACCTCGGTTTCACTGGAGAGTTTGAGCAGAGGCGAGTGGAAGGGCGGGCTGCGATTTGGGTGAATAAACAAAAAAGGTCTTTTACTTTAACTTTCACGTACTCGTGCAGTATTTCAAAGATCTGAAATGGGCTGTCTATTTATTTATGTACTCAAATAGAATCCCTACCACCCTCCCTCCCCCCCCCCACACACACCACCAATCCCTTGCCTCTGCCTATTTAACTTTTCTCGATGATTCTCGCTCTCATGCTCTCTCATCACCCCCCCCCCTTGTTTTCAATTTTTCAATTTTTATTTTCTGTTTTTTTATCATACCCACTCTACCCCCCTATTATATGACTCCTATTGTATAAAATATAAAAAAAGAAATTGACATTTTAAACATTCCCTTTTGCTTCGAGAATACAAGTTTTACTCCTGAAATTGGATAATAAGTTACGATCTCGCTACATTCGTTAAATACCTCCGCCATCGAACTGTTAACTCTTCTATCCATAATTAGTGGAAAAATAATGTCGATGTGGGTTATGTTTTTCACCCATGTCTGTATGTTTGTTTGTTTGACTGTGCGTCTGTGAGCAGGAAATCTCAAAACGGTATGGACGAGTTTTGATGAAACTTGGTGGATGAGTTGGGTGGATGACAAGAACAAGCCAATTCGATCTTGATTCAGGTCCAGATGGAGATCTGGCCTATTAGTGGGATACAAAACGTTCAGCCTGACTGAGGTATGCACTCTAACGAGTGTTGTTATACTTCCAGATGTGTTCAGCTTGTTGTCTCATCTGCTAGCACTTGTTGTGGGATAAGGTGCTTGATGGATTTATTATACCATTACTAAGTGGAAATTAAGATCCCCCAGTGTCTTGCGTGAAGAGTAGATGAGTTATTGCGAGGACCCTGGACAAATGCCCAGACAAATCCCCCATGTGATGTACAGGGTCCACCAACAACCTCCTTCTGGTGAAACTACCTCAATCCTGGATCACAGCTGCTCACCTCCACTCATTTCTTTATCTTTTTTTTCCCGACTAGTGGAATCAATTTCCACATCCTCTTCAATGTCATTCTTCCCTCCAGGTCTTCAAGGCTGTTCACCACCATCTCAGACCATCACCAATGCAACACCATGATCTTCCCTACCCTCATTAACCCCATCCAAATTCCTCCTCCTTCCAATTTTCCAGTTTTCCCTCCGTGGTGTCTCCTTCTGTATCCATCCTCAGTTTCCATTTTGTCCACCCTGTGCATGTGTGTTTTGCATCCTGTTTTTCTCTGTTACGTCCTGATCTGTTCAGTGGACTAGCTCTTCCATGAGCCTCGACTATGTAAACAAAAAAAATACATAAAATATCCATGTTGACTGCTTTTGATGTTTACATGTGGTACATGCTTGGAAGCTTCAGTGGTGCAAGTTTCTTTCTGCGTTGTCACTGATGATTCACCAACAAGCAATGAAACCAGTCCCACAGCTGAGTGGGTGTGTGGCATTGGAATTCTCATGTGTGTACTCTTTGTGAATGTCTTTACAGCTGTGGAGGAATTCTGGGAAGGGTTTGAAACAGCAAAGGGCTTACCTTGGTAGCCTTTCCTGGTTGCTTTATGCAGCTTCTTTGGCTAGAAGAGCATGGGAGGAGTTGATATATAATCTGAGCCACTTGGGTTCAATTGATTAGGTAAGAGCTAATTAGTTGTTTGGTTGTTTCCTCCATTCACAGGTGAGAGATGTGTGTGTATTGGTTTTTCATATATATATATATATATATATATATATATATATATATATATATATATATATATATATATATATATATATATATATATATATATATATATATATATATATACATAAACATACTCACATCTTTCGGCATGTCGTGCTTCAGGTAACGACCCAAGTGAATTTAGGTGATGTGATAAACAATTAATATTCTCATCTAAATGTGGAGAAAGGTCTGTTAACTGTTGTGGGGAAGATTCAAGCGATTTTTCAGGCGTGAGGCCTTCATCAAAAGACTATTGACATGATGCAGGACTCTCTCTCTCTTGCTTTGAAGAAGGGCTTGGTCCCGAAATGTCACTTCACCTACTCTTCCACGGTAGTTAGCGTACCGCTCCCAACATCCGGTTGAGAAAATTCATTGTGAGAATTTGAAGCTTTGATGTGATCAATTTCCAGATGACTTATTTTATCCTCTCCATCAGACCAGGGGTCTGTTACATTTGTGATTTAAATTCAGCTCACAGTCCTGCTCGCATTGTTATTTTACAATGCATCACTGTAATTGACCCCAGGTTGTTTGCTGTCAAAAGTCCCGAGAAATCAGACCTCAACAACAGGACCTTTTCCAAAGTCTGGCACATCATCATTCCTCTCCATGGAAACAACTGATGTTCGTAGCACTTGCATGCCGTCAGTAGTTGTACCTGTCCCGTGCTCACCTGGGCCTACTCGGGCAATTATTTCACATCAACACCGCACAGGCAGTGTATTTATTCTGGAGAATCTCCTTTGGCTCGTTGCATCTTGTATTTTCTGGAAGACTTTTTCATGGTTGGGTTTGGCTTGAGATTTCAGAATTAAATATATTTTTTAATTTGTCCCATATTCTTGGATGTCGAGCTATCAGTGTGTGTATTTACCAATTCCTGAATCTGGTGTGGCCTTTCTCACTTCCCTGTGCTCACATACGTCCCTCTGTTAAAGTTAAAGCCATCATGGTTTGGCTTTCAGCTTTAAGATTAAATGCTTTATCATCATTTTGAGGTGTGTGTGTGTGTGTGTGTGTGTTTAAATCATTATTTTATGTGCTTTTTCACATTGTACCCTGTACACTCACTAATCAATCACATTCCCCTTCTCCATAATTGCCCCAACCATCTGCTGTCCCCTATAACCCCACAAAACCCATTCCCCATGTGATGTGCAGTTTCACAGAGGGCTCCTGAAGCATGACTCAGCATACCGATCTTAAGCCAACATACCATACTCTTCTGTTTTCTTGCCCTTCCTGGCTCAAGGAATGCATATTTTCTTTGCATCCCTTGGTCCTGTAGGCTTGGTTAATATCGTAATTATGCCTGCCAGTGCTCCTGCTTTTCCGGATACCATGTCTGGTTTGTGCTTGTACTCCGTGTTAAAACTATGTGGGCACCAAGGCTTGGTGCTGGAGAGATGGGGGTGTTGAGCAGCCTTCAGGAAGAAAATGATTGTAAATAACAACTGGGAGGATAGCATGTTGTCTCTTGGCTGTCTTTTCGGCCTGTTCAATTCCTGGCAAAACTGAATTCGACAAAAATCACTGCCCTAGTGTAATGTAGGGACAGCACGAGTGCTGCATCATGAAGTATGCTGTACTTTGGAGAGGGGGGGTTTTTTATTGTACTGTGATCTCAGGATCGTGTAGGAGCTTTTACACTGATCACATCACATGTTGGAGGACATCAGGAAGTAGTGCACCTTTAATTATTATAAGGATATTTGTAGACAATGGACAAATTAACACGGTATTTGGACAAAGCCTAAAATCCTGAGCTCAGCACTCAACATGCCAATCTGCAGGTTAAGCCAGATAAAATAGATCTTATTTTGCAGAATGGACTGTGGTATGTATTCTGCAAAAGGAGATCTTATATCACATATCAGTAACCTGTCCAAAGGTGCCAAAGGTGTCCTTCTGCCCTCGACTTCTGTTTGTATGTCATTGTGTTGGGGGACTTGTAATATAAGCTGGAAATAAATAAATAATATGTAAGAAAAAAAAATAAAAATAATAAAATGTCATGATGGAGATACATCAAAGTAATGTCTCTACAACCATGAAATCCATAAAGGGATGGGCAGTGATTGCGAATGAGGGACAGATTGGTTGGTTTTTGGAATTTCAGGAGAAAGATATTTATTATGTATCTATGGGGAGTAATTTGAAACTATAAAAGGTTGAGAAAGAATAAATTACAAGGCATTGTCATGGATGACCACCCAAAGTGTGGATGGATAAGGATAGAGAAGGGAAAGAATGCTTGGAAGAGATGAGAGTAAAGGCGAGTGGGGGGGGGGGGGCTTATGCAGGTGGCAGGAAGTTATAAATCTGTATTTCATATTTACTTATTAGGGAAGAATCAGAAACTCCATTCTATGTATGTAATAAGTTGATGGCTCCTCAAAGCTTTTCCATCCACAGCCATACAACACACACACACACACACACACACACACACACACACACACACACACACACACACACACACACACACACACACACACACACACACACACACACACACACACACACACACACACACACACACACACACACACGCGCACGCAAAGATTGGTACCTTCCCAGTGACGGAGAAAGCTGAAATTTTGCGTGCTGCTGGACATTGAAGCCAAAACACCAGGAAAAAAATCACAGGACCATCGGAAAACATCTGTAAATGAAGATAAATAAATGAAAAAAATAAATGAGAACAAATAAGTGAAAAATCAAATGCAGGTTAACGACCCAAGACTGGGGAAACACATTTCATTATTGCTTACAATGTGTAAGCATACCACACGAATGTGTGTGTGTGTATAATTATATATAATTAGTACAATTCGTGGAAAATCACTTGCTCTGGAGGGCTATTTTAGAGAAGCTTTAATGAACACTCGAGTTGTATTCCTTCTTGGGAGTTTGGTACCATCAGGGTGCATGGAGTCCAAAGAAAGTTTGGGTGTTAATGGGGGAAGTGGATAATGACATGAAAGGTACAGTCAGGAATGCATGACACTGTTTGCGTGACGCATCCATCCGGCTGGAGAATGAATGACAAAAACCCTTACAACAAGGGAAGCTGTTTTCCCATCCCTGTGACCTGGCTGAATTCTCTCACCTCAGTGCCAAGGTGATTCAGAAGGGTGCAGTGCTCATACACCCCGCTCCCTCACCCCCACTCAACCTCCTGACCGTCCATTCCTTAAGACTGCAATCTCCACCCTGATGACTGAGGATACCTATCACAGTGTCTGCTTTCTCTTCTTTGGTTCAGGAGTGCTGCACTGCTTTATTTTCTCTGCTTCATTAGGGGAGAGAGAGAGAGAGAGAGAGAGAGAGAGAGAGAGAGAGAGAGAGAGAGAGAGAGAGAGAGAGAGAGAGAGAGAGAGAGAGAGAGAGAGAGAGAGAGAGAGAGAGAGAGAGAGAGAGAGAGAGAGAGAGAGAGAGAGAGAGAGAGAGAGAGAGAGAGAGAGAGAGAGAGAGAGAGAGAGAGAGAGAGAGAGAGAGAGAGAGAGAGAGAGAGAGAGAGAGAGAGAGAGAGAGAGAGAGAGAGAGAGAGAGAGAGAGAGAGAGAGAGAGAGAGAGAGAGAGAGAGAGAGAGAGAGAGAGAGAGAGAGAGAGAGAGAGAGAGAGAGAGAGAGAGAGAGAGAGAGAGAGAGAGAGAGAGAGAGAGAGAGAGAGAGAGAGAGAGAGAGAGAGAGAGAGAGAGAGAGAGAGAGAGAGAGAGAGAGAGAGAGAGAGAGAGAGAGAGAGAGAGAGAGAGAGAGAGAGAGAGAGAGAGAGAGAGAGAGAGAGAGAGAGAGAGAGAGAGAGAGAGAGAGAGAGAGAGAGAGAGAGAGAGAGAGAGAGAGAGAGAGAGAGAGAGAGAGAGAGAGAAAGAGAGATAGATGAAGATGTCTTTTATCCACAGAACATAAATTCTGAAAGCTGCAAATCCTCTTTCTCACAACAAATGCACATTTAATGCTAAAAATAAATTGAGTTTGAAATTGAGAGAGAGGGAGAGAGAGAGAGAGAGAGAGAGAGTGATAGAAAAGCATGAATAAAATATAAAAATTGACAAGACTCAGGACATAAACATAGCATGCTCTCACAGAGTAAGCGTAGCATGCTTGTAGATACCGAGTGAATAAGTGTACATAGCTCACAAAACACATGCTTTTCCAGGAAGATATCTGGCGCGTTCCTTCGGGATGAGTCTCACTATTGTTCGGGCTCATCCTGCCTGCGGAGCTCTCAAGAAGTTGTGTGAATAAAGGTTTCCGTAAATTGCTGGAGGCAGTGGGAGCAACAATAACCGTTTCCTTCTGCTCTTGTTTGCTCGTTGAGTGGAGTCCAAGCAGCATGTACCTCTGTTTGTGTCGCCGTGAAACCTCACGATATTTAATGGAGCCCACATGCTCTTGAAACACAGAGCCGTCAATGCTCGGGCCTGCCTCATAACAGCCTGTCTGCATTGTCAGCCTTGTGGTTACATACCTGTCCATACATACCTGTTGTCGAATGACTTGTACTGCACCGGCGTATTTGTACACACATCTGACCGTCAATCAATCTGAGAAGCACCTTGACAACGTTTTCCAGCAGGTTCTTGTTCTCAGTCAATGGCAGCTGTGTCATGGAACCTCGTGGTCCATTGGGTTACATCACACAGCCGCCGGTGAGATAAAGTGAAAGCCGCCATTGAAATATTTTTCATCTGCTTACTTTCGTTCATAACTATAAAAAGCAGGTTGATCATCAATCACACATTATTATAAAGGGTTCCTGCTGTCATATGTTATTAAAAACGAGCCGAAACCCCGTCACAGACGGATTCCGTTCCATGAGCCCAATATGACAACCAGTGGCGGCTCTCGTAAGAGCCGGATCCCAGTCGATGTACTCCATGGCCTTACCTAATGAGGCCTACAAAACGTCCTTGTACACGACATTTTTGGTGTACACTACTCCTTGTGAAGAAGTCCCCTGATTTGTGCACGTGTCTACTTTGACGTACAAACACCGTGTCAAAACTTCTCAGGTCACAGTACCGAGAAAAAGAGACGTGACTGCGAGGAGGACAAAATTTGTCCTTCAGTATCAATATATAGATGGTACTCATGGAAAGCTTATAATCAATTTACTTGGAACAAAAAATTGTGTCCATTTAATCATAAAAATGCCGGGTTTTGAAAGCCCTTCTTTCCACCATTCCACTACGGAAACATTTTTACTACTCGATGACAGCAGGAACTCTTTCGAATAAAGTGTGACGGACACAGAAGGAACGCAAAAAATTACAGGTAGTTATACTTCTCGAAGTAATGGGAAAATATATAAAGATACAGGGAAGGAGAACACAAACAACAACAACAACCATAGCCAGAGTGAAAGCAGCAACAACGAGAAGGGTACTCCGGAGAGCGCATACCTCCGGCCACGTAATGCCTGATCCACCAGCACATATCGGACACAATACATTTTTGAAATATGCTATATATCATTTTTGGCCCGATCTCTCAATGGTGAAGTATCACTTTAAAATTAAATTATTCTGGCATCCGGATCCGGAATCGGATCTTCACCAAAGTCGAATCAATTTGTCGAGGTCACAATCCAACCTGTCCAACAAGTTTCATCCGAATCCGTCCACAACTTTTTGAGATATCGTGCTATATATCGGTTTAGCCCTATCTGTCAATGGTTAAGAAACACTCAAAGATTATCAGATCCGGATCCGGATCTTCACTAAAATTGAATCACTTATTCCTTGTCACACACCAAACAGGTCCAACAAGGTTCATATGAATCCGTCCACAACTTTTTGAGATATCGTGTTATATATCGGTTTAGCCCTATCTCTCAATGGTTAAGAAACACTTAAAGATTATCAGATCCGGATCCGGATCTTCACTAAAATTGAATCAATTATTCCTTGTCACACACCAAACAGGTCCAACAAGGTTCATATGAATCCGTCCACAACTTTTTGAGATATCGTGTTATATATCGGTTTAGCCCTATCTCTCAATGGTTAAGAAACACTTAAAGATTATCAGATCCGGATCCGGATCTTCACTAAAATTGAATCAATTATTCCTTGTCACACACCAAATAGGTCCAACAAGGTTCATATGAATCCGTCCACAACTTTTTGAGATACCATGCTATATATTATTTTTAGCCCTCTCTCAATGGTGACGAATCACTTTAAAAATGCGAGGAATCGGATTCGGATCTATGTCTTCACCAAAATCGATTCAGTTCGTCCTTGTCACGCAAACAACCTGCCAACCAAATTTGATCCGGATTCGTCCACAACTTTTTGAGATATCCTGCACACAAACAGACAGACAAACAAACAAACAAACAGACAGACAGATGGGTGAAAACATAATCTCCTCCACCTTTGGTGGTGGAGGTAACAACAGCTAGAACTGCACTCGCTGGAGCGCATACCTCCGTGAGGCTGAGCAGTTTATGTTTTGTATAATCGCCGTGTTCTTCTCACTGAACCAACTCATCCACAAAGTTTTCTCATAATCCGTCCACAACTTTTTGAAATATCATGCTATCTATCGTTTTTGGCCCCACCTCTCAATTATAAAGAATCACTTTGAAAATAAAAAAAAAATCATAGTATGCAGTTTCAGATGTTCACCAATATCTACTCAATTTGTCCTTGGCACACACCTCACCTGTCCACCAAGTTTTGTCCCAATCCGTCTATAACTTTTTGAGATATCCTTCTAACAGACAGACAGACGGACAAACAGAGTGAAAACATAACCTCTGTCTCCCTTTGGTCGTGGAGATAATTACGTGTAATTAAAAAAAAAAAATCCTTTTTTTCACGTGTTTTCCTTCATTTTACATCCTCATTGGGACTTATAGATGGACAGGCAATATGTTTGTGAAGTGCAACATGCAGTCTTGATGAAACCCTTTAGCGACGTGACAGGTATGCACAGTTATTGTTACATAAAGGAGTTTCTTCAGTTTTGGGACAGCCTGTAGCTTATGTGCGTGTTGTCACTCTGAGATGAGTGAGAATCTGGCTGGTAGTAGCCCCGACACTGTGTACGCGCGTGTGTACGTGTGCACGCGTGCGTGCATCGACATGTGTTTGTTTGCCGATAGAGGTAGGTAGGGTTCTGCAATTTGTTGGTATCTTGCTCATAGCTGATGCCTTTTCTGAGACCAAAAATTGCTCCCCGCAGTTAATGGTTCTTAAAATGGGGGCAACGCTGTCATTAGTGCCCACAAAGATCGTTCTAGGTTCTAGGTGTGTCATATGTACTGACGAGAAGCGACTGAAAGTATCTTTTAAGACTCGACCACCTCCAAATTCCGACGAAAACTTCAAAGAAATATAATCGTATTGCCCCACATACTTGCAGCACAAATAGTTGGCCAGGTGCAATAGTTGATTGGACAGGTAGAATGCAAAACCGACTCGTCCTGTATACAAGCTGGAAAAAAGTTAATGTTGAGCTCTGGTCCATGCATAGGATGTCATGATAGGATGGAATTGGACGTGATTAGACAACTGTAGGCTTTCACACAGGCCAGACCTTTCATGAATAATTGGCCTTGAACAGCACAAAAATAGCACAGAACAGGTGTGTTGTGATGAAGTCGGAGAACGTCTTTGGACAACACCCATTGGAGTCTTTGGACAACACCAACCTTGATGGAATGCTGCAAGTTTGTTTCACTTTAGGCTGGACTTGTATCCCTCTGTTATTTTTTTTTTACTTTTGTGAAGCATCAGGTCAATCAGGAGGATTCATTTGGCATCCAAGAAAACTTCGGCCTTGATGTCACTTGCGAAGGTTTTGGTGCAAATGATTTTGGGTCGTGCGAATTAATTGTGCTTTTTGATTTCAGGATCCCATTGGGAAATCCACATTTCATCACCCGTTACTATATGAGTGGAATTGTCACCTGGTTCTTCGTTGAACAATTTTAGAAGCTCACCTTTGCTGGCAACGCCATTGGAAGAGAATGTAGAAGTGGCATGTGAATGGGAAAGAGGAAAGTATCTTGAATTGGAGGCAGGGTGTCGAGAGAAGGATGGCATGTTTATTGCTCACCGTTTGAGATGCAGCACAGAGGATATGTAGGGAAGTTCTTTTACACCTTTCTGTCATGAATGGGTGGAAGAGGAAGAGCGCAAGTGAGAATGTGGCCAGCATTCGGTGAGTGCATCATCATGGATTTGGACCGGAGCTCTGTTCGGCACTTCCGACACAACAATAAGCCGGGGGGGCCAGTGGGACCCACCTTGCACCCCCCCCCTCCCGCGACAATTTTTCACTGATACCACAGTGTTCATATATATCCCAAGTATCAGAAAAAAGATGTTCCCAGAAAAATAACTCATTTGCATTATGCTTTATTAAGCTGTTACCATGGCAACCAATCAAAAATAGACGAATCGCACAAAGATCGGCGAAATGTCAATATCTCTGTCAAATATAAACATAAAATCACGAGATTGGTGTCAAATTCAAGCTTAAACATTTCGGTATTAAAATGTAATTTGTTTATGCTAATTAGCTAATTTGCATATGAATTAAATTTGACTTAAAGACAATAATTCCCACAAATATGCAATAATTTCCATTTTGTTTCCTTGTAATTACCACACATGTCAGTTTTTTTGTCCAAAAAACATTACTTATGTCAGTTAAGTGTTACCAGATACAAGCCAGGTTGGCAAAAATATATTAAAATTTTTGAATTTTTTTTAACTCGGCTAATTAGCATAAAATACAAAGCACAATGAATCGTTCGAAAATCATGCAAAATCAGATTAATCAATATAATTAATTACCTGGGCCTGATGTAATACATAACTGCAACTTATGTCTGTTGGTGTTTAAGGGAAACATAACTATTTTCTGTTTGAGTAAAAGTAGTGGAAATAATTTTAAATGCATTGATGTGCTAATTAGGATCCGCCATTATGGAAATTCTCATTTTCGTAAATATCCCAACTTCTGGTCCATGGAAATTTGTAAATGAGGAATCTACACATATGTTTGGAGGGTTAAGGAATATGGTGAACATATTTCCTTTGTTGTCAGAGATGTAGAATAATGTTTGGATAGCTTAATTACATGCAAAAATGGAAACAGCTTAATAAAGCATATAGTGCAAATGAGTTATTTTTCTGGGAACATCTTTTTTCTGATACTTGGGATATATATGAACACTGTGGAATCAGTGAAAAATTGTCGCAGGGGGGGGGTGCAAGGTAGGTCCCACTGGCCCCCGGCCTCCAAGCGTTTGTAGAACATGGGGAAAAGTGTCCGTTGAAATCAAACGTGGGAAAATGTGTGCAACTTTGAAAAACCCTGAATGTTGGATGACAGAAAGCCCCACCTTGGACAAAATATTGATGGGTTTTTTTGTCCTGTTTTGTTTTTTGACAGCACTGTTGAATTTGGGAAAGTTTGCTTGCAGTGTGTAGGGAAAAGGAAGATACGTCTACTCATGTGAACATGCTCCATTTTGACATGTTCACACGAAAGTATCTGACAAAATCTGGACAGGTAGTGACAAGTTATGACAGAATAGACCTTCTATTCCACTACCACCATGCAAGACTTCACTTCAGATGTATATACATATATTTTTCATGAACTACCAGGTTTTGATTTAGACTCGTGCTACGAAGGAATATCCTGACATCCCAAACCTTTGGGACATGAGTGGAAACAGATGAGTCTGCCAATCTGACATCCAAATGTACTGAGAAGGATATTCTACCTCAATAATTAATTTGTAAGTACCACATGAGAATCTCTGCTGACAGGTGATCCAGGTGAATCTAAATGAGATTAGGATGATGGATTCGAGATTCACAATGTGGTGGATATGAGGTTGAAGAAGGTGATGGATGACCGGATGTGTTTCTGGTTGACACATGATCCTGGAATTATGAGATATGATATGCAGATCAATTTGTTCGTTATTGAATTCATAAGTTGAAATAAGTGAGAGAACATGGAACTAGAATTGGAATAATATAATCGGAATAATTGAAATTCAATCAACAGTACTGCATGAACTCTTTGTGGTTGCATCCTACCTGCCAGCATTTTTTTCCCACCTGTCACACGCAACTTTTTATAAAGAATAATGTTTGTAAACACCTCCCTAAAACATCTGTATAAATGTAACACTGTATTTTGGTGAAAGCTACTCAAGGTTTCTGGGTTCTACACAGTAAGTACTGTAGTTGGCAATCACACTGACTCCATCGTGCCGATTCCCCCAAAATTGCCGATATCGGCCAAGCGTGCGTGTGTGTGTGTGTGTGTGTGTGTGTGTGTGTGTGTGTGTGTGTGTGTGTGTGTGTGTGTGTGTGTGTGTGTGTGTGTGTGTGTGTGTGTGTGTGTGTTGTTCAAGAAACATAACATTTTCTCTGCTAACTTCCCTACCCCCATCTCTCTCTGTCTCCAGTCTCCTGTCTCTGGACATATCCAGACGGTGGTTTTGTCTGGATGGTGTTTGTCTCCAGATGTGTCCGGGCAAGATTTGTCTCCGGACATGTCCGAGCGGTGTTTGTCTCCAGACAGCTTGGCTCCGGGTGGTATTTATGTCTCGACGGGAGTTTGTCCAGACTCCCTATCTGGAGTTTGTGAAGCCTCCTTCTATAGACAGGAGTTTGTCTCCGGACAGGAGTGCTATTTATAGTATAACCGGTAGAAAATGGATTTCAGACATTTTGTTTCCTTCTTCATGGTTATTCTATGCAGAATCGTTTTGATGAAACAGTATGAATCCTAATTTATGCTCCACTACACGTCTGCCTTACCTTCCTCTCACCCCACACTGTTTTCCCTTCCCCCACCCCTCCTCGCTCCCCTCCCTCCTCTCTCCTTTCTCCTCCACCTCTTCACTCTCCCCCACTCCTCCTCCCTCTCTCCCTCTTCCCCCCTCTTTTTCTCCCTCCCCTCTTTAGTATTACCGTCAGTGAAGCGACAGGTCATATTTGCTTGTATTTAACAAGGCAATTCTATGTATGTGTGTATGTGTGTACGTCTAAGAATCATACAAAAAACACAGAACTGCCTCGATCTCCACGAAATTTTGCATATTTGTTGGTAGTACCCAGGATCATGTCAGTGGCACAACCCCCATTCCATCCCCCTGCGAGGAGGTGAAACCACTTACGATTCTCACCTGTACATGTGCCACAGTGTAAGTGGTTTACTGGAGACAGGGTGGATTATTATCCACAGGACAAAATACATTTGCCCCACCATGATCCCACCGCACCTCTTCCCCCCATCCCCCAAAAGGGAGCGGGTTTTTCCAGTGTTGCCAGAATACCCATAAAGGTGAACCACGTGACTTTTACATGACAACAATGATGCTTACCCATCTTTTCCTGAAGGCCAAAAATGATGTCTGATGAAAAAACATGTTATGCAATGTGGTTTTGGGTTATCCAAACGTGATAAATAATATAATTTGCACTAATAAGTAATTGTCATGTTTTTTTCATCAACGTCCTGACAATATGACGTCATGGTGTTGTCACATTGGCGACAAACACTTTAGAATAGGCAAAAGTTGTTTTTCTTATTTCATAACCTTTCCAAATTGATAACAAGTCTGTTGTCGTTCAAATCATGACAAGCACAACTATATTGCATCTCAAAACACAAAGCCCATCTGTGTCTGCTTTGTACTCAAACTAAACTTGATGAAAATAACAGTAAAGCAAAATTGTACATTTTATTCATTTGTCTTCCCCATATTCTCATAATAAAGGTTTGTTGAAGATTTGATGACAAAGCTCAAATGGTAAAAATGTTATGGACTGGACAGACACACTGAATTATGGCCTGGACAGACACACTGAAGCTCAATGGTAAGTAAATAAAGAAACATGGAAGTGATTAAAAACAAACAAATAGCTATCTCACATATCACATGCTGCAAACAGGCCAATAAGGTCGATTTGTACTTCTTGTTCTGTTCTTGCGTATGGCAGCTTGGCTACCAGGTAGCTATCATTTCTTGTAAGTGCAGCTGTGCCTCTAATGCATATATATATATATATATATATATATATATATATATATATATATATATATATTTAATTAAAGAATTTATTTCACTATAATAATTAATTCATTATTATTTTATCAAATGATTGGCAATAGGAACTTGTTTACATGAAAACCAACCAAACACTCATTTCCACTCCTGTTTACAATCAGCCTATCTGGATAAATCTTGTGAAGTTTTGTATCAAAAAAAAAAATTTATTTATTAATATGCAGCCTGTGGCTGTATCATTTGCTGGGGGTGCAGCTGTGCTACTGATGTAATACCCCTGTTACCAGTAAGCTCGTTTTGCCAACATCAGAGGGATGACAGGCTGAATCAACCCTACCTGGCATCGATTCAACCTTCAACCATCTGACAGGGGCTTGAAACTGAAGACCCTAGGATCTTTACTAGGATCTGAAGCCAGCCAGCTTCACCATTAAGCCAACAGCAGGCCTATTTAGATGAGTATTTACACGTAAATGATGTATTCCATTGCTGTGCGATTTTTCAAGCCATCAGCTTATACGAGTATGTGGACTGTACATGAATTTTTTAATAACTTGTATCTTGGGACCTCATATGTGATTTATCCTGACTATGGCTTCAAGTGTGATGTTCGATATTGCCCCGGACACCCTTACAGACCAATTGTGACCTAAATTTGATGTGACCTAAATTGTGACCTAAACCTAAACTATTTCCACATTATTGTCACCCATTCTGAACGCATCGTTTGAAGAAGAAGGTTCATGAATGACTTCGCCGGGCTTCCCCCAGACAATCCCACAAGAACGTGGGAATAATTGTGGTCATTAAAGAATAATAATATTATTATTATTATTGTTATTATTATTATTATTAACACACTGCTGTCTATATGGTATGCACATGCGCATCCCACTAAGCCCCCAGCCTGCTCCCGTAGGAAGCGGGTGTTTCTATTCTCTTAAATAGGATGAAAATGGTGGAAGTTTGGACTTTTACACTTCCTGGTTTGTTGATTGATTAAATCATAACAGTCCATGAGTAACAAGAAAATAATTGTTATTTCTATGTTCATATGGCATTGGATTGGCAATTTTTTTCTCTGGGTTTCTGTCGAGATATGGAAGCCACATACTGTAAGTGCATCAGGTGTGGGTCTTTGAATGTCAGCAGGCCTGAAGAGAAGGGACATTCAGCTATAATGTGGGTTTGAACTGGGTGTCTGCAATAACATTCAGGTGTTGACCTCATCTTCCATTGAAAACGTTTTTGTGCATATCTTCCTTGGGATGTCCACATCCAGTTCAGTTTGCACCACTCTTTACGGGGCAGGTTAAAGCCTTCAGGCTCTACATAGAGGTCAGAAACAAGGTGTTTGTTGTGGGCCGTCAAGTTATTCCAAGCAGCCTGCCATTGTTGCGTGCTGTCGAGACTGGGCGTAATACTACCTGCCCAGATAGGTTTTCGGGATTTTAATCTTGTCCGAGGAGGGTTTTTCAGGTCATGATTGAAAGGTATCTTTGTATATCTGTTGATTCAGTTCATACGGTTGGTCTGGACATATAGCCAAACCTTCGAGGGTTCAATTTGCAACAAGATCGGGAGCCATTTGACAGGTGTCGTCATCAATGTTCCCAAAACAAGTTGGAACGCACTGTTCAATAGGGGGTCAAAGAGTTTGGTCTGAGTGCTGTGATCCCATACAGGTGCACAGTACTATGCAGTTGAAAGGACAAGGGCTACTGGAGTCGTCCGTAGTGTTCTTGCTCCGGCGCCCCACAGTTGCGGTGATTTCCGCACCAAGGCTATACGAGTGCACACTGTACCTTTTTTTGTTTCTTCGAGATGGCAGTGGAAGGTAAAGCTTCCATCAAAAGTCACTCCTGAATACATGGGATAGATCTCGTGATGAAGGCGCATTCCACAGACAGAAACATCAAATTGTGCACTTATGGATTCAGTATCCAAATGGAAATCTGCAACAACTGTTTTATCTTCCTTACTGACATGTATATATCGGCCTTATGTGTTGAAAGACATGATGGGTTATATTTTAAAAGCAATTTTCGAAAATAAATATGAATAAATTTTCCTGTGGGAATTTTCTCGAGAAATAAAAAAATCCTGCTTGCACTCTTTGGGGTTTGGCCCTGGATTCATGTCCTGGGTTGGGTCAACCCCAAGTGGGAATTTATGTACATCCTGAATTGTACAACAGTCTATGTATATGTACATGTCCATGTGTGTATAAATATATATATATATATATATATATATATATATATATATATATATATATATATATATATATATATATATATATATATATATATATATATATATATATATATATATATATATATATATATATATATATATATATATATATATATACACGAGCTGATTGCACTCGGTGTTGCCCGGGTTCTTTTTGAATGATTTTAATCTTCAGTACATAGGTCTGACGTGACCTTAGTATTAGCTCCCGATTGGGCCACGGCAGTCATAGCCTAAGGGGGTTGGTGAGGGGGAAACAAACAACACCTCTGGAACAAAAAATGTCGGGACAGGCCCCGGGAAGGTTATATGCTAGGTGGCTTGGCCCCTCGTCGGGGGGTGGGGTGGGGGGGAATTTAGACGGTAGTTTATATTTAATGGGATTTAAAGGCCATGGCCATCGTAATCAATTTCCATAGTGGCCGCGGCCGTAAAATCCCATTAAATATAAACTACTGTCTAAAATCCCCCCCCCCCACTGCAGAGGGGCCTCACCACCTTGCCTATAACCTTCCCGGGGTCTGTCCCGAAATTTTTTGTTTCAGAGGTTTCCTCCTATCTTTCACCGTTCAGGAGATTAGCGCACGCAGACAAACAAACAAACAAAAACTTCAATATATATATATATATATATATATATATATATATATATATATATATATATATATATATATATATATATATATATATATATATATATATATATATATATATATATATACCTGGTGTTGGCGCAGTGGTTAGGGCAGCGGCTTGGGATCCAAAAGGTCCTGAGTTCAAGCTCCGTTGGGTCACTGAATAAATACACCAGGGGGTTGACTCAGCGTGTCATCCTTCCGAGGTCGGCAAAATGAGTACCAGTATACTGGGCCGGTGTATACCCCGGTTAAAATAGGTGTACCATATCCCTGTGTCGTAAGAGGCGACCAGGGTTGCGTCAGGAAGGGCATCCAGCGTAAAACATGTGTCAAATCACTATGCGGATCATACGGATGATCCGCTGTGGCGACCCCTAACGGGAGCAGCCGAAAGAAGAAGATATATATATATATATATATATATATATATATATATATATATATATATATATATATATATATATATATATATATATATATATATACATACATACATACATACAGAGCGTTGGCAGTGTTGCACAGCAGTGTTGGCCGAAGTCACATTGTGTATGCATTCGAATCATGCTTCCCCATTGTCTCCGGTCACTCACCTGCACTCAATTTTTATTTATTTATTTTCATTTATTTTTCTCATTTATTTATATTTTCATTTACGGATGCTTTCTGGCAGTTCTATGATTTTTCCCAGTGTAGTGGCTTCGATGTCCATCGGCACACAAAAATGCATATTTCTACATCACCCGGAAGGTACCGATCTTTAATATCAGTCAGTGGTGAGTAAGTCAGTCATTGGTTGGAAAGAGCTTTATATATTTTATACTAGCAAATGCCACCCGTCGCTTTGCTGATAGGTCAATAAACGGGGGGGTGGGGGAGGGGGAGAAAGAGGGATGAAGAGAGAGAGAGAGAGAGAGAGAGAGAGAGAGAGAGAGAGAGAGAGAGAGAGAGAGAGAGAGAGAGAGAGAGAGAGAGAGAGAGAGAGAGAGAGAGAAGGTGTTGGGTGATGAGAGGGGGAAGGGGAGGCAGAGGGGATAAAGAAAGGGGAGTTACGGGGAGGTGGGGAGAGCGACATCTCACCAAACATTGCTATTCACTGCAGGAGAGAGGGATGCGTGAGACACACACACACACGCACGCACGCACGCACGCACACACACACACACACACACACACACACACAGGCAGAGAGAGCGAAAGAGCGACAGAGGTGTGGGAGGAGAGTGCTGAATTTTATACAGTGAGAGAAAAGTGTGAGGGAGAGGAGGAAAAACAAAAAGACAGGTGAGAGGTGGAGGTGAGGTTAGCAAAGAGAATCATATGAGACGCTTAATTACCGAACACAAAAAAAGTGTCAAAACAGCTTTACACACAATGACACAACAGAGTTTGTAAAATAATCTGCTGGCACATCTGCAAAAACTTTGTAAAGTAATATTCCAGTTCCAGAAAATTTGTGGGAAAATGAACCAAAAGCAATCAATGAAAACATTGAAGTATGGCTCACGTAAAACCTTATGATCCCATCGGGCGTGAACATCGAAAACAAAGCATTTCAACCAGATATGCTTCAGTGCAAAAAAAAGAGAAGAAGGCATTGCTAATTGATTGTTAATACCAGTGATTTTTGACTTAAAATGCAGAAATCAAGAAAATGACCAAATATCAAGACCTCACTTGCCTTCTGGTGGAATGGTTTGCATTAGTGGGAACAATCATCTGGGTGGCAGACAGACGGTTGTTCTTTGTAGATTCTGCGGTTTTACCATGTGAGACATAATCCACGGCAATGCTCACTGTAACAGTCAGGAGGTGCATCTGATGTCTATATATACTGTATATCCTGTATATCCTGTATATCCTGTATATCCTGTATGTGTCTATGACTAATTTTAAAGTGTATCCACCAATTGTGCAGAAAATCTTGTTTGAGTTTTTCACATTTTATTACAAGGAAACCAAACAAGACTTTGTGGACACACTTTGCATATATTGACATTTTGTGACAATTTCATTCACAGCATCTACTTTTGTGTAAATTACAAAGCCAAAAGTACAATGACATCAGTGAACAATGAACAAATTAACATCGTATGATATTGGATTTGAACTTGTGACACCAACAGCATGAGTTATGTGCTCAAGGTGTTAAAAGTAAAAACGGCCACCCCATTCAAAAGCTTCACTAAATGTTTTTCACCATGCAGCAATGCATTTGCTAATTCACCAATTTTTTTTAATGTGGTTTCTCATCAACATGTTGTATTAATTTACCTATTTGTCCCATGGTTAATGCGATAAAGCCAATTAGTCACTTACCTGAGAACCCGGCAACATAAAAATGTGTTTAATCAACAGAGTACTGAGTTGGATAATTGCACATTGTTCATCTAATCTGAACGTGGACTCATGTAATTTAGTATTTTCCTGATGGTGAGGTCACACATGTGCAAGTTTATCATTATCAGTCAGATTTCAAAATGGGCTGGCACGAGAGCTTGGAGGTATGCACACACACCTATGTGCTGTCTCTCCTGGGTTCGAAACTTGATCCAGCTTAAAACCGTCATCCTGATCATTCACAGGCAGGGCGAGACATCAATCTATGTGCCGTCCATCAGAAGGAAATCTACACCGGATATTAAAGGTCCCACAATGTCTTTCGTAAAGAGTTGGTGAGTTATCATCGGCAACCTGAAGAAATGACAAATTTCTGCCCCGGTCGAACATCAAGGTGTTTTCAGAAAAAAAAAAAAACTAGGCCCACAACTGACCCTCTCTTCTCAGCCGACCCCACAAGGAGGGAATAATTAGGGCCGTTAAAGACGACAAAGTAGAAGTCAGAACCCAAAACTGAACTTCTTGTCTTCATTTTCAAATAATTTGCACCTGATCTTCAATCTGTGGTTCTTCCCTATCACTTCTTGATGTAACCTGCAATCTTCTCTCGTTGTTCTCTTTGAATGTCTCATCTTGCAACGCACTTGCAATCTTCATCTCCTATAACTGCATTCCTTGAATTCCCAAATAAGAACACAATAATGCCTTTTTTTGAAAAGTATGTGGATGATTGCTTTGGAATTTTGTTAAGTACTGTCTGTGGGAATTCCTAATATCTGCCGAAAATTGCAACGTGTTTATATGAGTACGAATGATTGTTAACTGATGTGTAAATGTTGCACAGCTCTCCTAAAATCCTACATTGAGTTTTTGTTTCAGGTCTTCTGTGACAATAATCTGAGAAGGCAATGGCAAACCACTCAGTGTAGCTCTTCATCTATATTGTCCATCTCGTGCATGCTCCCCTCTACCCCTATACCCCTTATTTGTAACAAGTCTCCCTCTATTTTCTCTGTCAACCCTGCTTTTGGTGTTCTCCCCTCTCTTTCTCTCCTGGTCCTTTTGGTCCACTGCATCCTGAGCCATTCTGTATCCTCGCTGTTCCACGAGCCTCAACTCTGAATACAAAACGAAGCAGAATCCGAAGCTAACGAAGCATCGGCGTTTCTTGGATTACTTGTGGGTATCTTGTTGAGATAGCTTCATGAAGGCCCCACGTACGGTCAAAGTTAATCTCTCCACGCGTCCACAAATTTTATTTGTCCTGAACTGTTTCACATACACGCACACATGCACACGCACACACGCACACACACGTCTTTCCAATGTCGAATCGCAAAATCGAGACGAGTCAAGAAAATGGTAGTTTTGAGCTGAAATGTCTCGAATAAATGGCACTGCGATTGCAGTCTCGCAGCAGCCAAGGGTTTTCATCTTTTAATTTGCTGCGACAAATTATACTCTGGGATGATGGTGACATGCTGAAGAACTTAATCCACAGACTCGTTTAAACTTGCATTTGCTGAATCTTCTCTCGCATTGTGATGGTTCACACATAGCATGATCCTCTCCACCTGCCAGGGTTGGAGAACAGCTACCAGCAGCCCCCACATCTCCCACACCCCAGACACACACACACACACACATACATACACACACCACACACTGCTCATGGCTTCTCAATTTAAAATATTTATGAGTACACAGGAATCACAACTGAGAAATATTTAAAAGGGCACTTCAGTGGACTTTAAGTGCTTGATGCAATCGCATGCTCGCGAGGTTGTAAATTCAAAATGCTTTATTTTGGAGAGAGCGAACAGGCGGTCACACGCTCTATGCTCTGATCGTTTGAATGTCTCGCCTGGGTGAGCGCGTTGATCCCGAAGATCCGTCGAGTCGTAAAACCAGTTTGAAGAGTCGCAGGATGAGTAGGAGAGGTTTGGCAATAGTGATGATAAACCCAAAGGAATCCACATTGTCTTTAGTGTTTTCATGTGCACACATCTTCCCATACAAAAATGCCATATCTTTCCTCTCATCCATCCTTTACATCAACAGAAGGGAGAATTGGTCATGGGAAAGGCTGGCTGCAATTGGCCAAGGCCAGAATTCAGTCAATACTCCCTTCCAAATCCAATAACCTGTCGAGACCATTGCTGTGGGTATAGTTCCGGCAACAACCGTGTTACCTTGTGTTCTGCTCTGAAGTGCAGCTGGCATGGATTTTAGTTGTCAAAATAATCATCAATATTGAAACTATAACTATAACTTCAGGATTTTTATGGAACAGAAATGATCATCAATGCCACTTAAAAGAAGTAAACTATTATCATCTGTTTGACTTTTTTTTACTCATCATCTGTCAAAGAGTGCAAACAATGAGTTGCAGTGTGAATAGAGAGGCATTGCAGTTTTGTTGACCCCTGGCCCCTTGTCCTCCTTGCTGCTCCCCTTATCATAGTCTGCCAATGTGGATGTGCATTTTTGTCCACCTGTTTCCTTTCTGCCGCTTTTCTGTCCTCTAATTTTTAGCTCCTCCACGAGCCTCAACTCTCGTCTTAAGAAAAATTCCAATCTATACCATGAGAGATATGTTTGTCTGCCTGTGTGTCTGTCTGTATGTGTCGCCTTCTTTTTCTCAGAGATGGCCTAACGGATCATCGTCAAACTTTCAGAGGTTCATCAGTGCGTGTTGAGTGTGTTAGGCATGCACAAAAAAAAAAAAATTAGAAAAAAAAACCCCAAAAATTTGATTTCTTCAAAATGTCAACAGGATTAGAGCAGCACCGGGCAATGCCGGGTACCTCTACTAGTTTTAGCAAAATAATTGAAATCGATTAGCTATCATTGGGTTGCCCTGTTGGGTATTCCCATCCGGCACTTATCTCATTGTGGTACAACCACCAGAAACAAATTCCTTCGACTGTGTTGATTTGTTTTGTATCCCAATGTCATTGTCTTACAAACCCAGTTGCATGTGATATATGTACTAGCATCTTGTGCATGCATGTGATATCATGTATAAGCTCCTCCATGAAACGTAGTCGCAAAAAAATTAAATAAATATGTTTCTGCCACGGGGTATGGTTACCATGAATCAGTCATGGCGTCGGTCTGACAAGATGGTGTCGAGGTAACACGCTTACCTCTGAGCCGTGTCGTCTGAGTTTGATTCCTAGCCCATCTATAAATTGTTGGATTGATGCTTCATAGGCAAGGTGTTGCATCATTGAGCACACCGTCCCTTGGATGGACATTAGGCTGGGTGTCCCATCTGCTTGGATGAGCTGGTGGACGTTAAAGATCCCACAGTGTCTTTTCAAGGAAGAGTAGGGTAGCTGTTGGAAGTTAAAGATCCCATGTGAGTTATTGCCTGCACCCTGAACGAATTACAAATTCCTGTGATAACATACAGGTGGCACCACATCAGTGGCACAATTGTGGCCCTTCGAAAACTGTGCACACCTGTGGACTGACCTTGTAATCTCAGTCCGATATGCAGATGAATGAATGAAATGAGAAAGGAGGTGAAGAATTTGTATAAATACAAATGTTACATAAGAATTGAATATTTATGGTTCTGAAAGATCATCTGTGACACCTGTCTCTGTCATCATCTGTGTACCATCCCCTTGAGAGGTTAAGTGAACTGATAAATGATGCAAGTCAAAATTTGTGAAATAAAACCGGTGATTACCTTTTAATATTGGAAATTAGGGGAGGAATTGCCTATATGCACTTGTCATCTGGAGAAAATTCCATGAAGGAAGAAGTCCGAAGAAGAAGAGGCAAAAGAAGTTTACTTTAAGGAAAAGTACAGCATGGTAAAATGGACAACTTAGTGTAAACCATGACAATCAAACTCATGCACTTTAGATTTGAGAATAGCGCTCACAACTCAAAATTTACTCGACCCACCGATTGGTTGAAATGCACATTGCGTAAAAGTACAGATTTAATGGAGGTTGTGTTGATATGTTCGGACGTAGTGGTAAGATGCGTCGGTTGAAGTAAGAGAATAGGTGGTGCGAGGACATGTGCAATTTGTATCCTCATTGCTTTCGTGGAGTCGTCCAACTGATTCCTCAACAGGCCATGCGGTATAAACAGTAGAGGCTATTATCAATAACGATAGATCCTGAAAGCACCTGCGATTCCAATGCAGTTGTGTCGGTGGCACGTCCATTCTAACAGGAAGCTCACTCTGAGTGAGCATCAGAGTGAAAATGGATTTCAAATTGACAATTGTAGCATTTTACTGGTGGAGAGTTTTGCTTTCTGCCAAACTCAGAGCACCAGCCTCAGTTTGAGGTCAGCACTCTTGTTTCAAGCAGTTTTTGAGACCTGGGGATGGTCCTGCAGAAATTGTTGTTGCGGGTGACAATTGGCTGCAGACTCGGGCAGGCCGATGCACGGCGCACTGACATTAAGGAAGACTCTTGTGATGAAAACGGCCTGGAAGAGACTTGATGTGTGCAAGTGCTTCTTCGCAGCACTGCTCAGTGAAATCCCTGGATAAATATGCCGCGAGGTTTGGGCAAACAGGTTTCAGGTTCGGTAAACGCGCCATCCATCATGCCAAGGCAGCAGTTTCAGGAGATTCGAGTTGGTTGTGGGTGAGTGGGGAAGAAGTGTGGTGTGAGGTTGTGGGTACAGACGTGCCGGGTAAAGGGGGGGGGGGGAGGCATTGGAACTTGTGACACAAGAAGCATGGCTTTGCGAGTGCTCCTGTCATTGTTTTTTTTAGAATCTGTCTACGTCTTGTCAACGCGAAATAGTCACTTCCACAAAGTCTGGCCATGATTCCGAGTGAAATTGATGCCTTTCTTGCTCTTTCAAGGCAAACAATGATTTGGAGTCAGGAATATGGCCTTGGGCGCAGGGATAGTTTAAGACTTCAGTCCGTCGTGTTTATAATGACTGGCTCATTTGCCAATTACACCGGTTGAACAGGCAGGCGGTTCTTAAACCACAGGAACATTGTATTATCAAACAGTTAGTGCATGGTCACCACAAAGTTAGCATGGAATTATTTTTCACTCCAACTCCAAAGGCTGTGTCGGATAGGTTGTACTTTCCTTTACTTACAGCACCATCCGGCGCTACTTTCCTGCTGTTGAAGTTGTGAGAGAAGGGGTCTTCAGGTTAATGAGTGAGGAATTCGGAAAAAAAAGACCCTGGTTCTGGCATGCTACGTGCAAACCCTCCAATGGTGCCGCTTCTTATAAGCTTGAAGGTTGCTATGTGCTGTTGGAACCAAAGATGGAGAAAGGGGTCTGGGTAGAAAGAATAAAGAGGAAGAAAAAAGGACCGAGGTCGGGGGTCATGGTTGAGTGATGGAAGTAGGGGGGCATTACAAGAAGAAGAAGAAGAAAAAACAAACATTCTTACTGAGCACCACAAACAGCAGCATATCATGAAGATGAAGTTCGATCAGTGGTTTGAATAGATGTGAAGTGGGTTAAAGAGTTGTGATCAGGAGGTCGAGGTTTCGTAAGGAAATAAATTTTAAGGACATTTTGACAGGAAGGGGGAAAGGGAAGGGAATCAAGGTACCGGTTTATGTGGGAGATACAACAGGAGATGGAAGTAAGCGCAGAGCTTGGAGATGAAGGAAGACAGAGGAAGGGAATGGAGAGAGAGAGAGAGAGAGAGAGAGAGAGAGAGAGAGAGAGAGAGAGAGAGAGAGAGAGAGAGACAGACAGAGAGAGAGAGAGAGAGAGGTGGAAGTGCAGTGTGAGGGCTAGAGTGGACTGAAAGGGAATGCAAGAGGAGAGGGTAGGGCCGAAGGTCAGGGAGAATGAGAGGCAGAGAGTAAAAGATGAGGGTTGGGGAGGAGGGATGGTTGGGGGAAGTGGGGTAGGTGGTCCATAGGGGAGTTGGCTTAGCAGGGTTTTGTCGCTGATTCGTCTTGGCAGTTAGAAAGGCACGTCTGTGTAACCAGCCAAAATAATTTTACACCTCCGCATTCCAGGTGCAACGACGCGTGCACAGGGTTGAGGAGTCCATTTAGTGTGGCTATCAAAGGGACTTGTATACACATGCCGCACACAGCGCTCTGTCTCTGTGTCTCACAGTCTGTCTCTTTCCTCGTCTAACTCTTCCCATCCTTCTCCTGTATCACTATTTTGTTTGACACAAGACAATGGCACACTGAGCCTTTGAAGGGCATTAAGCTGGACTACGCCAATCTTGTTTATTGTTAATTTAAGCTTCTTTCAAACACGTGACCATCGCACCTGCCTTTATCATTGAAGGCTTGACGTACCAGCTGGAATCGATCTCCATCACTATTTTTTCCATGGATATGTGGAACGCTTGTATCATCACAGACTGGGCATGCGTCTCTGCACCCAGGTTAGATTGTGCAGACTGTACATAATCTTATGTGGATCTTGTCAGACAGCCTTGTATAGATGGTGCAGCCTGTGTTGTCTGCGTGGCCTGCATCGGCTTGTGTTCTTGGCATTCTCTGCATCTTATCATGAGCCAAAACCTGGCATACCTGCGGCTACAGTTTTGGCAAGCAGTCCCTCTTAAATGTTCTGCTCTCAGTTAACCCGATGTGAATTTCTTTTCACATGTTCATTCTTTGCACTCATATCTTCCCTCTTCATTCTTGCTTCCATGACACACTTCCTTGTCTGTATTCTTCCTGATACTACTATTCAATTTGACAATCCATGTGACCACAATAAGGGACAATTTCCCTTTTGGAGGGTGCTTCATGATACAAAGAGAGAGAGACGAGAGAGAAAAGAGAGAGAGAGAGAGAGAGAGAGAGAGAGAGAGAGAGAGAGAGAGAGAGAGAGAGAGAGAGAGAGAGAGAGAGAGAGAGAGAGAGAGAGAGAGAGAGAGAGAGAGAGAGAGAGAGAGAGAGAGAGAGAGAGAGAGAGAGAGAGAGAGAGAGAGAGAGAATGAATGGGAGATTAACTTAATGAACATGAATCTCTCTTTGTGCTCAGCTTTCACTACGGTAACATTCTCATCCATTCCCTGTTTTAGTTCTCTCCATTACTCTACCATCATTATTCCCGAATGTCTCCATGCTTGTGCACTGCATGCCCCTCTACTTGCCCATGACGAAGCTGCGGGAGCCATGCAAAGCGACCGGAACAACCACATGATTTGTGCTTCAGTGACTGCCTCCCATGTCTTCTCTCCCCACACCTGCCTCCGTCATCATCTGTGTACCATATTTAAAGATGCCCTCACATCACATCTTTAACACTGGGTCTATCTGTGTCCCCTCCCCCACGACACCCTCATGTCCAAGAATGTAAGATTAAAATTGTATCCCATTTTGGTCCATGTACCCCCTCCAGTGCTCGCTGCAGATTCTCCTTCTCCATTCGTCTCCCCCCCTTCCTTGGTTTCCTCCTCTCTCTTTCTCCTGTCTCTGGCGTGGCTCTGGCTGCTTTCCTTTGCCATGGCAGTTTTGATCCCGGTTAATAAACCCAAGCCGACGCCTCCTCCCTCCCCCACCTCCTCCTACGAGTGCCTGGAACCTATTTCAACGGGTGAGTAACGGGCGAGCTGCCCGCCGGCAACCGAGCTCCTTATTGCGTTGAGCATTGAGACTCTACCTGCAATAGCAGGCTCGTCTGGGCCTTTCCCTTCCCCCGACTATCACGTGTGCTCGTCTCGTTTGATTACATCTCCCTTACGCTTGAGCTTCTCTAATACTCGAACAGGGTGTCCATCCTGTAGTAACCTCAGCATCAATCGATGTTCTCCCCATATCTCCATCTTCACACATTACTCTCTCTGCCCTTTCATTGACATTCCAAGCAGTCTGCGTTTTTATACAAGGAAGATTAGACACAGGAACAGGCCGTTTGGCTTGCCATGCCTGTGTTGTTTCCAAATTTTATCCATTATCTATTTACTTAACTTATTATTCTATCAATTTTACTTATTTATTTCCCCCTTTTTTGTGAACTTATACTTAACGTCAACACAAAATCTTTGCTGCAATGCAAGTTCAAAGGTATGCTCCTTTGAAAATTGCTGGGTATTTATTTTATGTCTGCAAAATACGGATGGAGAGATCTGAGTTCGTGTTCCTTTGGAGGGACGGCATGCTTTCCATTCTGTGAATTTCTCTGCTTATTATCACCAAGCATCAAGCATATCGGTTCTGCTTGACATCTTTCATGGCCTAACTTTATTTCCAACCGGATGAAAGAATTCCCATTTTGTGTGCAGAAGATCCTCACTCACGATGTCATCGGTGCCAAAGAGAGGCTCGTGCAAGGCCACATTGCCAATTGCAGTTGAAAAGTTTTAACGTCGACAAAGCATCCATGTATCTATCAGACGTGAAAAAAATATTCCTTGCAGTTTTATACATCATGAACAATGTGTTCAATGTGAATACCACTTCGCCCATGCACTTGATTTGCCAGGACTGTGATTCATTGCAGCTTGAGCTGCTTATCCCCCTCCAGACCGCATGCCAATGGTTGCCAAGGCGTCTTCGAATCCTCAGTGAAGTGGAAGAATTGTGTTTTTGCACAGTGTCCATCTTCATCCAAATCAAGCTTCTGACGTGTCGTCGTACCGGAGTCGCAACATCATCGGCAAATCACCACACCGTGTCCTCCTCTTACGTTCTGTTCGTAAAAGACCTTCAGCCACCCTGTCCAAGATCACAGTTATAGTTGCTCCATTTTGTCGGGCAACCTGTACGCAATTATGTGTTGTTGCTCTACGGTTCACATTCCAGAGTCCGTCGTGATAGCCTATGGGCTAAGTTGTGCAAGCATTCAATACTGAAAATCCTTTCTCGGTCGTCTCTGAAAGCATCCAGGACTTATTTCAGCCATTCACTCGTTCAGAAAGTACATCTTCGTCGAACCTTCGTCATTTCCTGTTTGTTTCTTTTTTGACCTCAGTCATTTCTGAAAGCTTCTGATGTCATTTCCTGTTTTTTTTTTGGTGAACATGCCCAGTTGTATTCACTTAGTAGTTGGAGTTGTATGCTGAACTCTTGAGGGTAAATTGACAGTCGATTTTGCTTTTGGTGGATATCACCTTCTGGCAATCGAAATCTTTTGGCAAAGTTAAATGTTCAAAATATATTTCATTTCAAGACGGACGATCATTTTTGGACATAACTATGGTCGACGTCCGCAACACGCACACCATCCTAAACAACCTCGGGCATTTTGGAAATGGAAATACTGTACAGTATAGTATTCACTTCTAATTAGCAATTTAATCTAATTATTTGAGTGAGGGGAACAGACACCGTTGGTTCTGTTTATTAAATTGATGGAAGTTGGCTTGTCAGTGTTATACCATCCGAACCCCTGGCTCGTGATGGGGTGCACCAGGATGAAATCTCATGTACCGTACGTGTTTGTCCGCATTGTCTACTTAATGTCTTTGTCGGTGATGGAAAAGTATACTGACATTTTCTAATGTCTGTGACATATGTACAAGCTCCCACCTGAGCCTTAGTCAATGTAAAAATCAATGCCCGATTCTGTTTTATTTATTTATTTATCCCTTATACTCTTTTTCCGTGTGTCCTTTGAGTTGCGGAATGTTTCGGCCACTCATCAAAGGTCGATATAACAAGATTTCGGGAGCTGATGTTTGGATATCTTGGCTGCTCAGTGATAGCGACCGATAGCTGTCATCATCGAAATCAAAGGCAGGTCCGTGCAAAAGCATCAGATTGACTCGATGAACTTTTTTTTTTATTCCTGGAGGATCGTTGAACATTTTCCTAATGACGTTTCAAACATCAATTTTTATACGAGGTTTGGCAATATTTCTACCAGAACTTAATGAGGAAGGATATGAAAGAGCATTTTAATTGATGAACATTGATCTTCAAAGTTTGCTTTGAGTTATGGAATCTTTTGGCTCCTCAAGTCATTCCCTCGAGTTTCTCAGTAAGTTCATTGTACATGGAGAGGCTTAAAATATTGTACACAATGAACATCTGTCTCTGCCTTCCTGTACCGCTTGTTGGGGTCACCGAAATTTTCTACGAATAGCTTCGCGTGATTTAGAAAGCCTGTGACAAAAACAGCTGCTCAGGAAGGGCTTGTTGGTAAATCTTGGTAATCAAATATGGTGTTTATACAATATGCCTCTTTGGGCAGAAATACTATCCCATTGGCAACTGGGGTACTTACTCTACCTGTTCATATACTCCCCATCCTTGTCTTTGCTTCTTTCTCTCTTTTTTTTTTAACAGGAATTCTATACCCATATAACTCATTAACTTTAGACCCATGAGTGAGAGAGCTTTCACATCTTGTTACCCTCGACAAAGGACAGGGTATTGCATTTGGGTCCATTTGTTTGTTTGTTTGTTCGTCTGTTTGTCTGTCTGTCTGTCTGTTTGTTTGTCCGCCCAGAACTTTCGTGTTTATCTCCACAACCGCTTGTCGGATTGAGACGAAATTTTCACCATTGGTGCAACTACTCATGTAGAATGTTGAAGTGATAATTATGACGTTATCGGTTAGGTTGTGTGGCAGCCATATTTGAAAAACAGATTAAAAAATGGCCCTCTGTATCTCTGAAACCACACAAAGGAAAAAATTGAAACATGGCACATTGGCAAATACTAGTCATGGTGAATAAGTGATTTTTTTTTTATGATGTCATAGGTGCCCTCGTTATGACATCAAAATTGCATATGTAGAATGCCACATCCGATCAGTATGAAGATTTTTGAGGCTCATCAAGCAATAAAATGGTCCACAGAAAGAAAAAAAAACATTCATGATGTCATCGGTCACATGATTGCACAGCCACATAGTTTTTTTTTCAAAAACCTTCAAAAATCTTCTCTGAAGTGGCTGAACAGATTGAGTCAAAACATTACACGTATGACCGCCTGTCCATGAGGAAGAAAAAGTTCACACATATGATGTCATTGGTCACATGGTTTTGCAGCCATATTGGATTTACCCTAAAAACCATAAAAATCTTCTCCAGAACGGCTGGACAAATTGAGGGGAAACTTCATACAAGTGTTCCCCCACGCCATGGTTGAACAAGTTTGTTAAGGAATAATTAATCAGTCACATGGTTTGGCAGCCATATTGGATTGAAGAAAAAAAATTAAATAATGTTTTCTCTGGAACCGCTTAATCAATCGATGTGAAACTTCAAATTTATGATCCAGTAGTGATGTGGAATGCACGTTTTCAATTTCAACTTGATCGGACACATGGTCTGGCAGCCATATTGGATTTACCCTCACAGCTACAAAAAAAAAACATACACCACTCAAAATAAGCCCTGGCGAAGGTCTGCAATCTCTGAATGCTCTTTTTATTGCTGGTAATTTGAAATCTACTGTCATTTTTGTCTCATTACCATATTTTTTGGCATTGAAGTCGATTTGGAGTAGAAGTCGAAATGGATAATTTCCCCATTTTTTTTTCTTCTTCATTCATAGATAAGTCAATTTGAAGTATAAGACAAAGCAAAATGAACTACAGCAGTTAGCAAAATTGTCACTTACAACAATATAGGTGCTAATTCCTCCATGACACTCTCAACGCATCACTACTAGCTCTGTAGTTCCAGGGTCATGAATATTTATGAGCTGTTTCGTGCATTTTCTTTGAACGACTTTGTGAGATGACGTTTCGGATAAATTAGGAATGTAAATCGTTTTTCAACATGTTTGTCATCATACAGAGGTGCAGAATTTCAAACAACCTGAAAAATCAATATTAGTTCAGGCTTGTAGCACATTACATTTTGTCATAGTTCACTACTTCTTGATATCAAAATAGAACCACTGGACCTGGAGCTTAAGTGGGCCCTGACCTAATGTAACCCAAATTTGGTAGCATACTGACTGGTGGGTCTGGAGAAGCAGATTTTTGAAGGAATTTACACGATTTTCCCCAAAATTTTTGAAGTCCGCTATTTTCACACACTTTATTAAACTGTATGTGTTTGCCAATTTAATGGTCACGTGATCGGCATGGCATCCACAATTTGACATCACAATCCTGTCCCAATGTTGCAACCCAAATTAACTTGGCAACATTCTGACTGGTGTGTGTGGAGAGGCAGACTTTTGAAGGAATTTACACGATTTTCCCAAAGATTTACTAAGTCCGCCATTTTGACACACGTTATTAAACTGTATGTGTTTGACAATTTAATGGTCATGTGATCGGCATGGCCTCCACAATTTGACATCACAATCCTGTCCCAATGTTGCAATCTAAATTTGGCAACATTCTGACTGGTGTGCGTGGAGATGCAGACTATGAAGGAATTTACACGATTTTCCCAAAGATTTACGAAGTCCGCCATTTTGACACACTTTTGGTGACATGATCGGCATGACCTCTACAATTCAACATCACAACCCTGTCCTAATGTTGTAACCCCAATGTGGTAGCATTCTGACTGGCGGATCTGGAGAAGAATATTTTTGACAAAATTTGCGGTCAGCCATTTTGACCTACTTCAAGTCACGTAACTGGAACGAGCTTTGCAATCCCTGTTTCTAGTCAGGAGAAGAGTGTTGATGCCAAATTTCAGCCGGATTATCCCAGCGGTTTGGCCGGAAAAGTCGAAATAGGAGACACACGGACAGATGGTGCATGATGACAATACCTTATCTGGAATGAATTCCAGATAAGCTAAAAATGAACACCTGACACATTGTAATATAAACACTGAATGTTTGTCCACCGAGCTTTGCAGCCACGATTAGCCTTCTTTGTTTTCTTAACACAAGATTTGTCTTTGTACAAATACAGTCTTTATATTTTCCCCATGTTCTGATCGCACAATCCTTCAGCACCCCGTTGACAACTTCTCCGCTCCGGATTCACCACACAGCCTGTTCGATAGCTCGTTGGGAGACTTCTTGATTTGTTGAAATGTGGATTTGTCTGTTACATGTGACTCACCCAAAAGCCCATTTGCCTTCCCAGCCCACAAATTGTTCAAGCAGTCTGTCCGAAACACAAAGTCCTGATCTCCCTTCCTGTAACCCATCCACTTCACACTCACACCAACCCCGTCCCAACAAGGAATCTCAGTGATACATTTTAGTGAGTACCCCTGTAACTGTTCATTTGATAATTTCATTTGTTATCCTCGCCAAATGAGAGGGTATTGCACTCGGGTCCGCTTGTTTGCTTGTTTGCTTATTTGCTTGTTTGTCTGTTTGTCTATGTGTTTGTCTGCACAGAACTTTCGTGTTTTTTTCTGCAACTGCTTGTCGGATTGAGACAAAGTTTTGGCCATTGGTGCGATTGCTCATGCAGAATGTTTTAATGATAATTATGACGTCATCGGTCACGTGGTGTGGCAGCCATATTGTAAAAAATGAGAAAAATTTGGACCCCTGTATCTCTGAAACCGCACCAAGGAAAAAAATTGAAACTTGGAACATAACACGTACTCCTCGTGGGAAATGAGTGTGATTTTTATGACATCATAGGGGCCCTTGTTATGAAGTCATAATTGCAAATGTAGAACGCCACATCCGATCAGTATGAAAAATTATGAGGGTCATCTTGGGATAATATGGTTCACAGAAAATATTTTTTATGACATCATCGGTCACGTGATTCAGCAGCCATACATATATATATATATATATATATATATATATATATATATATATATATATATATATATATATATATATATATATTATTTAATCTTAAAAAAATCTTCTCTCAAGTGGCTGAACAAATCGAGGCGAAACTTTACACGTATGACTGCTTGTCCATGAGGAACAAAAAGTTCACACTTATGATATCATAGGTCACATGGTTTGGCAGCCATATTGGATTTTCCCTCAAACCTATAAAAATACACCACTCAAAAGAAGTCCTGGCGAGGGTCTGCAATCTCTGATTGCTCATTTTCTTGTTCTTTATTGATTTGTTCAATATTTGTCTCCAATATGTCGACTTTATATGAGGTTAAATTTATGTCATGGTGACCGAAAATGTGCCCTGGGAACACATCCCCACATTATAACACCGCAACTATCGGAATATCTCGTCTGCTTGACAGAGTTTTGCTTAACGTCACACTTTCTAGAAAAGCATCCATGACGTTTTTGAACTGACAAATGCAAACATGCTGTCATGTGTTTTAAATTAATAATCATACAATATATTTCAGAAAATACCACACTTTGCAATTTTTTCATTCATATAATTCAAGGCCTTAAACCATAGTTAGATAAGTCGATTCTGAGTACAAGTCAAGGCCTGGACTTCTGGGGGGAAAAGTATCAACTTGAACACAAAAAATACGGTATATGTATTTTACAGTCTGTGAATATTATGGTTCTTGTCTTAATATAATGTCTTTTATTTCAAGAACACTAGCTATGCATACCTGTCACTTCGTTGAAGGGTTTAATCAAAAGGGAGCATGTTGTACTTCACAAACATATTGCACGTCTATCTGTTAATCTAAATAAGGATGTAAAATGAAGTAAAACATGTGAAACTAGAAAGGCGCTCGGCAGGGCACATACCTCCGCCATGCAATGCCTGATCCAGTACAACATATCGGGCCCAATAAATATTTGAAATATCATGGTATATATCGTTTTTGGCCCGATCTCTCAATCACTTAAAAATTAAAACATTCTCACATCTGTATTTGGATCTTCACCAAAATCTAATCAGTTTGTCATCGTCACACACCCAACCTGCCCAACAAATGTCATCACAATCTGTCCACAACTTTTTGAGATATCCTGCACACAAACAGACAGACAAACAAGAAAATGACGTCGTGCTGAGCACGATACTCGCAAAATCCACCCCTCCCCCCTCCAGAGGTTGCCATGGATACATCAAATTGTGCATTTCATTACGATTAAAATTGACAATCTTAATCAAAGCACAGGTTAATTGGATGAAAATCGATGATTTTTAAGATTGAAATTGATGATTTTAGAAGTTTGACCTTGAATTGACATTTGACCTTTTGACCGCAAAAATAGTTGGTTTTCAAATTAATTGATGTACTATGCAATTGCTTAATTTTCAGGTTAATCAGATCAAAATTGATGATTTTTTCAGATGAAATTTGGCCTATAGTGACCTTTTGGTCGATGTTGACTTCAAAAATAATTATTGGTGGTTGAATTCAATGACCTGATATGCAAATTATCTTCATATTTCAAGTCAATGGGATGAAAATTGAGGATTTGAACATTTCCACCTAAGTTTTTGACCTTTGGCCAATATTCACCTTTTGGTCGATGTTGACCGGAAAAAAAAAATAGGTGGTTGAATTAATGGACCAAACATGCAACTCCTCTTCAAATTTCAAGTCAATTGGATGAAAATTGTCAATTTTAGAAATTCTGCCTCTGTTGACCTTTTGGTTGATGATGACCTCAAAAATAATTAGTGGTTGAATTTAGTGACCTGATATGCAAATACTGTTCAAATTTCTAGTTAATCGGTTGAAAATTGAAGATTTTAGAAATTTCGAAGGATTTGTTGACCTTTGGCCTCTGTTGACCATTTGACCTCAAAAACAATGGGCTTCTTGCTTATGATGAACTCTACCCTGTGGTGAAGTTTCCCTGTGAAAATCAGTTTAAAATTGTGACCTGTAGGCGATAAACATAAAAAGAACAGACAAACAAACAGACAGACAGAATAATGCACGCAACCATCCAATCTACTTGAAAAATCTTCGATTTTCGCAAGTAACAGACAAATCAACAAATGAAATTGCTCGTTGAGCAAGGAATTGCCAGAATAACTTTGTCATATCTCCATGATCTCTGAAAAAACAAAAACCTGGAAATCAATTTGATTCTTATAAGTCGATAGTGCAAGATATAAGTATAAGACAAACAGACAGACAGGGGTGAAAACAAAACTTCCTTCCACTTTCTGTGGTAGAGGTAAAAGGATGTTTTGTAACATGTAGTTGTTGTCATGGCTGTGGTTGTTCTTGTTGTTAATTTCCGGAATCCTTGGGATTTCGGCAATTATGTTGGTCGGTTGTGTGTGTCATTCTGTGTGTGTCTGTCTGTCTGTCTGTCTGTCTGTTTGTTTGTGTGTTTGTTTACCCTGTAGCAGCCACACCGTTTCAGCGATCATGACCAAACTGGGTACAGACGTCGGCAATGACCCAACTTAGACACTTGTCCTTTTTGGTGAATCTAGGTCAAAGGTCAAGGTCACCAAAAAACCTAAATTCTTATTTTCGCAATAACGTCCGCTAAAATGGTCGTATCGACTTCAAACCAAATCCAAAATGAGCATCTTCCAATTCTGTATCCAACCATATGTCTCATTGGGGGTGTCACACCAACACCCTTCTTAGCGGTCGGGGGTCGAATGTCAGGGGGGTCGGGTCAAAACTTTCAAATTGTGATAAAAACACCATTTCAAGTCCGATTGACTTCCAAGTTATGATAATGACCAAACTAACTGCCATAACTCATTAAACAGGAGCACTATCGACTTATAAGAATGAAATTGATTTCCAGGTTTTTGTTTTTTCAGAGATCATGGAGACATGAGAAAGTTATTCCGGCAATTCCTTGCTCAACGAGCAATTTCATTTGTGTGATTTCCTCTGGTGTCCTTTTAAATGGTTTCTGCTGCCGTGGAATAATAGCTGTTACTGTTGGAACCACTGCATGAAGCTCCCATTCCCATTTCTTCTTCTTCTTCTTCAATCCCAGAAACATGGACTTTTACAACAGGAATCTTTATGGTTAAATGGACATTCATTTTTGTTCCAAGTATATATTTTATTAGCTTTCAAACAGAATAAATCAATTATTAGCTTTCCAAGCAAGTAAATGGATTATTAGCTTTCAAACCAAATAAATAAATTATTAGCTTTCCAAGCAAGTAAATAGATTATTAGCTTTCCAACAAAATCAATCGATTATTAGCTTTCAAACCAAGTAAATCAATGATGAGCTTTCCAACCAAGTAAATTGATCATTTGCTTTCCAACCAAGTAAATCGATTATGAGCTTTCAAACCAAATAAATCGATCATTGGCTTTCCGATGGTATCATTTTCAGCTGGCCTGTTCGAAGAACAGAGAGCGATAGCGATACCCCCGGCGTGAGCGTGAAAATGTTAAAGTTTTTGGTACAAGTTATTTCCTTTCTAATGTTTTTATCGACCACACTATTTTTTACTGATTACAATATACAAATACATATATTGCTTTAAAATTATTTGGATCAGACTTCACTGCAATGCTTTATAAAAAATATTATTGGACTAGTCTTTTAAAAATGATAAATGTATAAACAGGCGAGCATTGGGTGGCTTTGACACCAACTCTCTGGTTATTATTCTAAGACCACAGGAACCCTTTAAAACCAGAGTTGGTGTAAAAGCCACCCAATGCTCACCTGTTTATACATTTATCGTTTTTAAAAGACGAGTCCAATAATATTTTTTATAAAGCATTGCAGTGAAGTCTGATCCAAATAATTTTAAAGCAATATATGTATTTGTATATTGTAATCAGTAACAAGAGCGCAAGTGAGCACAATATACGCCCGAACAAGAAGGTATATACAGAATTGTGCTACGACATGGAAAACAGCATCCTGGTTGCCATGGCAACCACTTTAGATGACGAACGTATGTCGCGACACACCGTCTCCACAGTCTGTACCTGTGTACCAAATATGAAACGTGAAAGTTAAAAGCTTTGGGAGTTAGAGTGCGGACAGGAACGGACGGACGGACACATAATACGCCCCGATATGTGTGTATATATTGTTGCGGTATTCGCGCCCGCCGGCGTGCTGACGGCCACGTAACTCGAATCGCGGCACGTCGCCCACCGGACGGACAATCCAGTCGTGACCCTCTCGGACTAACGCCGGGAACCAGTCACGGGTGGACCTTTCGGTCTCACCGCGATCGAGCCAATCAGCCCCCGCGTGGGATAGGGTTGCTCGCCAAATTCGACCTACCTAAGTACCCACGCGGAGGGTAGACCGGGCGATCGCACCTCGCCGCAGGTCGACTTCGGACACGGGCCACTTAAGCGACCCGTTCCGTACTATCAGAATAACCGAGCGGTGTTATCGTCGACCTCGACGGTTCGATTAATTATCGGGCGTATTCAGCCCACTACCAACCCTTTACGTGAAGCAAGATGAGGATTCAATGGAGGAAAAGACGAAGCGAAGCGGGAGAACAGTTCAACAATAAAGCACATTTATTCGCGGCACACGGGAAGCACACAAATACAATTCCACCAAAAGCACACAAAAAAAAGAAAACACAATTCCATTTACACAAAAAGCAAATATAAAAGCGAAAACACAGTGCAGAGCTAATACCGACTACCGAGCACACGGCAACACTTATACAATTCTACTTCACAGACGGCGCTGACAACACATACCCAAAACCAAGGAAAAGAATACCCCCAAGAATGAGGCGGGCCTGAGGCCGAGACCGGGTCGCGCCTACCCGTCTGGTGATGAGACGCGGAGCGGCGATGGCGCCTCTCTCCGCGGGCCTCGCGGACAGTGTCAGGCAGGGGGTGGGAAAAGGGGCCCCCTTGGTCGCACTATCTCAGCGCGGGGGGAAACAGGAGGGGGTTGCTGATGCTCGGGGTATAGAGGATCTTTATTATCCCTGGTGTGCGTCTCCACCTCGGCCAGGT
>NC_140968.1:32580037-32582537 GCF_056783735.1 Eptatretus burgeri | reverse complement strand
CCCATTCGTCTTTCATTTACAGTCACCTCTGTGCTGTCTGCTTGATACCACATTACATCCACGTGGATAGCATTCTGGTCATGAACATGCAAACAGTTTACATTGTTTGAATCTATGCATATTGGTGTTTTTGTATCAAAATATACTGATAAATGACTTCATTTGGACCGGTCCAGAGCCAGCACATCATTAAAGTTCGTTCTTTTGTTCATGTGTTTGATGTGAGGATGAAGGTTAATAATAAACACATTTAGCTATGCAAGCGGTAAAGGCTAGTAAATTTATTGCAGGCTTACATCACACTCAAACAAACAAGTTTGACACAGCTTCGATCACACTCAAATAAGCTGGAAGTTGGAAGCAAGTAACCTGTGCTCCATGATGCTGGGTTCCTAAAACTTACATATACCTCCTGATAGTCTCTATCTCCTGCAATAATTTTGGTAATGAAGTAAGAAAATTAAAACATACATATATATATATATATATATGTATGTATGTAAATACATATATATATATATATATATATACATATATATATATATATATATATATGTATGTATGTAAATATACATACATACATATATATATATATATATATATATATATATATGTATATACATACACAGATGGTATATACATACACAGATGTATATACATATATACATACATACACAGATGTATATATATACACAGCTCGTATAAATGGTTAAGCTCAAGGTCACAAAAAGGTCAAAATCGTTTTTTCGCGATTAAATTGTCAATTTTGTTTTTGATTTACAGCAAATTAACTCCAAAATCTTCAAAATTAAATTCCCCATCCTCTAATATGACACATGGTATAGTACTTTTGTCACCCAAGGCAGCGGTTGGGGGTCAAAGGTCAAGGGGGTCACACAAATTCACATTTATATCGGAAAGCGTTGTGGACAACTTAACGCAAAAAAACAAAACGCAGAGAGGCTTTAATTGTTTTGGATTTGTTTGGCATCATGAAAGGACAAATCCATTAGATTTTGGGAGCGATCGGATCAAAGGTCAAAGTCACAAAAAGGTCAACATCGTTTTTTCATGATGAAAACGGTTAATATGTTTCCGATTTACATCAAATTAACTCCAAATTGTTCAGTGTTCAATTCCCCATCTTCTGAAATGACACAAGGTATAGTACTATTGTCACCCTAGGTAGCGGTTGTGGGTCAAAGGTCATGGTGGTCACGAAATGCATATTTGTATTGAGATGCGTTGTGGACAACTTAATACAAAGGTAACTAGTGGCTGCGGCGAAGGTATGCGCTCTACGAGTGCCCGTTCTAGTTTTTTTTTGGAGTGGTCTCTTATTTTTTTCCAGAGCTGTATATGTTTAGGTATATACTCATATGTATATGTCTGCCATGTCTTCTGAATGTATGCGATTGTTGTGATGAGCTGATCTTGTTGTCTTTCATTGTACAAAGTCAGGAGACATTTTGTGAGTGACCTGTGTTGAAGCTGCTGTTCATATCAGATGGAAGCACATTGTCATGGGAGAATGCACATTGCCATGGAAGCCAGATGAGAGAGGGAGAGAGTGGTTTCTCAACATAATAATGATTAGTACATTTTCAGTGTATCATTTGTACGAAAGTTTGTCGGTCTCTATGTCAAGCTGTCATCATGTTGAAATTTAATTTGGTTTTGCTTTTCCACTTTCAATATTTCATTTTCTCCCGTCTGCCACGAAGCTTTTTTTCCAGTCACCAATTGCAACAACACGTCCTTCGAGCGTGACTCATGCCTCCATCAGCCCCGGAATAATTTGCTCCGAAATGTGTCATTCTGGGCCATAGGCCCATCCCCAGGCCAAACGCGGTGCCTTTTGTTCCTTTAAGAGACGACAAGTGTCCCTGATGTGACCTTACTCACCTCGGTGCAATCTCCTTACAAGAGTGGGGCATTGTCGTGCTGATCCATTTCCAGCAAGAAATCAGATTTTGAGTTTTGTTTTCTTCTTTGCACCCTGAATGTGAACTGTTGCATGGCATCCTTGGTTATCCTTCTGTTCTTCAGAAATGGGAATAGTTTTGGCATGCGTGCAGTTGAGGCTCCAGTACAGGTGAACGTTTTATTACATTGTGAATCACAAATTTAACAATTGATGTCTTCCAGACAGTTGGATAGCAACATGTCCTTGTATACCGTGATAAAAGACCATGGCAGGTTTTATTTTAATGCTATCCCAGAGATAAGGAAAGAATGGCAGGATAACTCAGAACCTGTGTTCCCATCTGGGTTCATTTCCCGACCCGGCCATAAACTGTCGGATTGCTGCCTCGCAGACCGGGTGTTGCATCGCAAAGTGCGTCTTCTCTCGGATGGATGTTAAGCCGGGTATCATCTCTTAATGATTCCACGGTACCTTTTGAAAAGAGTGGACCATTATGTGCCGGTACGACGGCCAGATTCCTGGTTTTTAGTTCACCTGTAATGTAGTTCCGGTGAGCTTATGCGATGGCGCTTC
>NC_140968.1:32562537-32575037 GCF_056783735.1 Eptatretus burgeri | reverse complement strand
TGCAGGAGGAGGTCATTTCTAGTCCCATCAATCCTGCGTTATGATTGCCAACCTATGGTTGTATTTAATTTAAAGTGTTGACCTCAGTTCTTTGTTGCTCTCAGTCACTTCGGAAGAATCATTAAGATCCAATAATTTTGTATCCCTTTAATAATTATCATGGATCAGCTACACCAAGTTTGGCCCATTTGTCACTACTAGCAGGCACTTTATAACTTACTATCACTCCTCTTGGTCCACCTTCGGTGGACAATGTGCTGCGGCACAGACTTGGAAATGCATTTTATAATTTTTGTCATTTTTGAAAGAAGTTTTATTGATCACAACATATCAGATAAAGGAAGGTCTGGTGTTGGCTTGATGGTCAAGGTGGCTGGCTTAAGGTCATACGGTCTTGCGTTAAAACCCCTGTCAGGCTGTTGAATTAACACCAGGTCGGGTTGACTCAGCCCGTCATTTGTTAGCAGTTGGAAAAATGAGTACCAGCCTGATGGTAACAGGGGCATTGCATCAACATCACAGTTGCACCCCCAGAAAATGATGCAACCAAGCAGCTGCAGGCTGCATATGAATAAATAAATAAGAACTTGTACATCCGGTGTTTATGAAGCCGCGTAAGAAAAAATAAATTTATCACATAAAGGAAGATGATTTGTAATACCAGCTCCCACCAAATGAGGCACTATTTCTGCCACATGTCAATTTGGGAGTTTGCGTGACATCCCCATTTGCTCCATCATAGTAAGGTACTGCACAAGAAAATCCTACACTATATGTTTGTATTTATCTCTAATAATCCTCGTAGGCTTGTTTCTTGGAATGATGCTTCTTAGACTGAGACATACTGACTGCAACACAAGCTTTTGTTGTTCTTGTCATGCTAAGTGCATTCGGCAACATTTAGTTTGTATGCGATGGAGTGACAGATTAGATGCTTCAGGTAATAACATTCCCAAAGTGCGTAGGACTTTTCAACATGATATGGCACGACACGCTGCAATGCCACTGCCTCGTCCAAGCGTGTCTGCGTGCCCTGGGAGAGGCACGCTCCATCGCTTACTCGGCAAGATGAAATGGGACCAAAAAAAATGTCCAATTCCTTCCACTTTGTCCTCGCTTTCAAAAGGTCTCTCTCTCTCTCTCTCTCTCTCTCTCTCTCTCTCTCTCTCTCTCTCTCTCTCTCTCTCTCTCTCTCTCTCTCTCTCTCTCTCTCTCTCTCTCTCTCTCTCTCTCTCTCTCTCTCTCTGATATAACAAAATTAAAGTCCAATTTTACAGTTGCATCAAATTTTAGCTGCGGATATTATGTGTGTACATGCACATCTCTTTGTCAGGTCCTCATACTCCCGGCTCACGATGTGGATATGTTGCGCACTCACTGTGAAAGGGTGACGCACAATTCCTCACCAACTCCTCCACATGGTTCTATCGCTTGGAAATGAGCCTGAACAGATTCAGGGAAGAAAAATACAAGAAAGGTTGCACACAAACTGCCTGGGGGGGGAAAAAAAAAATAAACTGCAGACAGTTCAATATTGTAGTGTGAGATACAAAACGTGTGTCGTTTACAAAACACTGTGCCGCATTCACTGAGCTTAAAGCTTTATGGATAATACCTTTTGCTTCCCATCAAAACACTTCCTCTTGATGAAACGTAACCATCGCTCAAACTGTTCAAAAGCTAAATCTCCATTTAATTTCTAGTCCACTGGACATCTCTTAATGTCTTGCATGACATGTACGACGCATATACAACCTCCTCTTTAAGCCAAAAGCAGTGGAGAGATACAGATCCAGGTAAGACAAGAATGCAATGTCATGGTAAATCAGCTACGCATGTATAGTGTATGACAACATCATGCAGGTGCTTGGAACAACATACAGAGCACGATAAATGAGGAACGAAGTTGAGACTAATTGCAGTATTCAGGGACTTTTGGATTGGTCTGTGTTGTTGAAAAGCGATTCATGGGGACCATGCAATATAGCTATGAATGTGGTTGCATATCGCCCGGGAATTATTAGCGCCATTTAAGCCTACGTATAGGACTGTTAGGACCTACATATAGGACTACATATAGGACCCAGTGAGGAATTCTGCTTCCTCTGAGGTCACATTTTGATTCAAATATGGGAAAATGTTCTGGCCGGATCATAGCTTAGACGACTGGTATGCATTTGGCGTCAAAGAAGACGACGAGGCAGTGTTGCTACATTGTAACCTTGATTACAAACAAAGGTCAAAAATATCCGTATTATTGTTCATAGAGTTTGATAAGTGCTGCAGACAGGTATTTGGGTGTCTTCTCACAGCTGTGGAGGTCATAGTGGAACATAGATAAAAGGCTGAACAATCCCATCATATATTTAACAGAGAAATGTCCGACATAGTAAGTCACTGCTCCAACTAAAGTAGATGGTGATGTCTCAACCATCCACTAATAGAGCACCATCTATATTTACCTCTTGCACCGAAGCTGGAAAGAGGTTATGTTTTCATCCTGATCTGTCTGTCTGTCTGTTTGTTTGTCTGTTTGTTTGTCTGTTTCTCTGCATGTTATCTCAAAAAGCTACTGGGCCCGATATGTTCTACTGGATCAGGAATTACGTGGCGGAGGTATGTGCTCCACTGAGTGCCCTTCTAGTTATCAATGGATTACATGACTTGCCATTAAAGGACTCCAGTTCTGCCTTCAATCTGGGCTCCTTCTTCTTTTTATTTTGTATGCAGTGTATGGCTGTGGGTTGCATCATTTACTGGGGCCGCAGTCGCTGATGCAGTGCACCCTGTAGGTTCGAGTAGGAATTTGGAATTTGTTCAGAGTGTGGCGACCGTTTGTTCCTCTTCATAAAGGGCACCGTGAGATCTTTAATGTCCACCCACTAATATCGGCAGACGGAGCGCCCATTTTAACGTCCATCCAAGGGATGGTACATACATTGATGAATCACCCTGCTTGTAAAACACCAGGATGACAGTTTGTTGCTGTGTCAGGATTCAAACCCAGGCTAAACATCTTGGAGGCAAGTGTGCATACCTCTGGAGCCTCAGCTGTTCTGCCTCCATCTGGGCTCATCAACTTGGAGTCAGGAAAAGTAACCCATCCAAGTCTAGGTGGAAATTCCTTGTTCATTCAGTTATGTGGACACCTCACTCATGAAGACATTGCATTGGTCTCTTCAAGGGTGTGAGAACAATTACGATGATGTGCACCACACTCTTGACAGTGTTTGTGCTGCCAAAGCAGTTTCTTAGCAAGGATTACACTGGGTGGTTTGCTGTTGCATTCCCAGTGGTAGTCGGGGCAGGAATTTGGAACTTGTTGAGGGTGCTGGCCTACTCTTCCCAAAGGACACCGTGGGGGTATTTAACGTCCATTCAAGGGATGGCATACACATTGATGCCTCAAATCTAACTGCAGAACACTAGGATGACAGTGTATATGCAGGTCGGAATTCGAACCATGGATAGACAACTCAGAGGTGAGTGTGCATAGCTCTAGGCAATGTTACCAGCCCCCGTGACGGTGGTACAGATCTGTATTGTTCTATCTCTAGATTCACAACATGCTAAAGTAAACAAAACCAAGTTGTTTGTCCATCGAAGGTTGTTCTTAAACTTGTTTGTTTCAATGTGAAGATTAATTTTTCTTCTGTGTGGCTGTTTTGAAATTCCATCATCAAAAAAAACCTTATTATCTATTGTTAGATTCCTTCCTCTCACCTTTGTTCTCACATTTTGTCCTAATTTTCAATCACACCTCCATCTCTGCTTTTTCCCCCTCTCATTGCCAAAATGATTACATCAGTTTGGGCTTCTGCTGACTTGTCTATTCACATGAAGCATGATGGCGCAATACAGTCTTCTTGTGTCACACCGAGCAAAGTGGTCGCAGGTATATATATGCTGTGAAGCCATTGTGAAAAGGCCTTTTATAGCGGCAGAACCTCCCTTGGGTAAGGTCAGTGGCGCCATGGGGCATTATCTGTCCGTGTGTGGCGTCTGATGGAAATGCATTGATTTTTATTTCTTTTTTTCGTCTGGGGTTCACCGTTCACCGATTTGGATGCATCGGCATGCATATCCCTCAATGATTAGACTTCATTCAGAGAGGATGATATGTGAGAGTCAAATCCTTGAATTAAAAAATTTGCTTCACCGTGTTATCTAAACCATCAGCTTTGGAGTATGTCTTGGGAGAATGGAGTTTTCTTTGCAGGCTTTTCCTTCCAGTCATCACTTCCTTTTGGAAATCCATGTGAGATGGTTCCACACCCTTGTTTTCCTGATTTTTTTTTCCCAGTGGAGTAACGTTGGCTCAAGTAACGAGAAAACTTCCAAACATCTTTCCTTGTCGGGTTCTTTCACTCACTCATTTGCTCTCGTACTCATCAGGCGAACAGTCTCTGTGTATGGAAGAGTACGGTTGTCTCTGCCACTGTATCTTGTCACTCAGTCTAATTATTATCCTGTCAACCGTTATCTCTTTCCATCTAATGTCTATAATTTATTTTGATTCAAATAGAATTCCACTTTTTCCTTCCAACCTCAAAATCCCATTAACATATTGTCAGAGCTTGTTTCCATTTTTTTTTTGGTAACTTCCTAAAATCGTTTATTGACCAGGTATTTACTCAGAGGATTGGGTTTAAAGAGCTGAGACCCTGATGATTACACATTCCTTGAATGAGGAACTAATGTCTATCTCACCTTTGTTACTCCGTCTGTATCAACTGAAACTACTCAAAAACATGATTGTGTTTTGTCTCCTTTTGTCTTTCTTTGTCTTTTATCATTTCAAGCTTATTGTGTATGACGAGCAGATGCCAATAAAAATACCACAAAATAAATAAAGGAAGGCTATTTTTCTTGTGCTGGTTGAAAGAGCTCAATGATGGGAGGTTTTATATATTATGTTGGACACCGCTATTTGCGGGGGATATGTTCCTGGAAAATGCCACGAATGTCGAATCGGGGAATGTCAGGGCATTATTTCAACGGGAAAAAGGGGGATATGTTCCTAGCGGTTTGTGATTCATAAGGCAAATCCAAAAATCCTGTGAAAAACCACGAATATGTGAAAAAGAACCATGCAAATACGTGTGAGAAAATCCGCGAACACGTCTGTGAAAATCTGTGAAAAAACCACGAATACACCTGTAAAAATCCGCAAAAAAATCCGTGAATACACCTGTAAAAATCCGAAAAAAATTCCGAGAATACACCTGTAAAAATCTGCAAAAAACCCCGTGAATACACCTGTAAAAATCGGCAAAAGAATCCGCGAATATAACTGTAAAAATCCGCAAAAAAACCCGTGAATACACCTGTAAAAATCTGCAAAAAATTCCGTGAATACGCCTGTAAAAATCCGCAGAAAAACGTGAATACATCTGTAAAAATCCGCAAAAAAATCCGTGAATACACTTCTAAAAATTCGCAAGAAAACCGTGAATACACCTGTAAAAATCCACAAAAAAATCCGTGAATACACCTGTAAAAATCCGCAAAAAAACGTGAATACACCTGTAAAAAACCGTGAATGCACCTGTAAAAATACGCAAAAAAATCCGTGAATACACCTGTAAAAATCCGCAAAAACCCCATGAATACACCTGTAAAAATCCGCAAAAACCCCATGAATACACCTGTAAAAATCCGCAAAAAACCCGTGAATACACCTGTAAAAATCCGCAAAAAATCCGTGAATACACCTGTAAAAATCCTCAAAAAACCCCGTGAATACAACTGTAAAAATCCGCAAGAAAACATGCATGCACCTGTAAAAATCCGCAAAAAACCCGTGAATACACCTGTAAAAATCCGCAAAAAATTCCGTGAATACACGTAAAAATCCGCAAAAAACCCATGAATACACCTGTAAAAATCCGCAAAAAACCCGTGAATACACCTGTAAAAATCCTCAAAAAAACCCGTGAATACATCTGTAAAAATCCGCAAGAAAACGTGCATACACCTGTAAAAATCCGCAAAAAAACCCATGAATACACCTGTAAAAATCCGCAAAACATTCCGTGAATACACTTGTAAAAATCCGCAAAAAACCCATGAATACACCTGTAAAAATCCGCAAAAAACCCGTGAATACACCTGTAAAAATCCGCAAAAAAACCGTGAACACACCTGTAAAAATCCGCAAAAAAATCCGTGAACACACCTGTAAAAATCCGCAAAAAAATCCGTGAATACACCTGTAAAAATCAGCAAAAAAACGTGAATACACCTGTAAAAATCTGCAAAAAAACCCGTGAATACACCTGTAAAAATCCGCAAAAAAAATGTGAATACACCTGTAAAAATCCGCAAAAAACCGTGAACACACCTGTAAAAATCCGCAAAAAACCCGTGAATACACCTGTAAAAATCCGCAAAATAACCGTGAACACACCTGTAAAAATCCGCAAAAAAATCCGTGAATACACCTGTAAAAATTATCAAAAAAACGTGAATACACCTGTAAAAATCCGCAAATTAAACCCGTGAATACACCTGTAAAAATCCGCAAAAAACCCGTGAATGCACCTGTAAAAATCCGCAAAAAAATCCGTGAATACACCTGTAAAAATCCGCCAAAAAAAACGTGAATACACCTATAAAATCCGCAAAAAAAAACCGTGAATACACTTGTAAAAATCCGTTTAAAAAACCGTGAATACACCTGTAAAAATCCGCAAAAAACCCATCAAACCGCGAAGCACCGGGCCGAGAATATAGAAGCAGGTCGTATTTTATCAACTGCGAATATGCGGGGTTCACGAATTGCGAATCCAAAAAATAGCGCGGTTCGACAGTATATATTTTATGAAAATTTCTTTATTGATTTGTTTTTATATTTTTTGGGAGTGATTGAGGCAGCGGTTTGTTGGCCGTACACTGCCCAGGTTAATTTTTTTGTCTGATTGAAAAAAATTAAAATCTTCCTGGATGTTTGGATTAATTTGAAGCAACTTTTTTGAAAGTTTTTTTTCTCTCTGAAGAGCATTTCTGTGTTTCAAGATGGGATAAGCAGACAGACAGTAAGACAGCATTAGCCTATTGTATATGTTGATTTGTCTGAGTCGTTTGAAATATCATACTGCCGATGCCATGAACTTTATATTTTCAGAGACTAAGCCTGTCTGACCCTACACACACACGCACGCATGCACGCACGCGCACACGCGCACACGCGCACACGCACACACTAGAGCATCACTCACTGATCCATTGGGCCATCTCACTCACATCATGTTCTCAGTAATCTCGAGCTACTCGTTCTCCAGGAACCTCCAGTGCACCCTGTGGAGTGCAATCCATAACCTGTTCGGTTTTGGTTTCTTAGTCGCTTTAAATGCACCTGTTACAATTAACGACATCATTGAACTGCTTTCGCTGTAAATTGTCGGAGGTTTTGTATGAATGATAGCGATGGAAACGAGGCGCATTACAAGTCTTCACAATGTCGTTGTGGCATCTGTTCCTCTGGATTGAAGGCGAGGTCCTTTCAAAAGCAAAACAAATTGCAACTGAAGCCAGAGAGATGCAAAAGTAGAAAAATAAGGAACATGTTGTTTTTTTGAGCAGATGATGGATACAAGTTAAACATCTGTATGAAATTATTGGCTGTGTGTTGGAGTCTTCCCATCATAGACAAATCATACAAACGATGAAAGCAAAACGAAATGTTGTCTGTACTGAGCTCGTTATAATGTATGGTGCACGTTATGGCGTGGCAACGACTTACATAATTTGGTTACATAGCGGTTAGAGAGAATAACAACACATTCTGTTGGGGAGCGATGATTAAACACAGGACATCCAGATCCCAGCCTTCAGATATCAAACTCAGGGTCTGTTGCCATGCAACATCACAAAGTGAGCACACGAGCATTGGAGCTCAAAGTGATTCGGAATTTGGTGAAATGATTATTTCGAATAGGTACTGTGGGGTCCGTCTCTCAGCTGTCTAGCCTCGGTTTGAATCCCGATCCAGGTGTAAATTGGCATATTGGTGTTTCAAAAGCAGGGTGAGACATCATTTTGCGTACTGTCCCTCAGATGGCCGTTAAACTGGGTGTCCCGTCTGCTGGCATTAGTTGGTGGATGTTACATATCCCACTATTTATTTCGAAGGTGAGTTATCGCCGACACACCCTGAACAAATTACAGGTTCCTGCTTTAACCAACAGGGGGGGACATAATCAGAGGCACAGCCATGCCCTGGAAAATGATGCTATCCACAGCCACATGCTGAAAACAAAAGACAACAAAGAAGAGGAGGGAAACATGAAATTAGTGAGCCATAGTTTTGACCAGTGAGCTCTTGCGAGTGATTACTGAAGAGTGAAAGTTGGCTTTGTTTATCATTCTGTGGCTCGATTATTCGAGAAAAAAACCCCCAAGTTCCTCAATGTCACACCTTCAGTTAAGCATTATTAGCCCCTGTTGGACTTACTCCGAAATGCTTGCTTATGGATTTGGTGTTCATTTTCGTGTCCGTGTGTGCGTGCGTGTGTGCGTGCGTATACAACCATATCTCGGAAATGTATGAACCGTTTCTACCCTTACTTGGCAGACAGACAACACATGATGGTATACATGTGCACATCATTTTGTTTTGCGATGCGATCAGATGGCCAAATGGTGGCCATTTTAGTTGTAAAAACACCGATGTTGAAGACATCCTCAATCATTTCTTGGACATGCATTTACCTGTCTTGTTCAAACTTGGCAATCAGATAATGAATGACGGCTTAATATGCACGTCATTTCTTTTCGAGATCAGATCCAAGATGGCTGACTGGCGGCCATTTTGGTACTTAAATGTGTCCCCAACCATTTCTCAGACATGCATTGTCTGATTTTCTTCAAACTTGGCACAAGCACATTACATGATGGCGTACACAATGTACGTCACTATATTTTGCAATCTGATCAAAGATGGCCGACTGGTAGACTGGCGGCCATTTTAGTTGTAAATAAATATGGGATAGCCCTTGAACTCCTTTCAGCAAAATTACTAAAACAACAGGGGTTACGACATTTTGTCTTTTTGTCCTTGTCTAATTGTACCAAAAAGTTTCATTTCTCACTATGATCATGCCAAAATGCTGCGTAAACGAACTGCTTTGTGTAGTCCTGTTCTCAAATTCGTAGCAAAGTCCAACACTGATAAAACATGTTATTGTAACGTAATCAGGATCCAGATACGAGAATTTTTTGATTTTTCAAGTGATTCTTCACCATTGAGAGATGGGGCCAAAAATGATATAGAGCACGACTTTTCAAAACGTTGTGGACGAGTTATGACAAAACTTGATGGATGAGTTTGTTAGGTGACAAGAACAAACTGATTTGATCTTGGTTCAGGTCCGGATCCAGATCAGCCAAGTTGTGTCAAACAAAACCTAAACTGTTCAACCTGGTTGAGGTATGCGCTCTACCAAGTGCCATTCTAGTTCTTTAGGAGTCCACTTTGCAGAGGTCATCTGCTCAGGACAATCAAATCCACTTCATGTTATTTTGCAGTGTCAAACCCTTCCATGTCAGTACCTTCCCCGTACCTCCTACAAGCCTGAATCCTTTCAAACTCACCCCTTATATGTGTCCCCCTCTTTGGCATCCTTCCACTTCGTTTCCCCTCATTCTGCACCTCCTCACCCCACTACCTCAAAGCTTCCCCCTCACCCTGCCACCTCACAGCTTCCCCTCACCCCTCCTCCTTGTCCTACCTTCCCATCTACCCCTTCCCCCCATCTCGCAACCGCCCCCAAGTCTATCACACTCCCAGCCTCACCCCTCCCATTCTGCAACCTTACAATGTATCCTTCCCTGTCCCTCAATGTGTGAACCTTTAACACCTGAGGCCTATGCTTCAATCTGGCAGATCTGTAAATCCAGACCGCCTCTGATAACGTGGAAATCATCTGTTTTACAGAATTGTTCCTCCCACAGGATGTCCCTGACTCCTTAGTGTCTCTCCCCGGCTATTTTCTCCTCCGATTTGAGAGGCCTGAACCCCGTGTTGGTGGCGGAGTCACGCTGTACATCAATAACTCAACCTCTCACTGTCTGTGTACTGATATTACACCTCCCAACCTGTGAGGGGAACCTTTGGCTGTGAATTCCCTTCTGCTCACACCTGTTGTTTGTCTGTGTGTTGTACCATCCTCCAAACAGTGATGACTCTATCTACCCCTCTCTCTCTCTCTCTCTCTCTCTCTCTCTCTCTCTCTCTCTCTCTCTCTCTCTCTCTCTCTCTCTCTCTCTCTCTCTCTCTCTCTCTCTCTCTCTCTCTCTCTCTCTCTCTCTCTCTCTCTCTCTCTCTCTCTCTCTCTCTCTCTCTCTCTCTCTCTCTCTCTCTCTCTCTCTCTCTCTCTCTCTCTCTCTATCCCTCTCTCTCTCTCTCGTGGCCAACATGGACCAACTTTTAACCACTCATCCCAACTCTCTCTTCCTCAGATGTGGTGATTTCAATTGTCACCATGCTAATTGCCTGAGCATTGGTATCTCTCTCACCAGTCATGACATTTCAGCAAAGGGCTTCTGTGACTCCATCGGACTGACTCGATCTGTGAACTTTCTGACCCAGATTTCTCCCATTGGCAAATCCTCCCTTCTGGACTTGTTGATGACTAACTTTCCCACAAATGTGTCCTGCTCTTCCTTTGCTCCAATTGGTTAATCTGATCATACGCTTGTGAAAGTCAACATCTCTCTGGCTATGCTCACAGAGCTACCTCAACACCAGCGAGTCTGGTCATTCACTCAGGAAGTTGAGCAGGGACCGCAAGCATCAATCTCAGTACAGAACTTTTTTGGTTTTTTTATACTTCCACTTATTGTGGTGGCATGATTTCATGCTTTCAACTGCTACGAATAACGGTTCATCGCCACCGCTACCGAGTATGGGGGTACCAGTGATGCAATACCCATATTACCAGTACACGAGTGCTCATTTCACCAACCTCAGAAGGATGACAGGCTGAGTCAACCCATCCATCCATCCACTGGGACCATACTCTGTACAGAGCGTTGGTGCTGCCATATCAGTCTCCTGGGCTATTGGGCACAATCCTAATTAGATCACCACTCCAACACAGGACAGTCGAATGGCTCAATCATCCCAGCAAGCTGGTGCTCATTTTGCTGATCTCAGAAGGATGACAGGCTGAATCAACCCACTTGGTGTTGATTCAATGGTGAAAACAGAGTTCAAACTCAGGACCCTAAGATCCTAAACCCACCACCCTAACCAGTAAGTCAACACCAGTCTAGTACAGGACTGGTCTCCCATATCTACTGCCCTGATATTAACTCATCCTGGGAATTCTTCCACAGAAAGCTGCTCTCATGCACAGATTCATCCCATCTCATCTGCAGTTATCTTACCCATCCTAATGGCCATGGTACACTGAATCCTGTGGTGCGGCAGATGCTCTGAAACAACTTGCCTTCTCTTCCTGGAAAGTAAACCCCACCAAAGGCAATCTCAGTTTATTCTACAAAGCTCGCAACAAGTGCGTGTCCACTCTCGTAGGAAATACTTTCATCTCCTTTCCTTGTTAAGGATGGAGTCCCCAAAACCAATGTTCTGGGTCCAGTCCTATTCCTAATCCTCATCAATGATCTCACTGACTCTCTCGACAATCCTTGTTATCTATTTGCTGATGACTCCACCCTCTGCCATGACATCCCTCATCCTTCTGACAGACAGGTAGCTGCCTCTTCCCTCGCTTCAGACCTTGACTAAATCACAAACTGTTGAAACACTTGGAATATCTCTTTCAATCCTGAGAAATTCCACACACTTTCTCTCTCCAAAAGGACCATCTGGCACACCGTCCGGTCTACTTTCTTAACAATCCTCTTGAGGAAGTTCAATCACTCAAAATCCTGGATCTCACTCTCAGCCATGATCTTTCTTGGACAAACCACATTTCAATGTTGGCCTCCAAAGCCAGCCACCGCCTGACCATCCTCCGTCGTACAAAGTCCTTCCTTGGCATACCTGAGCACTTATCCACGTAAGAGGCCTTTGTCCACAGCTTGATGGAATACTGCTCTCCCGATGGGCTTTCTCCCCTGCCTCACACCTTGCTCAGCTCGACTTTGTGGAAACTAAGGCCTTCAAGATCATTGAAATCTTCCGTGATGAAGCTGATTTTATGGGCCTATCACTTTCCCATCGCAGACAGGTTCTACCACCTCCTTTCTGATCTTGCACCCTCTGTTCTTTCCATGGTCTGTCCCCACCCCCAAGGTTTCTGCAGGGCGCACATGATCTCCCTTCAAACACCTTCTGGTGAATCTCTCAAAATCCAGGATCACAGCTCACCTCCACTCATTTGTTCCTCTTTATTCCTGCCTGTGGAATCAACTTCCACGTTCTCTTCAATCTCATTCTTCCCTTCACGTCTTCAAGATAGCCGTTCACCACCATCCGAGATCATCACCCATCCAAAACCAAGATCTTTTCTCTCATCTCCATCTTTTCTCCC
>NC_140968.1:32540037-32557537 GCF_056783735.1 Eptatretus burgeri | reverse complement strand
GACCGCTTTTGGTAAATTTCGAGCCGATTAGACATTCCCAGGTGATATGCACTCGATTGTGCTCGGCAAATAAAAGACAACACTGTCAAGAAAGAGAATATCCTGAGAAAAGGGTCAAAAACTAAGGCATTAAGTGAAAACAGGTTTCTTGGTGCCTTGCATTACCTGATAAACATCAGTTTTGGGATGTTTGTACCAAGAATTGGAGCTCACCTCCCTATGCAAGCCAATGCCGCACCTTTCTGACCTACATTGCATCCAATTACACGTCTGTTCCTTATTCCATGCGCGCATCATCCAAACACTCTATCCTGAGTTTATTTTCAATCCCATATTCCCATAACCCTCCTTTCATTTCTCCTTTCTCTTCCTTATTGCCTTCATCCCGGCTTTTTTGCCTCCACTCCCTGTGCTCCCAAGCCAATCCTCATAGCCCATGTGGATATCCCACTCTTGAAAGTGCAGCAAGATCATCAGCCCACCCCTGGCATCGTGCCAACTATTCAAACACTCTCGTTCATACTTTCTTTCTCAAGCGTGGAATCCTGTCTTATTTTCCCTCGTGTGAACCCTGACCTTGCGATGTACCCCCATCCAGCACAAGGCCCTCTCATTCTCAATGGTTGCACATCATGCACCTGTGATTGGCAGATGAATGAGTATTATCGTATCGAATACCCTGCGACTGGATTTGATTCCACATCCATCTGGACTGCATCCTTTGAAGCTGATCTTATCCGCAGGAACAATTTGAGTGAAAACCATAATAATCATTCTTTCCTATTTACTTTTTTCACCGTCTACTTCTTTTTATCATCTTATTTCAACTTCTCAGAAAGACTGTGTGGATATTCTTTGGAAAAGAATTAAGGGAAAAGGGGGAGCAGAGGGTCAAAGGTCGGCCATTGATTAAAGCTTTCTTTATACCCCTCTGTAATCTATTCTTTTGATGGTCCGTTCATTAATCTCTTTGAAAAGCTGTTTTTGTAACTTTCCTAATCCCTGTTGACCACATCACAATGCCGGTCCCACTTGGTCCCAACCATTTGGTTGGACCAAGCAAAACAGCTGCCCTGGTGTTTTGATTTCATTCAAAGATATTTTCCAAGACTTTTCATTAGTCCTCATCATGACCCCCCACCACCCCCCCTCCTCTTCATCCTCTTGTGTTTGTGATTCTTGCAAGTTTTATCCTAAATGACGAATGATTATGTCTTTGTACAACTTATCACATAGTGGAGAAATTAATTTCCAAAGCGAACTCGATCTGAATGATTACGATGTATTTTTAGGTCCCAGAGTTGGGATGCAACACAGAGGTCCTGCTTTCACACACCCTATCCCAGCCATCCATCACAGCCCACTGGGACACGCTTACCTGAACAAACTTCCTGTCACCAGTCCCATGAGTTATTGGGCGGAGGTTAAGTTCGATCAGATAGTGAGAAAGGGTGAGGGGTGGGGGGCTAATGGGCAGGTGTGAACGTGGCTTTTGACCCCGCGCGGAGGGCCACAATGGGAAGTGGTCAGCATCTCTCATCCCGTAAGATTTTTAACTTGTGGGCTTTGTACTTGACTTGAAAAGTTTATGGAAGATACGGATTAACGTCACACTTTCAGAGGTTCATCAGTGAATGTCGGGGATGTTTTAGGCCAAATTTATTTTGAAAATATTTATTTTAAAAAAGTTTGATTTATTTGAAATTTTGTTTTTTAAATTGCTCTCTCGTGCCGAAGCCTTGTTAGCTATGTGAAAGATAATATTAAATGATCCCCGACCCCATTCCTTAGTGGGTGTAGGGAAGTGTTTTAGGCCTGCACAACAAAGATTAAAAATAGAAAACAAAAATTGATTTCTTCAAAATGCCAAAGGGATAAGAACAGCACCAGGTAATGCTGGGTACCCACGCTGGTACTTTATGAATGTGAGATTAAATGAGTAATCATAAACAGCCTCTTGGAGAAATGTCGGAAGTGATATACAAATTACAAACGCAAGATGGGAAATTGGGGGAGGGGACAATTGGAAATTCATTGGAAAATTACTCATCAATTTGCTCTTCTCAACTCAACCTCAACTATCACTTCTTCCATCCTCTTCCTCCCCACACCACCCCTACATACCTTGTGGAAGTACCAGGCAAAAGCACCCAACATGTATTTTCAATATACATTTGTAAGGTCCCAAAAAATCCTTCTTTGTTGTTTGTGGGATTTATCGATTTTATCGATTAATAATAATAAAAAAAACAAAAATTTTGATAATTTTTTTTCCTTAAAATTGAGATAGCATGAAAACTTGACCTGATTGAGCGAAATTAGATACATTTCTGAATTCAGCATGCAAAAATACATATAAGGACCGCTGAGAAAACCGAGACCTCTGAAAAAATATTTCAAATACAGCCCAGTGTAATCATTGTCAGAGACTGTATTTAATTTATATTTATATTTTAATTGAATATTTAGTGATTATATAAATAATAATATGCCGTCACTGTTCGTCGGCAACAATATCATTGTAATAATTTATCATTAATTATTTATTTTCTGATCAATTATCTATTTTTAGTCTGCAGAATAAACATAACTTGCCAGTTGGTTTCAATAACCAGCAATGGGATGCATTATTAACCATATAAGTCATGACAACCTACAGGATCTACGATTTGAATCAATGCATCGGTGAAACCACCATCTCGTCACCAACCAGCATGATTAATTGGTAGATCCTGAAACTGCTTGACTTTGGAGAAAATAGGCTCGTTTGTCTTGACCATGGGGGAGACCGGGTCGATAAGGGACTTCGGTGCTGTTGTTTAAGCAGACTGGGTAGCGGGTTAGTGCCTGAACAGGCAGATTTTTCAGGCTCCGTTATAACAGGCACTTGGCATGAATTTTCTCCTGGCTTAACCTCAATAACAAACCCCGTCGAGTAGGGTCTCGCTAGATTTTAACCCAGGATCTTAAAGATTATTTTTTATGCGAGCACCAATTCGATCTCCCATCTAATTTGCACAGAAACAGAAATAAGGAGAGAATAATGGATATTATGTGGTCAATGGCACAGTGTTAATGCGTGCCAGGCTCAGGGATTAATGAACAGCCTCGAGTAAGGAGCATGAGAGTCGGTGCAAGAGGGCAGTTTGTAGGGATGGCTATTGCTTTACAAGGCAAATATTTTCTTATTCTACTCTCACCTTCCAGAGTAAAGGACTGCAGAGACTGAAGAGAACGAGTTCGTATTAAGGGTTGTAATTTTTCAATTGGAGTTTGTTTTTTCACTTTACTTTTCCAACTTCCCTCTTGTTCCCTCTCCCTCTCCCTCTCCCTCCTCTGTCCCTCTCCCTCCTCTCTCTCTCTCACTCTCCCCTGTCCCCCTTTCCCCTATCTCTCTCTCTGTCTCTCTCCCCCTTTGCCTTTTAATGCATTGGTCCTCCTTTTGATAAAGTGAGTTGATCCTCTTTTTTTTCTTCATTTTTCTGCTTTTTACTTCTTTATTTATTTAGTTATTACAAATAGAACTAGCCTGGTGTTGGCTTAGTGGTCAGGGTGTTGGCTTGAGACCCGAGGGTCCTGAGTTCAAGTTCCATCGGACACTGAATTAACACCAGGGGGTTGACTCAGCCTCTCATGCTTCCGAGGTCGGTGAAATGAGCACCAGTATACTGGTAGTAGGGGCGCTGCATCAGCAGCATCGCCGTGCTCCTAACCAATGATGCAACCAGCAGGCAAAAAGGCAGCACACTATAAGAACACATAGATCTACCAAGATAGCCTGGAGGTACACACACTTGCTTCAAAGCTGTGTAACCTGGGTTCAAATCCTGAGTCAGCTATAAACTGCCATCCTCACGTTTCACAGGCAGGGTGAGGCATCAGTGCATGCACCGCTCCTTCGATAGACATGAAGAACCTGTATGCCCGCAGTGGTCATGTTGGTGGATGTTAAAATATCACATTGTCTGTTTCAGGAAGAGGAGGTGAGTTGCCACACTGTGAACAAATATCAAATTCCTGCCCTGACTAACTGCTGGGAAGACAAAGCCAAAACCACCCAGAATAACCCTTGTGGACAGTAAAGTGCGTGCATTGATGATGACGATGATGATTACACACACACACACACACACACACACACACACACACACACACACACACACACACACACACACACACACACACACACACACACACACACACACACACACACACACTTCCTGTCTTTTCCTGTACAATCTTCATTGAACTTCGGCTTTCAGGTATTTATGCAACTGAACCATCATCTGCAGTGTTAATATTATTTTCCCTCATCGCCACAGTTTCAGTGTTACATCTTGCATGGTATGGCAAGCGATACCGAGAGAACAGCTTATGGAGCTCACAACTGCAGGGATCACTCAAATCCTTTCACCGTCAGGTTACGTTCCCTTCTTCCAATGAAGTGGTTATATTACTATTCACCAATTGGAGGACATGAACCGGCAATTTAGGACATAAAACATGCAAGACGGGCCACGTGGTCATCTACTTGCGTGTAGATCAGTCTCCAATCCTCCAAATTGCTGGGAAATTCTCAGGTTACACAGCAGGCATTAGCTAATCGCTGCAATGTTTTATGCAAGAAAGTCAGGAGCTGTCTCCAGTAACCCCTTCCTGATTAAACTTCCAAAATCCAGGCTTAATGCCCACCTCAACTCTTTTGTTCCTGTTTTATCCTGGATGTGGAATGGCCTTTTTGAGGCCATTCTATCCCACTCTTCTTTCCAGGGTTTAAAGGAGGCGGGGAACGAACTCACGAACTCTCTGTCTCTCTATCTCTCTCTCTCTCCTCCATTTATTCCCTTGGTTATCTGTAACTGTTGCCATGCTGTCAGTTCATACTCTCTGAATTCTCCCTTGCATGAGCCTCAATCTTGTAAAGAAAATATACGACAGTGTCTCACACTCATGGAGGAGCTTCAACAGTCAAAACATGAATTACAAGCACATGAGTCGACAATGGACAAAAGAACACCATGTATGAGTATTTGAAGTTGGGATTTCAGATCCATCAACTGTGTTCAGGTGGGGACATCAAACAGACCAACCTAGTGACACAGGTCGATGCATCTTTGGTCCCAGGGCAAATCTCAGACATCACAAAAAGGAATGTTTACATCCCCGACGATTTCAAACAGGATATCATAAATTTCTGCATTTATTTAATTAATAACAAGGTAAGTTGTCCGAGTTTCTTCTTTACCTTCGCTACTGATGGTGGACAGAGGTTATGTTTTCACCCCTGTTTGTTTGTCTGGCTGGCTGTCTGTGAGCGGGATATCTCAAAAAAGTTGTGGACGGATTCGGACAAAACTTAGTGGATGATTTTATTAGGTGACAAGACCAAGTTGATCAGATTTTGGTTCTGGTGCAGATCCAGATCCAACCCATCAGTGGGATACAAAATGTAAACTGTTCTACCGAGTGCTGCTCTCGCTTGATAATGTTCCTCCAAATATGCAATTTAACATTTGCTTTCGTCAAATATGAGTTTAAATGTAAAATAGTTGGAACTTTATCAAACACATGGACATCCTTACAAGACAGTTTGCACAAAGTAATCCACCCCACACTCCCTCTCACTGACACTCTCGACCGCTACTCCTCTCCCACTTTTTCCATCTCCATGGGGGTATTTCTTGGTGTTTGTTAAATTGGGGCTTCCAGCTGATTTTTAAGGCTTGTTTTGATTTTTCAAAATGAAATCCCCACGATTGATGCTGTTTATTTTAATTTAAAATATATATTTAACCTCACGCTCCCTTTTCCGAACAGGCTGCAGAGGGAGGATCACGTGGTGGAGGTTCAGATCAACGACTACCTCGACATATATTGCCCGGGGTTGACACACCACGGGCGTACTGAGGGCCACATTATCTACATGGTTAACTTTGATGGTTACCAGTCTTGTGACCCGAGTGGTCGAGGCTTCAAGCGCTGGAATTGCACTCGGCCGTACGCGATGCACGCTCCACTCAAGTACTCGGAAAAGTTCCAGCTCTTCACACCTTTTTCCCTCGGCTTCGAATTCCAACCGGGCCAAGAGTATTACTACATTTGTGAGTTTTGGGATCATCTTACACCAAGTGCCTTTATGGGATAAGAAAAGGCTACAATGGAGAGATAATGAGGTGGATAAGTCATAGACAATAGAGGAAAAGGTTCAGCAATTTGTCAAGTTTTTGGGGGGAGGGAGGAGGGAGGGGCACAGGGGGAAGGTAGAGACCCAGGTGGCCAACGACCCCATATCCAATCTGGCTAACCTTCAGTACAGCTCATAGGGTGTCTTGCTAGAATCAGCCTGGCATCATTTGGCTACTTGTGGAGAGGTAACTACAGCATAGCGGTGATCTAAAAAAGAATGAGGTGAGGAAGAAAAGCAGAACGGCTTCCTTTGATCCTATAATAGTGCAAAATGCTTTGCAGGTGGTTTTATTGAATTTTTCATCTCATCTGGATTCTAACGACCTCCCCTTTTGCTTTGGTGTTCTCTTTGAGCAGACACTCCATGACATTCAGGAGCCTAACCCTCTCGCCTTCCAGAAATCCCAATCCATTATACGTATGAACCTCGTGAAATAATCCATCTCCTGCCATTTGACTTGAGCCAAACCAAATTTATCCTGCGTGAAGTCACGAGAGTGCAATTAAATGCTAAGAAGGTTAATCTTATTCCACAATGTGTAAAGGAAGTACGATAGTCATGTAAAATGTGGCATCTTATAAGTTATGGTGCATCTACATGGAAAGACGATGTACTACAAATACAACTAACCGAACACTGGTTTATTAAAACCAAAATGAATAATGCTTTATAGCAGTAAATTATTTAATTTTTATTATCTTTTCCAACAAGAATTTGGTCAACCGGTTACAAATGGCAAAAATATTTGATCCGCTCCATTGCACTGCCCCTCTCGAGACACTGCCTTCGCACCAGAATGAGATCACCATGCCCTCCCCCCCAATACTTGCCCCTTTTGGGGCTCCGATTTGGCCAATGTAATCTGTGCATGAATGGCTCAGATGCGAGCTTTTAAAAACTGTGTTGTATAAAAGCCGATGTGTTTTCTAAAGAGACCTATGGCTTTGCTTTTATGGTTGAGGGCTCGAAGGACAATGTTTTTTTTTGGTTTTTCATATATTAATTTCCCTTTCTGTTCAAATATTATTGGAAAAACTGGATTGTTAAACTGCTGCACATTCCGAACAATTCTTCAAACTGTTGGTCTGCACCCCTGGACTCAACCTCTCGTGCGTTAAATTAAGTCCAGCACCTCGGAGTATGGTGGATGTGTAAGCTGTTACAGTATGAGAGAAGGGTCCCAATGATTTAACCAAAATGGATGAATATGAGGGGCGTTCAAAAAGTTCTACGAATGAGATGCAATGGCGCAAGACATGCCAAGGTTGTTTTGTTTTATTTTTAATAAATAAGTATATATATATATATATATATATAATTATCAGTAAGAATGTGTTTATCAATAATTCTTTTGGATTATTGTGAGCATCTCTATTGTTCGTTAAAAAAATAAAAAAATTTAAACACCTTATATGATCAAATATTACTTATCATCAATCATGACCTTTACGTATACTATCCGTACTACTCCATTTCCCCAAAACTACAACACACACACAAACACACACACACACACACACACACACACACACACACACACACACACACACACACACACACACACACACACACACACACCTGTGTGGTGGAGGTCCATTCCCTTGGCATAGCATCCGGGTGTTCATGACAAGTCGTGAAATGCATTCCTTGACGGGTCACCACATTGTCACAGGGCACACGACCAAAGGTAGCAGGAATTTGTAATTTGTTCAGGGTGCTGACAATAACTCACCTGTTTAACGTCCACCAGCTAAGGCCGACAAACGGGTCACTCAACTAAACGTCCATCCCAAAGGACGGCGCACTTTACGATGCACCACCCTGCCTGTGAAACACCGATCCGACAATTTGTAGTTGGGTTGGGACTCAAACCCACATTAGACCTTCAAAGGTAAATGCACTACTTCATCCAAACTATTTTGTGTGATGTCACTTACACTTACTAAAACTGGTGGAGCTTACATCCTGAAAACATTGCATGATTTGACAAGGAAAGCTTTAATCATTCTTCATCGTTTTTGTTTCCTTCATGTATGTTGATTACAAAGTTATTTTACACAATCCTCCATCAGGTATATAAAATCGTTGAACCATGTGCATGGTGAGAACTGCTTTGCTGGAGGGAGTAGCATTCATGTTTAACACCTGAGTTTAACTGACATGTACCATGAATGATATCAAGATTAATTACTGTAAATGCAATGTCCTCATTATAATTTATGGATAATTTAATAATTTTAGTCATAAATTTAAGCAGCTTTTCAAGAGACATTATGATCATGCACTGGTTTTCTTACAGATTTATTTATCGGGTTCTATTCCCTAAGTCCATCATGGTCAGCGATTTCGAAGAATCATTCAATCATTGATGAATATTAACGGCATCATCACTTTCAAGATATTTTCCACGAAGGTCATTGTCAAAAGGCAACCAAAGAGTCTGTACATCTCAAACCTGTGCCAACGGGAGAGTAAGGGCCTTCTCACCTCTGTGATAGCATCCGATGTCCTCGGGCTCAAGCGAGATCTGCTGTGATCGTGATGGAGGACTTATATTCTGTCACTGTCAGGGCGAGTTCTCCTAATGTACATCTTTCCTTCCTTTTGTGTCTCAATGTAATCCTCTAAGTTGATCCCCCCCCCGCCCTCCCCTGGGCATGGGGTCCACGACTATGACATTGAATGTTTCAGAAACAGTCACCGTAGCTTATGCCGCTGGAAGGTTCTGCGTAGACTGTCCTACTGGCTAGAGCTTGTCATTCTGAGAGCATTACATTGAACAGTTTGTCATTTTGGAGAGATGCTCAACTTGGGGTTCGGAAAAGGTGACCGGGAAGTGGATGAGTATTTTAACTCTGAGATGGTTGTACATGCCTGCAACAGAGGGATCATAGCAATAAAATAAGGATGTATTACCATTGATTAAATGTTCATGCAAATTAAAGATGCTATGAATGGATGCTTGTTACAAGAATGAACAAAACTGATTGCTTTTGTACATTTTTCTCAAAAAGAAATCTCACTCTGTCCGCACGCTCTCTGAAGCTCGGGGTGCTCTCCCCGCCAGCTCCGCACGCACATTTTGCACAGCCGGTCGATAGCTTGGCAGGCTGTTCCGCTGAGCCGGTCAGGCATTTTGACCGTCCGACTCGCCCCTGAGTGCATGCCGACACCTTTTCTTTCAGCCTCGAGCTTTGTTGGAGGTTTCAAGCGATGCCTGAAGCTCCGGGTGGCCGTCTGCTGCCCAATAAGTAAGTTGTGACACGCTTCACCGGCGCCTCTCCATGATTCTTTCCACATACTGTACTTGATGCACATTAAGTTTTTGTTTTGGTCTTTGTGCAGTCTGTCTGTTTAAACTTGGAAGAAACCATCTCCGGGCTATCGAGGCCCAGCCTCTGCTTGCACAGGCCTCATTCTTTTGATTATCATATATATAAATATTCCTCTTTTTGAATTGTGTGTGCTGGTTTGTCAGATTCTGCTGCAATGTTGTGCTTGTCCCCATATCATTTGGATACACTGCCAGTGACTATTCCTTCTCATTCATGCCATTTTAAGTTAACACACACATCTCGTGTCGATTTCTGAGCTTGAAACGTGCAATCTAGAGCCAGGTTATTTAAACTTTAATCAGTAGATTTGCTGTGCCGAAGGGGTCATCAATACCGAAACAGCTGATGCCACCACGTTTGGCCTGGCTAGTTTGTGGTGTCCAAGTGTAGACGAGGCTTTCAGGAGTGCTCCTCGCCATTTATTTCAATGATCTTGACAAAGCAAGAAATCGATATTATAATAGCAAGAAAATAATGTGCATTGCATTATAGCGAGTAGCACGAGGTAATGCTTGTTTTATGTTTTGATTCATGGAAGAGCTGAGTGTGAGGTCATTTTGAAATACTGGTTCTTTAAAATCCACTTTTGGGTACCCAGATAGCCAGCAGTGGCCTATCCAGATGACATTTGTCGATTTCTGTTTTATCTTGGAAATCTGAAAGGCAGTTATGGAATAAACCAGCGATCGGTCTATGTTGCAAATGCACAGCAATATTTGGCCTCGTTGTGGAAAGATGCATTGCAATGACGTCACAAATTCTCAACGTATGGCTTTAATTGTAAAAATAAAAAAATAAAAAATAATAAAAAGTAATTAATAATCGCTGCATTAAAAAAAAAATGCACAATCTGTCAGCAGCAGTGGATTTTTCAACCGATAAAAGCGAAATGTTGAGGCACACACAGGTCTGGATGATTATGAAATACTTTTTTTTTGAAGCAGAAAACAATATTTTGACCATAATCGAAACGGCGAGACTTATTGCGATGAATGGATGACTCTTCGCTCAATCAAACGGCCAAATTCTCGCAATATTGCCATAAAGTGGCTCGTCAGGGCATCAAGGGAAGTTGTACAGTGAATGGCGAAATATTCTTCAAAAAATGTTCTGCACGACTAAATCGTTTGCTGAGATACTTGCCGGGCAAATGAGACTCAACCGACCGTGCGGCGGCCAATGTGCCGATCTGCAATGTCTGTCGTCTTTTGGCACGATTATGACATCACGAGGATGAAACAGCAGACGGTGACAAATAGCTCTTCCATCGCCAAATGTTAGTTTGCGATGTCGTTCCATTGTTTTCGATGCAACTTGATGTACCACCTTTACTAGAAATGCCATTGTTTAAGACACGGAATGGCTGTTGCCCAATTGCTTCAACCAATCTCTGGTACATTCATTGTATGTATTCTCACGTGCCATGAACGATATCTTTGTTCCCTTTTGATTATCCTGAGAAAATCAAACGACGTTTCGCCCCGAGAAGCAAGGTGAAGATCTTGCACGAGTCTTTAACAACTGACTTTAGGTCTTTGTTTTCACGGAATCTTCATGTATATTGGATCATTTGTTAGCCCTGTCCCCCGCACAGCAAGAGATGGGGTTTTGCACAATCGTGTGTGTGTGTGTGTGTGTGTGTGTGTGTGTGTGTGTGTGTGTGTGTGTGTGTGTGTGTGTGTGTCTTTTTTTTACCATTTCAGCTTTTGTCATTAAATTTGAAACAAACCAAAAATTGGGTCAAAATGTGAAAGGAAAACGTCATCGTGACTATAGATAGCCCTTGTTAGCTCCACTGCAACATGTCAAGCAAGAGACACCCGTTTTTTGCTCACCTGGACTTTAGTCAGGTAAGCTTATGTGGTCGAGCAGTATCCATAGGTGGGTGAGTGAGTGATTGAGTGAGTCAGTCCGTAAACGCTTCAGTCATTATCGCTTGAACCAAACACAATTTTGATGAAACTTGGCCACAAGCTTCATACCTGATGCCTAACGAAGGTGTATTGACCAGATCTAAATCTGTGCTCATCAAGGGGAACTATGGGGGGGAGGGGGGTTCTGACCCCCCCAAATTAGGTATTTGCTCTCTTCTCAGAAACTACACACACAATTTCGATGAAACTTGACCACAACCTTCATCACCCTTGATGTACCAAAGTTTGTTCACGGCATTCAAAAATTCAGGGTCTAAGGGGCTCTGCGTGGGGTTGGAGTGATCCGGGTGAGCTTCAGGACAGGCAGTCCTATTTTATCTTTTTATCGCTTCCATGTTTCTTTATTTATTTAACCATTTCGCTTCAGTGTGTCTGCCCAGGCTGTAACATCTTTCCTCTTTGAGCCTTTGTAATCAAATCTTCAATGAACCTTTATGATGAGAATATGGAGAACACAAATGAATAAAATGTACAATTGTTTTTTAAACTGTCGTTTTAATCGAGATTGGTTTGAGTACAAAGCGAACGCGGATGTGCTTTGCATTTTGAGATGCTTTAATGTTAATGCATGTTTGTTAATGCAAGTGGTGGCATCATAAAGTTTAGAGCATAAGTTTCTAATGAAATTGTTCCGGTTTAAACTCAATGTTGCAGAGAAAACTTTTCGATGTGGATGCTGTACTTTCCCAGTATTCCGTGAGGATTTTGTGTATGGCAGGTTAATAAAGACTGCAAAACAAAAGAACAAAAGAGAACTATCACCTCCCCCGGGTCCCTAATCTGCACAATCCATTTGAATCCTAACTTTAATCCAACAAAGATCCATGTGCAAAACACCTGCTCTTTGATTAAATGTATTTTTTGACACTAACACGTACTAACCCTGTCTTTTATCTCTCCCTTTCTCTCGCTCCTCTTTCCTTACCCACACTCCCCTACCCTTTTCTCCCCCTCCCGACCCCATCCCCACTTTGGCTCCTTTTGTTTTTTTTAGCACCTAGTACGAAAACATTAGACTTACCTGGTCAATCCCACATGGCCAGTAACCGAAAGGTAGCCAGTTCCTTAGAACAAGCAGGTTGGTATTATATCCCTCTCTCAACCCTTATCTGAGATCTTTTTTCCTCCTGGGCTATCTGTCTTCCAATAGCTGATGCTTTTCTCTTTTATTTCTTTTGTTAACTCTCATAATCATTCCTCATTTCCTTCTTGCCAAGAATCCTGCCCTTATGTTCTCTTATCTCCTAAATTATCTCCTCCTATCAACTATCCATGTTTCACTGCCATGCATCTCTCTAGTCTTCTGCTTACAGTGCCTACCACTGTCCACTTTTTCTTGCTGGTTATCTATCAGCACTATGTTGATTTGTACACAGTCAATTAATATCCTTGCAATTAATGTTAATGTCCAGTGAAGTCTCCTACATATGACATATGCACAGCATCCTCCATGTCTTAGACAACTGCAGAGTCGGACTACAATATTATACATAACTTGCCTTGTAATATCTTGGTGGAGAACATTGTAATTGTAAACTATTGTGGTCTTAAAATTAGGTCGTAATTTTTCATGCATGAGATAAGTGACACATCAGTTTGGTGAAATCACATGGTTCATTCTGAGCCCCGTTCTCACACTGCTCTGGGGTTATGGTTACTTTCATTGCTAAACAAGCACTTCAATTAAGGTAATTGCTACATGCTTTGTACACACCACAGCACTGTCAAATCATGGTAATATTACATTCATGATACGGTGTGCAATTACACCGTCCAGTCAAAATGTACTTTCCGTATGTGCTCAAGGAATGGAGGTGATTAGAGAAATGTACAACACAAACACAAACATTTTGATTGAAATAATTTTTCTACAACTAGAAATCCAACAATATTGAGGAAAACTGTTTTTAGAGTGCTAACTCGGCAAAGTGTGACACAAGAAGGAACTAACGAGGATGTGTGTGCTATTTTGCACATTTTCGAGAGTGTCTGAATCTGAGTTGGCAGAATAGCATGGGAATGGAGTTGGCTGTGTGGGTGGGAGTTTAGTCCTGCTGGTGACAGCAATGTGCAGGACTGGTATTAATGTAGATTTGTAAATCCAGCACTGCTCCCCTTTTTGGTCCTGCTCCATGGTAAATCTCTGAGTGCATCGCTCAATCACAATTTCCATGTTTCAGGCGACCTGCACGCTTGGGCGAGCTGATGTTTTTCTCATTCCATCAGCACCACTTTATAAGCGTAAACTACAAGAGCACTGCCATTATGATCACATATCCCAATGTTCGTAACAACAGCTGCAACTGGGCAGAACTTACTGAGAGTCTGTGATTTTCAACATGGAACGTGTGGCCCATACACTATTAATAACATCGTGGCATCTCTCGTTTGCAATGCAATTCCCTGAATTTGAGGTCCAGCTGAGCCTGCAAACGCAAATATTCTTTACAGTCACATGTAGTGACGATTGTGATGGATAATTGAGCAGCTTTTAAGGGATTTTGGAAAACAGTGAGGCACTATTTTTTGGCAACTGTTGTGGTTGTTAAGGTCACACTACATTACAGCAAGGCATTCGCTTAATATGGATCCAGAAGTCCCGTCCATTGCTGAACCAAAGCCTGCAATTCTTCCAGAGATGAAACTGTCTTGCGTTGTCTTGCTTAGCACCTGCGCGGACAATTCCATAGAAGATTCCTCAAAACAACAACACCAACAACAACTCTGTCGCCATGCAAAAGACCATGCCCTTCACTCTGTTGCTCTCCAATTTCTAAAACACAACTTGGCACTTTCTCCCCCTTTTCACTTGTTCTCATCCTTGCTCCATATGCGTGCAGCTCTGCGAACACACCACCACGTTCTACCTGCGACCAAATGCACTATGGCAGGAGGGCTAATGGTGCCGAGCTACGTTGATGGGGTTGTGCACCCTCATTGCCGGAATCCAGGACTTCCCATTGGTTGTTCCATGATGTCCACCCCCTCCCATCGTACGACTTTGTACTTTTAATATTCTGTTGTCGTTCCAATGTCAAAACGCTTCCCTTCTGCCGTGATTTACTGCAGACATTTAATTAATGCTACATCTGAGCTAATTAATCCAACCAGACACAGACATAACATTGACATAGACCAAGCTTTTTGGCACATTACGAATGTTTCAGATTTGTGTCCAGTGTGCAAGTTATTAGATGTACAGTAAATGGTTCCCGATGCATTATATTCCAAAAGAATTGCTCCACATCGTCGATACGATTTGACGACTGTTCTGTGTCGGCGTGATTGTAAACATACTGTTTACAAAACATTTTATTCTGTGCAAAAAGTTTACGGGACTTCGTTGAACTAATATGAGAGGCAAAAAGTCTTTGGTCGGGCAAAATGAGATCCTCAAATCTGTTGATCGTGACGTCCTGGTCTTGCAGCAAGAGCTTCATTCCATACGCTTTCATGTTCATCTTCAAATAATTTTCTCCAATCAAATACAGATGCCCTTGAGAGCTAACCGTCACCATACTGTGGAGCCAACTGACGGCAAAAATGTTTCTTTGTCTATTATTTACCGTTCTACCATCTTTGCAACAGCTCATTGACCGCCATCTTGATTTTCAGCACGTTCATTAAAGCAGGGAAACACGTGACGACAGGTATTTGTTACCAACATGATAAAGAGAAGGTATTCCAGATTAACACTACTCTCATATGCAAGCAAGTGGGCAGCTACACTTGTGCATTCGAACAATTCACTTGGACTGACACGATAGCTCAGAAGTAGTGCACTCGCCATTGAGCCCGCCAGTCCTGGCATCGTTTTCTTTCAGAGCCAAAGGAAAAACTGGCAGGCTGGTGTTTCACATTACGGTGTTGCATCCTTGAATAAGTCATCCTTTGGATGGGACATCAAGCCAGCTGTCCCACCTGCTACAATTTGCTGTTGGGTATAAGAAATCCCACCATACCATGATAAATAAATATCTGTTACCCTTGCCAAATTCTAAGTTCCTGAATTCCTTCTCTGATTTATGGGAGAAGGGGTGGAAGAGGATACAGCTTGTGACTTCAGAAATAAATTATGCCAACCCATGTCAAGGTGCTGTATAATACATGGTTGAGGAAACAAATAATTTCTTCCCTGCCACCTTCATTCGCATGAACAAGGTTGTCGATTGGGATTAGGAAGGTGCAACCCATTTCCAATCCACCTCTTAGTTGTATACATCTACCATTCTGTGTGCATTCCAACATGCGATGTGCATGGGAAACACATGACTGCAATTATGCCAGACGAGTGTGCCAGTGCTAGAAACGAGTGTGATGCATCGCATGCAATGCGGTGACCCGTGTGGCATGGTGTGTTTCCGCAGATGAGTCGAGGGTCGTCACGGCGCAGGCGTCTCGCAGCAGAGCCCGGCGAGGCCCGTCAGCATCTCCGACCGGTTTCCTCCTGATCCTGGCACTTCTCCCGCTTTTGCTCACCCAAGCATATGTCCCACTTTTCACATAAGCCCCTCCGGAGGCATCTTTTTACCCAGCGACCTGCCAGCGTCTGCCATCTCTGTTCTTCGGTCTCTTCCTGCTCCCTCATCGACTGTGCACAAGCATCCTCCCTTTTCCAGAGAAATGTCGGGCACGGCCCTTGACGGGCAGGGATGTGCGGTTTCAGCCCGTTGCTTTCTTGACGTTTGCTCATCTCGCTGGCCCCCTTACTGGGGGGATTTGCTATTCCCATATTGTAACCCAACCAATCCCCCCTCCCCTTTCCCATCCATCTCCATCCATCCTCCCATCTCTCTGGGTATCTTTTCCAGTCTCTCGCCCTCTCTTTCTCGTTACCCTTATGTTGGTGCTGAAAGTGCACATGTGGTCTTCATATCCAACACCATGTACACTTCAAACACATTTTAAAAACATTTCTTTGGATTACCAACTCAGAATATTTTTTTTATTAAATATGTTGTTTTTTTTAGGCCCTAAAACGTTTTTCCTTATTTTATTTCTTCAGCGTTAAGAAGCAAATTATGCTTTTGTTGTGTTGTACGATTGTGTCGTGTTATTGCCACCTTTTTGTCATTTTTTAAATTTGTTACTCTGACTGCTCACTCCCTCGTCACTTATTGAGACAATTGGGCATACTTTGATACTTCCAGTATATTTGGTTTGATTGAGGGTAAGCAAGAGAAAATGAGAAAACTCAAATTATTTTGGGATAAACCAAAAAGTTGATTCTCAAGCCAATCGCGTGATGTTATTGCAGGATCTGCTCACAAAGCTGGTTACTCATGAACTCAATTGATAAAGCTGGTTCCTGGACCATTGTCATCCTGCTTTGTTTCCTGGATATGTTATCTTTCCGTTACCCACACCCATCCCCAGTCCTCCCCGCACACTGCTTTCCAGCACAATTTACATGGCGGAAGCTATTGATTCATGAGGTGAGCCGGTTGAGGCAACGGAGCAAGAGGTGCTTTCTCATCAGAAGAGCACGAGCCTTCGCAGCATGGCTGGGACGAGGCAGTTGGCTCGGTCATTCCAGCAAGGTCTTCTCGCTCTACTGGCACAGAACGGCTGGTGTGTGAAACGAGCTCGACAGACATGTGGAGAGCCCCAGTTACTTCGTGACTGCGATTCCTCGTTCATGGTTTCCATACCAAACTGCTTTGGAATGAAGGAAGGTTCACCGATCGCAGCTCGAAATGATGACCACTTGTATTTTTGGCAAAATCTAGAGCACTCTGAGCAAGCTGAGTTTTCGCCACGGTCGACGTCGTATCACTCGACCAGGTCGGTTAGTCACCCGGTTCGAGACACGGCTCCTGGCGTGCAGCGTAGCATGTGGGACCAAATTTGCCGCATGACCAAATCGTGCTCCATGTAGCGTGCTCGCTGCAAGTCAGTAAGCAGAACTAATTGGTGAGACCCGCTGTTGACAGGAGGTGAGCCGTGTTATTAACAAGCCACATTTTAAACAAGAACCGATGGGACCCCCGTGACTGTAGCATTCTGTCCTTACTTTGTTTCCCACACCCTCGGCCTACATCCAA
>NC_140968.1:32457537-32535037 GCF_056783735.1 Eptatretus burgeri | reverse complement strand
TGTGCACCCTGCGGCATTAACCACGACCGTGTCACTCACGGCATCGATCTATAATTCCAGCAGTGTGTGTGTGTGTGTGTGTGTGTGTGTGTCTGTCTGTCTGTCTGTCTGTCTGTCTGTCTGTCTGTCTGTCTGTGTGTGTGTGTGTCTGTCTCTGTGTGTGTGTGTCTGTCTGTCTGTCTGTCTGTCTGTCTGTCTGTGTGTGTGTGTGTGTGTGTGTGTGTGTGTGTGTGTGTGTGTGTGTGTGACCGCTGTTTCTTGACAACCACTGGTCCGATCTAATTGAAACTTCCCAGATATATTGCTGGGGACCTGAGGATGTGCCTTTTCAAGGTTTGATATTAATCGGACAAGTGCTTCCCAAGTTATGGCCATTTATTTACCAACCAATGACAGGACACGTTGCTGCATAGGCGTGGCTGCGTCGGCCGGTGCGCGGCCGGCCCACGATGACGTCACGGGCCGTGCCGGTTCCATGGCAGCGAATGTCATGGCAACCAAAGACAGGGAGGTAAACTTGACTTTAATTTGGATTTTAATTAACTCTGTGTGTGGAAGTGTGGTTGTCGTGAGAACGCGAGAGCGAAGGAACGGCCTGTGTCGTTGTCGTTTCTGGCTCGAGGTTTGAATTTTTTTTTTTTTTTTTTTTGCATGTACGGCCACGCACGTTCAGGCACATGAGAGCGAAGGAACGGCCTGTGTGGTTGTTGTTTCTGGCACGCGGTTTGAAAGTTTTTGTTTGTTTGTTTGTTTGCACGTATGGCCACGCATGGACGGGTACGCACGAGTAATTAATGAAAACAGCAAAAACAAAGAAAGTACATTCGGTCCATCATGCCCGTGTTGCATCCGCACCCCAATGATTTTCACCAAACTCGTTCAAATAACTTTGTTAACTTTGCAACTTCACAACTCTATATATTTTATCGGTAGCATAACATCAGCCCAACGGCCGACTCTTACCAAAAAAGGTAAAAAAGAGGACTGTGTGTGTTCCACAATGGATACTGTTGTATATAACCTCTCCCACTCTCCCACTCTCCCACTCTCCCACTCTCCCACTCTCCCACTCTCCCACTCTCCCACTCTCCCACTCTCCCACTCTCCCACTCTCCCACTCTCCCACTCTCCCACTCTCCCACTCTCCCACTCTCCCACTCTCCCACTCTCCCACTCTCCCACTCTCCCACTCTCCCACTCTCCCACTCTCCCACTCTCTGCTTCTGTCCCTCTGTCTGCTTCTCCCCCTCTCTCTGCTTCTCTCCCTCTCTCTGCTTCCTTCTCTCCCTCTCTCTGCTTCCCTCTCTCTTTCTCTCCCTCTCTCCCTCTCTCCCTCTCTCCCTCTCTCCCTCTCTCCCTCTCTCCCTCTCTCCCTCTCTCACCATATATAGAGATAGAGCCTCTCTGACACTGACCCTGAATTCCTCTCTTACAGTCAAATTAATTTCCACGGTTAATCTAACCAATAAGGAGGCAACCCGAAAACCAATCACAACGAAGCACTGGTGAATGCAGGCATGGTCTGCGGCGATTTCATCGTCGTTGTAAAGCAGCCATTGTTGTGCAATGAGGAGCAACAGCCGTGGCGGTGCCAGCATCCACAGGGTAATTTCAGCATTGCGCACAGAATGAGAAAATTAACCTCAAATAAGACGTCACCGGCTCTCCCTGCATCACTTAATTTTGAGTTTGAGGGTTGGTGGAGATGCGGCTGAAACCCAAATCCTATCCAGGTTCCTCCTGATGACGCAATCTTTCCTCTTTTCTTCTTCTGGTTCCTTCTTGGACTTCTGCTTCATTATGTTTGTACCATATCCTGATGCTGTATGGACTGTGCTTCCCCACTGAAGGACTTGTGGTAACTTGTTCCTGTTGCTGCGTTTGAGCCTGGGGAGTAACTGCTGAAATCTATCTGTCTGGGTTCTTCCCAACATCTTTGTTCTTTGTTCCTTCCACATTTATTTTCTTCTTTTTTCACAATTCTCTTTATTCACTTTAATTCCTGCTTTTTCTTCTTTATCATCTCGTTTTCTCTCTATTCCTCTTTCGTTACCTATGCTGTATGGCCAAAAGTATGCGGACATCCATTCTAATTTGTGGATTTGGCTATTTCAGCCACACCCATTGCAAACTGGTGTATAAAATCAAGCACACAATCATGCAATCGCCATAGACAAATGTTGGCAGTGGAATGGGCCGTACTGAAGAGCTCGGTGACTTTCAACGTGGCACCGTCATAGGATGTCACCTTTCCAACAAGTCAGTTTGTCAAATTTCTGCCCTGCTAGAGCTGCCCCGGTCAACTGTAAATGCTGTTATTGTGAAGTGGAAACGTGTAGGAGCAACAACAGCGAAGCCATGAAGTGGTAGGCCACACAAGCTCACAGACAGGCCCGTCGCTGGGAGGGGGGGCATTTGGGTGCAATGCCCCCCCATGGCGCATCTGGTGCCCCTCCACTTGTACGCCACCCATTTATGCCCTGTTGCACCCTGTGAACAACTTAGTGTTTAAGGACGAGCGCCCACTGTGAACTTGCTATTTAAGAGTTCACCTGTGTGAACTAAAACCCTTATTCCAGATGTTCAACATGGTGAATAATAAGGCCTTCTTGGATAAACTGTTCTTTAATAATATCCTTCTTTGAATAACAGTCAAGAGATAAGTGTGCGCTTCCCAGCGCACCTCCAAAAGCAATTGGCAAGACAATACAGTCCAAGACCACAAGATAAAAGATAATAACGCAAGCACCAACGCCAGCAGCCAAGACCTCATGTCGAATGTCGATGTTGTGGGTGGTTATATATATCGTGGATCATTTCGTTTTAAGGAATAGCCAATCAGCGTATTCGATATGGAGACCCTATTGAGCAGGTTTCCTGATTGGTTGTAAGTTAGGTATAAATGTAATATAGTCATAATATAATAATATGATTAAGGAAAAGCCATAAATTTACATTATTAAAGATGAAGTGCACGTGCACCACGTGACCTTCACAACCCGTCAACCCTCCATCTTACAAAAGTAATTTTATAATAAAAATTAAAAAATATGTGTTTGCAATCGTGCTTACATTTGAAATGATGCAGATAAAACCTGTTTTTGATGGATGCATCATTTAATAAATAAAACCGTCAACAGTCATATATCGCGAGTCGCGAGATTAGTGATGCTAGTCACGAGGGACGAATCACAGAGCATGAGCTCGCAGCAGGAGAAAAAGACGTGGATGATGGATATACGAAAATGGCTCAGAAAAGGAAAAAATGCAAGCGACCAAAATGAAGAAGATGATGAAAGACATGTTGTGGGAGGAGTTGGAGGAGGAGGAGGAGGAGGAGGAGGAGGAGGAGGAGGAGGAGGAGGAGGAAAAGACGATCATGTCGATGAAATACCGACAGAAGCTGGCCAACCTGGCCAAGCCAGCAACGTTAGCCCTGCGGCTGGAGCCCCAGCGCAGGCAGCCGAGTTTCCACGCTCGGCGGCGGCCTCGGGATCGGTTGTGACTGTCAAGCCGCTTCCCGATGATCTTGGAAGTGAGAGACCGAATCAAGTTGTTCTACAGCAGTACCCTGGCCATCTGTTGCAGAAAAAGAGTCGCTCATTTGTGTCCTCGTGGCACCAGACTAATGGATGGCTGGAATACAGTGTGCAGACAGATGCAGCATTCTGCTATCCATGTAGGAAGTTAACACCACACGTGGCCCAGTGGACTCTACTTTCACAGTGCGAATTGGAAACATGCCGTTGAGAAAGGCAGGGGGTTTCACAAACACGCAACTTCAAAGGAACATTTAACTTGTGTTTTGAGGTGGAAGGAGAATGAGAGGCGCATTGATTGTGGTAAGGAGATTTCCACACTCATCAATGCTGACCAACTAAATAGAAACCGGTACTATGTGTCTGCTCTTATAGATGTTGTGGGATTTCTCGCCGAAAATCAGATACCTTTTAGAGGGAGCCGTGATCATTTTGAAGATATGTCAGATGGGCACAGTGGGCTCTTCCTCTCGCTTTTAAAATACACACTCAAAAAAGACACTGAGCTTTCCGAAATAATAAAGCATATCCCACGAAACGCAAGCTATACTAGTCCGGAAATGCAGAATGAACTGATCTGCACATTGAGTAATGTTGTGACGGATGCCATTGTGGAAGAAGTAGGCACATCGTGGTTTACCATCAAGGCGGATGGGATGAGGGACCCCACTGAATGTGAGAACATATCAATCATCATTCGCTTTGTATCAGCATCAAATGAAGCAACAGAGCATCTACTCACAATAGCGACAGCCGACGCTGGAGATGCAAAAACATTGACAGACCTAATAATTGCAGAGCTGACAAAAACAGGACTTGACACGTCAAAGATATTAAGTCAGGTGTACGACGGGGCTTCGGTAATGGCTGGGAAGCACGGTGGGGTGCAAAAGCTGTTGCAAGAGATATTGGAAAGAGAAATCCCCTATGTGCACTGCTTAAATCACCAACTCCATCTGGTAGTTATCCACGCACTGGCAGCAGAGAAAGCTGTCACTGATTTCCTCGAGGTTTGTTGTTGCCTGTAAAAATTCTTCAGAAAGCCCACTGTTGCTGCACAGTATGAAGGTGAGCGGTTAAAACGACTTCTTGATCAAAGGTGGACGGGACATTTAGCCACCGTGTCTGTGATCATAGGATCTTTTAAGGATATCACATCCTTACTGTCGGAGATTGATGCAGAGAGCGCCTACGGTGCAGAGATAAGGATGGAGGCGATTGGGCTTTTGCGGGAAGTCTCTGGGCCTGCCTTCATGTTCATTGCTATCTTTGTACAAAAACTGCTGATGTTGTTAAATGGCCCTAACAGACTCTTGCAGGCAGAGGACATGGACTTGCTGACGGGGTTGGAACTGGTGGCGAGTGCAACAGAGTGCGTGAAGAAACTCCGCTCTGAGGATGAGTTCACTGATCTGTGCAACCAGGCCAACGATGCTCACACTTCTACACCTGCACCACCAAAACGGAGACGCACAATGCATAAGAACTTGGAAGAGTTTGTAGTTTTGGAGACTGCAGGACAAAACAATGACAATGACAAGATGGAACTGCAGAGGGTTTTTTACAGGGCAATTGACACTGTGCTTGGCAAGATCGCTCAGCGCTTCAGTGAGCGCAACACACAACTCGCCCGTTCACTCGCTGCCTTGAATCCTGAAAATGGCACGTTTTTGGATCCCCACTTGCTCCAGCACATCTTCTTCTCTTCTTCCTCTTTCGGCTTGCTCCCGCTAGGGGTCGCCACAGCGGACCAACTGTCTCCATTTTGCTCTATCCTCCACATCTTCCATTGACACTCCAACCACCCGCATGTCCGCCCTTACCGCATCCATGAACCTCTTCTTTGGCCTTCCTCTTCTCCTCCTGCCTGGCGGCTCCATCTTCAACATCCTTCTCCCGATATACTCCGTTTCCCTCCTGTGCACATGTCCAAACCATCGCAATCTCGCCTCTCTCACTTTGTCTCCAAACCGTCCTACCTGCGCTGTCCCTCTAATACACTCATTTCTTATCCTATCCATCCTCGTCACTCCCAACGAGAATCGCAGCATCTTTAACTCTGCCACCTCCAGCTCTGCTTCCTGTCTTTTTGTTAGCGCCACAGCCTCCAAACCATACAACATAGCTGGTCTCACTACCGTCTTGTATACTTTCCCCTTCACTCTTGCAGCTACCCTTCTGTCACAAATCACTCCTGCAACTCTTCTCCACCCACTCCATCCTGCCTGCACTCTCTCTTTCACTTCTCTCCCACACTCTCCGTTACTTTGGTCAGTTGACCCCAAGTATTTAAACCAATCCACCTTCCCCAACTCAACTCCTTGCAACCGCACCATACCACCACCCTCCCTCTCATTTACGCACATGTACTCCGTCTTTCTCCTACTGACTAGCATTCCCCTTCTCTCCAGTGCGTACCTCCACCTCTCAAGGCTCGATTCAGCCTGCTCCCTACTCTCCCTACAGATCATGATGTCATCCGCGAACATCATGGTCCATAGAACTCCAGTCTGATCTCGTCCGTCAACCTGTCCATCACCATTGCAAACAGGAAAGGGCTCAGAGTCGATCCTTGGTGCAATCCCACTTTAACCTTAAACCGGTCCGTCATTCCTACCGCACACCTCACCGCTGTCACACTGTCCTCATACATATCCTGCACGATCCTCACATATTTCTCCACCACTCCCGACTTCCTCATACAATGCCACAACTCCTCTCTTGGCACCCTATCATAAGCTTTCTCTAAATCCACAAACACACAATGTAACTCTTTCTGGCCTTCCCTATACTTCTCCATCAACATTCTCAAAGCAAACATCGCATCAGTGGTGCTCTTTCCTGGCATAAACCCATATTGCTGCTCACAGATCGTCACCTCTCCTCTCAACCGAGCTTCCACTACTCTTTCCCACAACTTCATGGTGTGGCTTAACAACTTTATCCCTCTGTAATTTCCACAGCACTGCACATCACCCTTATTCTTGAAAATCGGAATCAGTACACTTAATCTCCACTCCTCCGGCATCCTCTCACTTTCCAAGACTTTATTAAACAATCTGGTTAACAACCCCACTGCCATCTCTCCTAAGCACTTCCATGCCTCCACTGGTATTCCATCTGGGCCAACCGCCTTTCCACTTTTCATCTTCTTCATAGCAGTCCTCACTTCATCCTTACTGATCCACCCCACTTCCAGATTCACTATCTCCACCTCTTCCAACCTTCTCTCTCTCTCATTTTCTTCATTCATCAGCTCCTCAAAGTACTCCATCCACCTTCTCAACACACTCTCCTCGCTCGTCAGCACATTCCCATTTGCGTCCTTTATCACCCGAACCTGCAGCACATCCTTCCCAGCTCGGTCCCTCTGCCTTGCCAATCGGTACAAATCCTTTTCCCCTTCTTTTGTATCCAACTTCTCATACAGCTCGTCATATGCCTTTTCCTTGGCCTTAGCCACCTCTCTTTTTGCTTTTTTCGACGCCACTCCTTGTACTCCTGCCGACTTTCTTCATCTCTCTGACTATCCCACTTCTTTTTCGCCAACCCCTTCTTCCTTATACTTTCCTGTACTTCCTCATTCCACCACCAAGTCTCCTTATCTTCCTTCCTCTGTCCAGATGTCACACCAAGTACCTTCCTTGCTATCTCCCTCACAACTTCTGCTGTCGTTGCCCAATCATCCCACCCATCTTTACCACCATCCAACGCCTGTCTCACCTCCTCCCTAAATTTCACGCAACAGTCTTCCTCCTTCAGCTTCCACCATCTGGTCCTTGGTTCAGCCCTCACTCTCTTCCTCAACCTCACCTCTAAAGTCATCCTACAGACCACCAATCGATGCTGTCGAGCTACACTCTCCCCTGCCACAACCTTACAGTCACTAATCTCTTTCAGGTTGCATCTCCTACTTAAGATGTAATCCACCTGTGTGCACTTTCCTCCACTCTTGTATGTCACCCTGTGTTCCTCCTTCTTCTTGAAATACGTGTTTACCACTGCCATTTCCATTCTTTTTGCAAACTCTACCACCATTTGCCCTTCCACATTTCTCTTGTTGAGACCGTACCTCCCCATCACCTCCTCATCCTCTTTATTCCCTTCCCCAACATGTCCATTGAAATCTGCTCCAATCACCACTCTTTCATCCTTGGATACACTCTCCACCACTTCATCTAACTCACTCCAGAAATCTTCTTTATATTCCATCTCACACCCCATATGTGGGGCATATGCACTGATGACATTCATCATCACCCCTTCAATTTCCAACTTCACACTCATCACTCTGTCAGACACCCTCCTCACCTCCAATACCCTCTTGACATGATCTTCCTTCAGGATTATCCCGACACCATTTCTCCTCCCATCCACACCATGGTAGAACAGTTTGAAACCACCTCCAATGCTCCTCGCCTTACTCCCCATCCACTTGGTCTCTTGTACACACAGTATGTCCACCTTTCTTCTCTCCATCATATCAGCCAACTCTCGCCCTTTGCCAGTCATCGTCCCAACATTCAGAGTTCCAACTCTCACCTCCACACTTCTACCCTTCCCCCTCTCCCACTGCCTCCGGACTCGCCTTCCCCGTCTCCTTCTCCTCCTTCGCCCAGCAGTAGCACAATTTCCACTGGTACCCTGCTGGCCACCGGTACCGGTGGCGGTCGTTGGTAACCCGGGCCTCGACCGATCCGGTATGGAAATTCGTTTTGTTGTCCGCATAATGATTTGGCATAGGTTTTTACGCCGGATGCCCTTCCTGACGCAACCCTGGTCGCCTCTTACGACACACAGGGATATGGTACACCTATTCTAACCGGGGCATACACCGGGCCCAGTACAACTGGTGCTCATTTCGCCGACCCTCGGAAGGATGGCAGGCTGAGTCAACCCCCTGGTGTTTTCGACTTGGTTTATATATATTTATATATATATATATATATATATATATATATATATATATATATATATATATATATATATATAGATACATATATATATATATATATATATATATATATATACACATTATATATATATATATATATATATATATATATATATATATATATATATATATATATACATATACATACATATATTAATTCAGTGTCCCAACGGGGCTTGAACTCAGGACCTCTTGGGTCCCAAGCCACTGCCCTTACCACTGCGCCAACACCAGGCTTTTGCTCCAGCACATCATGACATTAAAAAGTCAACCATCAGTGAAACAGAGTGTGTGGTTGCAAAGCAGTTTATTCGCTCACAGACAGAAAAGCAGCCAAACGAGAGATGGACAACACAAAAACTCCTCTCAACATACCACAAAACGCTGGAAGCCATGCCAAGTGTAGTGACTGCTATGAGACTTGGACTAAAACTTGGTGCGTCCACTGCCATGTGTGAAAACTCATTCTCAACATTGAGGAATGTCTTCACTGACCATCGACGGTCCATGCACCATGCACGCAAGACACAACTGGTACGGCTGGCCTTCGAGAGAGACCTCACACGTAAATGCCTGAATGAATGGAAGGAGAAGGTCCTCAGAAGATTCCACACCGAGACACGTCGCCTGCAGCTCTTCTGACAGCGAGTACAGTGGTATAAAAACTATACGAGGAGTTCAGATTGTGTGTATGACTGCTGGTGATGCGTGTGTGGTTGTGGTTGCAGTGTGGTTGTGGTCAGCACCCGCCGTGGTCGGCTGCTTTGTACTTCTGATGTTTAAGTTAAATGTTGTGTTTGGTGCTTTGCATATCCCATATCTAGTGTTTTGTGCATAACCTTACCTCTGTGTAATTGACTGCTTTAAATGCGGACCTTGTGGTATCTTCAGGCTGGTCGTATTTGCTGTTGATAGTTTAACGTGATGATCACAGGTCATATAGCCTACTGTATCTTATTTCAAAGTGCACTGATTCTGGTGCCAACCTCCCCCGTTTAGTCATTGTATCTCTAGTATATTAATTTTCTTATGCCAATTCTTCACACCTTGTATAAGTGCACCTGGATTGGTGGCAATTGTCTAATCATTGAATATTTGCATTGTGAATGTGCCAGTTTGTTGCGGCTCTCCTGCATTCGAATAATTTTAGGCCAAAAACATCGGAACATATTAAATCGAGCTGAGATCAATTTGGTTAGTATGCGACGGCAACCTCAGTATAGATGTGTCAATGCTGCATGAATACAATAGTATACCGGGTTATCAAAAATATTAAAGATAGTAATTGTGCCCCCCCCATCCAGTTCATATGCCCCCCTTAATACTGAGCCCTGGCTACGGGCCTGCTCACAGAACAGGACCGCCAAGTGCTGAAACGTGTAGCGTGGAAAAATCATCTGTCGTCAGATGCAACATTCACTACCGATTTCCAAACTGACTATGGAAGCAACATCAGCACAAGTACTGTTCATCAAGAGCTTCATGAATTGAATTTCCATGGCGGAGCAGCCACTCACAAGCCTAAGATCACCATGTGCAATGCCAAGCGTCGGCTGGAGTGGTGTAAAACTCACGTCATTGGACTCTGGAGCAGTGGAAACGCGTTCTCTGGAGTGATTAATCACGCTTCACCATCTGGCAGACAGATGGTCAAATCCTGGTTTGGCGGATGCCAGGATAACGCTACCTACCCAAATGCATCGTGCCAAATGTAAACTTTGGTGGAGGAGGAGTGATGGTCTGGGGCTGTTTTTCATGATTTGTGCTTGGTCAATTAGTTCCAGTGGAGGGAAATCTTAGCGCTACAGCATACAATGACATGCTAGATGATTTTGTGCTTCCAACTTTATGGAAACAGCTTGGGGTTAGCCCTTTTCTGTTTCAGCATGACAATGCCACGTGACAAAGCGAGGTCCGTCCATACAGAAAGGGTTTGGTGAGATTGGCGTGGAAGAACTTGACTGGCTTGCACAGAGCTCTGACCTCAACCCTATCGAACACCTTTGGGATGAATTGGAACGCCGACTGCGAGCTTGACCTCGTCACCCAACATCAGTGCCCGATCTCACTAATGCTCTTGTGGCTGAATGGAAGCAAATCCCCACAGCAATGTTCCAACATCTCGTGGAAAGCCTTGCCAGAAGAGTGCAGGCTGTTACAGCAGCAAAGATGGGACCAACTTCATATTAATGCCCATGATTTTGGAATGAGATGTTGGACGAGCAGTTGTCCCCATACTTTTGACCATGTAGGTGGATCTCTCTCAGAAGTGAATTTTTGCAGAATATTTTCTGTAATGCACACTTGGCAATGCTGGATGGGTTTTAGGACAGAAACGTAGCGGCTGAAACCGGAACCCTATGCAGGTACCTCCTGATGACTCCATCTTTGATTTTTACTTCCTTGGGTTCCTTCTTGCTCTTCTGTTTCATTTGTTGTGACCCTCATCAGGGGACAAGGTATGGCTGTTTGTTTGCCTGTTTGTTTGTCTGTTTGTCTGTTTGTTTGTCTGTTTGTCCACACAGAACGTATGTTTTTCTCTGCAACCATTTGTTGGATTGACAAGAAATTTCCACTATGCACGGTTACTCATGTAGATTAATTTAATGATAATTATGACGTCATAAGTCACGTGTTGTGGCAGCCATATTGGAAAAAAGGAAAAACTTTCGACCATGGCTTCTCCGAAACCGCAACAAGGAAAAAACTTAAACTTGGCACATGGCAAGTACTCCTCATGGTGAATACGTGTGATTTCTAGGCCTCTGGTGATGAAGTCACCAGTGGCATTATTTTCTGATGTCTTAGGTGCCTAATTACATACGTAGTATGCTTCAATCTATCAGCATGAAAAAGTTTGAGGGTCATCTTGGGATAGATTGGTCCACAGAAAAAAAAACTGATGACATCATCGGTCATGTGGTTTGGCAGCCATATTTGTTTTTAACATAAAAACCTTCAAACATCTTCTCTGAAATGGCGAAAGAGATCGAGGCGAAGCTTTACAAGTAGGACCGCCTTCCCATAAGGAATATATGTTCTCATTCTTACAAGGAAACAAGGAAATCCAACACAGGTGGAGGCCATTCAGCCCATCATGCCTGCGCAAACACCATACTTATCCATCCACACAAAATCCAAGGAAGAAAATGTAAAAAAATGTTTTTAATTAATCAAATGTTTTTTTGTTTCTTTGTTTTTTGGGGGTTTTTTTTTGTAGTTCTTGCATATTTTTTTTTCTTTTCTTCCCTACAGTGGAGGGGGGCATGGGCTTGGTTAAAAACACACATCAACCACACAACCCCCCTTGACAAGACCCCACACACAATCACCCATCAATGCTCAAACTACCTAAAAGTCCAAGAAACATCCCTATACCCCTCTATCTCCATAACTTCCAGGTACCTATCTAATTTCAATTTAAACTTATCGACTTTTTCTGCTGCCACTACCTTTCCACGGAGGCCACTCCATGCATTAACTACTCTCTGAGTAAAAGTCCCCTGCCTTTCTACTGTCTTAACTCTCCTCTTATTTACTCTCAGGCTCTGTCCCCTGGTCCTATCACTGTCTACTCTGTTGAATAATTATTCTGCACTTATTTTATCAATACCTTTCATTATCTTAAACATCTCGATCATATCTCCTCGCAACCGCCTCCTTTCTAGTGAATAATGCCCTAAAGAAACCTAATCAAATACATGGTCTGGAAGCCAGAATTATTTAATTTATTTGAATCTTGGTTCTTTTATATTTTATAAATTTTTATTCGGCTGACTTGGCTGTGCCTGGATGGGTTGGATGGTAAAGGAGTAGCATCTGAAACCAGAATCCTATCCAGGTTCCTCTTAATGACTTTGGGTTTGATTTTTGCTTGTTTGGGTTCCTTCTGATTATTCCAATGCAGGACTGTACCTATTTGGTATTCCATTTGATTTGAATTGAATTTATTTTAATGCCATTGAATAATAATAAACGTCACGGGTCAGGTTCGAGTGTCCGATCAAAGCGGGGTTGCATCAAAGTGGGACATCTTGAACCCAATCATATTTGGTACCTGGTCATCACTGCCAGCAGTTATATAGTGGCAGTTCTAGTTATGTCTGTTATTAATTACGTAACACGAGTACACAAACATCACACAAAACTACACGAACACCCTTACACAAACGCCACACAAAACAAGTGCTGGCGAGGATCTGCCATGTGATTCCTCTTCTTGTTTCAGTCGTTTCGCGTCTTCATGATCACTCGACCTCACTGAGTTGGATTCAACGCTGTTCTTCATCTGCTCTGTGGTTGGATAAAGACCTTGTTGCCTTCGACACCAAAGGTAGACAGACTTTCTATATCGATGGATGCCTCTTTGAAGGATTTATTTTTCTTTCCAAGCTTATCGTTGGACGTCGCCATTTTGTCACTTCATGTCCTGTCTTGATGCACCTTCTCCAAGATGAGCTGCTAACATCAGCTCATGAGATGAGCTGATGAGCTGCTAACATTTTCATAAAGGCTAATGAGCTCCATCAACCCAAAGCAACTGGTTTTTAACTTGCCAGTGATTCTCACCTTTTTCCTCCACACCCTTTAGTGAGAACAACCCCGCTATGAGAAGATTGGTGTGAGGTGAGACTGTCAGGGACTGCTTGAGATGCTCACCAATCAGAGCAGTTTGTATACCTGGAGAGTTACTCTCATTGTCACTCCATGGTATAACAGTCCAGGGTAGTTAAATACATTAATTTAATTTATTAATTTATGGACTTGAATTATTCATTTACTTATTTATATCAACATTACAATCTCAACAAACTACATATATACTTACAAAAACACAAAGAACGAAAGAATGAAAGAAAGAAAGAAAGAAGGAAAGAATCCACAAACACAGACAGGCCTGCAAACAAAAACAACACGCACAGTTGAGGAGAAGTGTATAATGCAACCAAACACTCCTCACCTCACCCATCACCAGGGAAGACGAGGAACGTCAGTACGTCACCACTAACCCTCGCCATAGAGAGACGAGGGATGGAGGGGAACTGAAACTGTGCTCCACAAGACAGCAACTAACCTGACCCACCGAAGAAGGCAGGAAAAGTTAGATATTACCGAGAAAGGTGTGAAGACAGCAGCACAGTTTGCAAAGCCGTGCTATGTACCTGACCACCAGACCATCAGTTACCCAGTCCCAGAAAGGTGCATCAAACAAGAGAGAGCCAATACACTGACTGCTCTTTCCCTCTTCTGGGCTTTATATAATCACAAGAACAATGGGCAGGTTATGTGACAGATTCGATTGTTTGGCACGTGATCTGGTGGTCGCTACGTTCCCGCGGATTGTGACGTCACAGCAGATCTTGTGGTTGGAACGCAAAAGTCCATAATAACCAGGGGTTCACACAATTTTTAGTCAGTTCTGAAGGAAGTGGCTTATAAAATGGGGGTCAATGCAGTGTGACCACTCCTCATTTTCATAAATGCCAAGGTGAGCCAATGAAAAAAGCCAAGAATTCACAAGGTTTCGGGAAAGCGATGCTAATAGAAAACCTATACGCCAAGAAAACCTATAGAAAACCAAGACGCCAAGGTGAACAACGAACAGCCAAGATCTTGTGAAAAAAGCCAAGGAGTGGTCACACTGGGTCAATGTCCGTCGATCTGTCCGTCAGTCCGTCCTTCCGTCTGTCCACAATCAATCTTTCGATCATTATTCTGCAACCTGTGGTCACAATGACTTGAAACTCGGAGGTATGATACTTGGGGAGGTGCTGCAGAACCTCCCGCAATAAAATTTAAGATTTGTCACTAATTGACTTAGTTAATTGGTCTTATCAATTAATCTTCAAAGTCCTAAAACTCATAGACTATTCATAGTTTTTGCTTCTGGTTTGGTATAATGGTTCTATGGAACAATGTGTACAGCTTGTCAGAACGTTTTTTCCGAATTTTTGTCCAGAAGGAAAGATAATGAGTCTTAATGAGTATGAAGTTCATTGGGGTCAATTAATCTTCAAAGTCCGAAAACTCGTAGACTATTGGTAGTTTTTGCTTTTTGTATGGTATAATGAATGCTTCTATTGAACAATGTCTACACCTTATCACAGCATTTTTTTTCCTGAATTTTTGCCCAGGAAGAAAGAAAATGAGTCGTAATGAGTATGACGTTCATTAGAGCCGGAATAAAAACAAGGAATGTTAATGAATATATCCAATATCGATGAAGTCGGAACTGACCAGGGCCCACGGGCCGTATTTAAAAAAATTAAATTCTCCATTGAGTACCAGCAGACATGGTTTGGTACTGCCGAAAACATTTTTTGTCAGCTTTGAGCTTGCTCGACTGCTTTCCCAATCGCCACTCCGATTTTTAATGTGCCTCTTCATGTGCCTCAGCTTTGTATGCATCTTACTCCTCTGCAAGTCGTCTCTCAGAACATTCACTCCAGACGAGACACTCGCAAACCACGCTTTTTTCACTCTGGATGCTCCTGAGCCTCGCCCTCTTCCTCTTCGTAAGTGCATTCTCCTTTGATCTATTTTTTTTAATCTTGAAAGTGATAAACTTACAATATAACTTATAAATAATATTGTTATGATTTATAATCTTAATTTTGTACATTTAAAATTTGAAATCACTGTAAATCAATTGTCAGAATGATCACAGAAGAATTTACAGACAGGAGCTGAGAAACCCTCTCTTCTTCCTCTACGATTGTGTCTTCTCCTCAGACCTATCTTTCTTTTTAATCTTATAAGTTACAAATTATGATATAGCCAATAATCTTAAAATTTATAAACTTAATTTTAAACACTTATATTTTGAAATCACAGTATATCACGGAAGAATCTTATCTACACGAGATGAGAAAACCTTCCATAAAAACTCAAAAGCCTCTGTTGTGGTAGGTAGTATGCTTTTGAGCTTTCTGAGCATCTTTGAAGTCGGCTGTTCGTTTTTTTTTTCTTGCGCATGAGTACCTCAGTACCAGTTATGTGAACCATCAATTATCACATCACTGTAGCATACATTGCAAGTTGAAGGCGACAAAAAATGGGTTGGTAGGAATTGAAAGCGGGGTTTGTTTTTTTTAAACCCCATTGCATGCTGCGGTCGCAGATTTGCAACGAGATATCAATAATTGAAAGAATTTTTTTTGTTTTAACTCTGGTTATTCATCTAACTTGAGACCGAAGTTGTGTTTTTTTTTTTGCAAATACCACTTGAAATTCACAGTCCAATGAAAAAAATTAATTAAGCAACAGGGAACCATATGGCCATCCACAATGCAGCACACAAAGGGTTAACCAAATGTGGCGAAAGTGTGTTACAATATGTTGACTAATCAGTAATGATAAGGCGGTTCCAAGTAAGACAACATACAAACAGAACGTTGCTCAAACAAAGAATATTTCTGTTACATCGCTCAACAGATGCCAAGCAATACGAATGATTGCAAGGCACAAGTCCATTTATTCCACAGTACGTAATGTTCACATATCTCTGACTCTGTTAAGATGGCATCTTCTCATGTTCCACTGCCCCTCTCCTTTGCATTATCATCTTCCTCATAATCTCTCAACATTCGGCAATTCAACAACAACAACAAATTTGGAAAGAACATAACACCGAAGAAAGATACAAGTTCTCAAAGTTATATTTACTTTTATCGTTTCCAGTTGTTGCCTGTGACGCGTGACGTCATATTTATTGAAAATGGCGTCCCCACAATAAAGAGCAGTGTTGCCTGGTTTATAGAGACCAAGTGATGATAAATGGTGATGAATGCAACATGATGATCTTCACAAATCTTGACTAAGATTTTGAGAAATGTTCGTCATTCACAAGCATCAAAACGCGTCATTGTATCCCATTTCATTCATGTTTTAATTACGGCTTGAATTTGGAACGGTAATTTGTGGACACCCTGTATACGAATGAAAACAATCCAAATCGAATTCTGCCATTCAAAATACTCGAAAATACCGATAAATATCACAGTAAGAGGTCGAAGAGCAAATTGGAAAGCAAATAGGCCGACCGATTGATTCGGGGTGATGACAAATGGTGGAAGAGAGGAAGTGACGATTCGCACAGATGAGGATTGAAGGAATTGGTCGGTTGGGTAAAGCTCATGGCATCACCCAGCCAGGAGTCATAATCGAGCGTTACCTTGCATATCAGATAGAGATCATTGCAGATCTGTCACTCTTTGTGTGAATCCATGCGAGTGGAATGGAAGCTAAACATTGCGTTTTGGAAATTGTTCATAGTTTGCATCCAATACGGGTTTTAATGATACGAAAACGGGTCAAACCCGCAAAATACAGGTCATTTGCCATGTAAGCTCTATCTCTGAAACTGCATCAAAGAAAAAATTGAAACTTGGTACACAGCAAGTGCTCCTCATGGGGAATGTGTGATTTTTTTATGACGTCATATGTTCCTTTTGTTATGACGTCATAATTGCATATGTAGAATGGTACATCTGATAAGTATGAAAGTTTTTGAGGATCATCTCGGTATAAAATAGCTCACAGAAATAAATTTGATGACATCATCGGTGCTGTTATTTGGCAGCCATATTGTTTTAAAAAATAAAAACCTTCAAACATCTTCTCTGAAGTGGCTCAACAGATCGAGGTGAAACTTTACAAATATGACTTCCTTTCCATGAGGAACAAAAGGTTCACACATATGATGTCATCGGTCATATGGTTTGGCAGCCATATTGGATTTACCATAAAACCTATGAAAAATCTTCTTCTCCTGAATGGCTTGGCAGATCGAAGGGAAACTTCACAAAAATGTTCCCCAAATGATGGCTGTACAAGATTGTTAAGAAACAATTGATAGGTCACATGGTTTGGCAGCCATATTGGATTTACCATAAAACCTATGAAAAATCTTCTTCTCCAGAATGGCTTGGCAGATCGAAGGGAAACTTCACAAAAATGCATAATGATGCAAATGGCTGCATAATGATGCATAATGATGCAAATAAGCCAAATGATGGCTGTACAAGTTTGTTTAGGAACAATTGATAGACCACATGGTTTGGCAGCCATATTGGATTGAAGAAAAATGTTCAATTATGTTTTCTTTGGAACTGCTTAATTAATCGATGTGAATCTTCACAATTATTATCGCGTCACAATGTGGAATAGAATTTTAAAATTTCAACTTGATTGGACACATGGTCTGGCAGCCAGAATTATTTGATTATTTTTGATCTAGGTTCTTTTTTATTTTTGTTTGTTTGTTTGAATAAGGTTCACTTGGCTGTGCCTGGATGGGTTTGAGGGTAGAGGAGTAGCAGCTGAAATGTGAATCCTATCCAGGTTCCTCCTGAAGACTTCATCTTTGCTTTTTGCTTGTTTGGGTTCCTTCTGATGACTCCAATGCAGGAGGACTGTACCAATGTGGTCTTCCATTTGATTTGAATTGAATTTATTTTAATCACATTATAAATTCATAAAATTCATGGGTCAGGGTCAGGTGTCCAATCAATCTGGGGTTGCATCAAAGTGGGACTGCATCAAAGCGGGACATCTTGGCACTGGGTCATCACTGCCAGCAGTTATAAAGTGGCAGTTCTAGTTATCTCTCTTATTAATTACATACCACACCAGAACACAAACACCACACAAAATACACCATAAAAAAATTACACAAATACCACACAAAACAAGTTCTGGTGAGGGTGTCCTGGGATGAAGTTGAGTCTTTGGGTCTCTCACTCTCTCACCGCAGGCAGGTCAGTGGTCTGTCTGTCTTCTACCATATCCTCTCCAGTCTTTCCCCCCACCCTGCTCTGTATGCGATAAGTCCCCCCCCCACCAAAAAAATTTCCTCAGGGTGCTCAAGGTCCGCTACCAACCCCCTTGTTTTAAAACTACCAGGATCAACAATAAACGCTCACCTTCACTCTTTCATTCCTCTTTTTCCTGCCTTTGGAACAAACTCCCACCCTCTTTTGAATCCCACTCTTCCCTCCAGATCTTCAAAACAGCTGTTCACCACCATCTCATATCATCCCCCATGCAAAGCCACAATCTTTTCTACCCACGTTAATCCACCGCAATCCCACCTCCTCCAAATTCCCTGCTTTCCTTCCTGAAAGTCCCTGTCATGTAAGGACCTGAAATTCCCTGTCGTGTAAAGACCTGAAAGTCCCTGTTGTGTCCATCTTGTTTACCCTGTGTACCGCACCACATCCCTCTCCCTTCCACAGATCTCCTTATGTCTCTGTTCCCCACTGTTTTGTCCTTCCCTCTTCCACCCCTCTTATCTCCTGCTCCCCTTGTTGTATGTTCTGTGTGATAGCTCTCTGTCTCATACGAACCTCGACATTCTATAAAATAAAATAAAAGACTTCCTATTTGTGGATAGACAGCACAGTACATCCTCCTGTGGATATATAGTCTATCCTCATGCAGATATGTAGTACATCCTCCTGTGGATATACAGTACATCATTATCTGGATATACAATTCATCCTCCTGCAGATATACAGTACATCATCATCTGGATATACAGTTCATCCTCCTGCAGATATACAGTACATCATCATCTGGATATACAGTTCATCCTCATGCGGATATACAGTACATCCTCCTGCAGATATACAGTCCATCCTCCTGTGGATATACACTACATCCTCCTGCAGATATACAGTACATCCTCCTGTGGATATATTGCATATCCTCTTGTGGATATACAGTACATCATCATCTGGATATACAGTTCATCCTCCTGTGGATATACAGTACATCATCATCTGGATATACAGTTCATCCTCCTGCAGATAGGCAGTGCATCCTTCTGGCGATATACAGTATATCCTCCTGCGGATATATAGTACATCCTCCTGCGGATATATAGTACATCTTCTTGTGGATATACAGTATATCTTCTTGTGGATATACAGTATATCATCCTGTGGATATATAGTTCATCCTCCTGCGGATATACAGTATATCTTCTTGTGGATATACAGTATATCATCCTGTGGATATATAGTTCATCCTCCTGCGGATTTTTAGTACATCCTACTGTGGATATACAGTATATCCTCCTGTGGATATACAGTGTATCCTCCTGCGGGAAAAATAGTACATCTTCCTGTGGATATACAGTACATCCTCCTGCGGATATATATTCTATCCTCCTGCAGATATACAGTACATCCTCCTGCCGAATTATGTCAAAAATTATGTGGAAATCTTTTTTCCAAATTAAATTTTTCATTCAGAACTGAAGAGATCAAGCTAAACATTGTTATAGTTGAAGGAGGTTACATGTCAGGAAGACCTGCAAAAACACATGTACAAATCAAAATTCACTGGTTGGGAAAGTGTTCAGCTCCTTCGGTCAGTACTTGGTGGAAGCACATCCATCTCCCTTCCACACCCTCTCCCTTCCACAGATCCCTCTCCCTTCCACAGATCTCCTTATGTCTCTGTTCCCCACTGTTTTGTCCTTCCCTCTTCCACCCCTCTTATCTCCTGCTCCCCTTGTTGTATGTTCTGTGTGATAGCTCTCTGTCTCATACGAACCTCGACATTCTATAAAATAAAATAAAAGACTTCCTATTTGTGGATATACAGCCTACTCCGCGAAAGACACCACGGTGTCTTGAATGTCCACTATGGTACCAGTGTTGGCAGACTTGTCTGCCCACTTCAACGTCATTAGAGGAATGCAGTAATGCTTTGTCCTGGGTGCGAGACATCCACAGGATGAGATCGATATTTGAAGCGAGGTGAGACAGCTCAAAATCCAGTGTACATCTCTGATTCGTGACAGCACTTCCTTACTAAACATATTTACTTGATATATGTGCAGTACATCCTCCTGTGGATATACAGTACATCTTCTTGTGGATATACAGTACATCCTCCTGTGGATATATAGTACATCCTCCTGCGGATATATAGGACATCCTCCTGTGGATTTTCAGTGTATCCTCATGCGGATATACAGTACATCCTCCTGCGGATATACAGTACATCCTCCTGCGGATATACAGTACATCCTCCTGTGGATATACAGTACATCCTCCTGTGGGTTTTCAGTGTATCCTCATGCGGATAACAGTACATCCTCCTGCGGATATACAGTACATCCTCCTGCGGATATACAGTACATCCTCCTGCGGATATACAGGACATCCTCCTGTGGATTTTCAGTGTATCCTCATGCGGATATACAGTACATCCTCCTGCGGATATACAGTACATCCTCCTGTGGATATACAGTACATCCTCCTGTGGGTTTTCAGTGTATCCTCATGCGGATAACAGTACATCTTCCTGCGGATATACAGTATATCCTCCTGCGGATATACAGTACATTCTCCTTCGGATATACAGTACATCCTCCTGCGGATATACAGTACATCCTCCTGCGGATATACAGTACATCCTCCTGTGAGCTTTTGTTCAGTATCCTGAACATTTCCTTTTTCGAGAGTCCTCTGGTTCACACCTCCGATTGGCTGAACATAAAACCAGGACCGAGGAGGTATAATGGGAGGAAAGGGAGGAGGGGAGGATTAGACGAACATCGTACACCATCTTTCTCAACTCTTACCACCCATGTTCCCCCACGTTACTCTACATTTCCACCGTATATTTCAATCACGTTTGGTTTTCATTATGATTGATCTCTTTTAACGGAGAGGTTGGATATTAAAAGTTAAACTTGCTTATTCTTGTTCTCAATTGTGCAAGAAATGTCATTTTATACTTCTTCAATATGTCCGTATGAATAAATAACCAATATTTCCTTACAGTTACAAATTCTTCTTCTTCCTCTTTCTCTTCCTCTTCTTCTTTCTCTTCTTCTTCTTCTTCTTCCTCTTCTGTAATGGTCCCGAATTGATTATTTGAATGTTTTTGGGGTCAGCCAGGAGGAACGATTCTGGCCCAAGTTTTTCTGGAACCGGATGGCAGGCCTGACTTTGGACTGTGGAAGAAATGTATAATTTGTTTCAGATACCTACTCAGTGGCATAATGGTTGGAGTGTCCATTCTGAGGCTGGAAGGTCAGCGGTACGATATGGACCCTGACCGAATCATAACAAAGACTTTCAAATGGTTCATCCTGCTTCCTTGCCTGATGCTCAGCATTTAAAAGGGATAGAGAACGGATAAACAAGCATATGTTTGCAACAATTGCAAGAAGGAAATTCCTCCTTAATTGGTCCCCTGAGTTGAGGAAAGTGACGTCATATATGTGGAGTCACAGCTACCCAGATTGCCCCAGAAGTTATATCACCTCCCTCAAAGGTCACGTCTGTTTATCTCTCTCGTCTATTTGTGTACACGTGTGTCCTCCATTGGTGTTAGATGTTGTAAAAACAAAACGCCTACTCCGCGAAAGACACCACGGTGTCTTGAATGTCCATTAAGGTACCAGTGTTGGCAGACTTGTCTGCCCACTTCAACGTCATTAGAGGAATGCAGTAATGCTTCGTCCTGGGTGCGAGACATCCACAGGATGAGATCGATATTTGAAGCGAGGTGAGACATCTCAAAATCCAGTGTACATCTCTGATTCGTGACAGCACTTCCTTACGAAACATATTTACTTGATATATGAAAAAAATTAAATACATAAAAACCTTTGACTTTCTTGGACGATTTGTGTATCTCGTGTCTCAAACCTTCTGAACACCCTCGTAGGAGATAAAAGTCCACGATGTTGGTTGGACCTATAAACAAATGATTATGGATGATCCCTGCACTGATAGTCATTGGGTTGGTCTTTGGGCTTTTAGTCCATCGCTTAAGGACATGACTTCCATCATGATGATTATGTTTCTAAAAGAAAATAATTTTTTTTTGATTTCCTTTAAATGGCAAGTTCAGGTGATTAAGGGAATCTGCACTCAAACACTCAAACCTTCCTTGTCTCTTGAATTCTGATGTGACCCAACACCTTTTATAGCTCAATTACATTAATGTTCCCACTTCAGAGCTAAATCTGAAATGGCATGTTACTTAATGGGCAATCAGATGTTTCCATAATACTCAGGTTACAAATTAGAGTATAATCGAGGTTTTGTGTAATCTGGTTAATGTATTTAATGTTCGGCAAACAACCCACCACCACCCACCATCAAACCACACCACTATCACCCCACACCACCATCACCCCACACCTCCAGACACCTTTGCGCAAAGTTGAATTGTTCAGCGTTCTCATTTTAACCTCCAAATACTGATGCTGGGAGACAGGTTCAAATCCCATATATTTGTCTACCGTCTACAAATGTCCTTAGAAATCTTGTTAAAGTACACCGATATCTCCTAATGTCTTTGTCTTGCAATTGGATTATGTACATCAAGTTAATCCATGAGCCTTAGATCGCTGCAAAAACAAAAAAGGAAGACCAAGTTAGTGTCAGCCATCTGGTGACCTGGTCATGTAATCTGCAATTGCAATGTTGATGACAATGGCAACAGAATATAAAGGGAAACTCAGTGTGTTCCTCGGTTATTAATTTGCACAGAGGCAGAGGATGCCAAAACAAAGGGCTGATTTTGGAAAAAATAAAAAGGACAAATACAGACAGAAACTAAAAAGAGCAATCAGAGATTGCAGACCCTCGCCAGAACTTGTTTTGTGTGATATTTGTGTAGTTTTGTGTGGCGTTTGTGTTCTGTGTTACGTAATTAATAAGAGACATAATTGGAATTGCCACTTCATAACTGCTGGCAGTGATGACCGGGTACCAAGATGTCCCACTTTGATGCAACCCCACTTTGATTAGACACCTGACCCTGACCCATGACGTTTATTATGATTATTGTTCAATTTAATTTAGAATGGCATTAAAATAAATTCAATTCAAATCAAATGGAAGACGAAAGAGGTACAGTCCTGCAATGGAGTAATCAGAAGGAACACAAGCAAGCAAAAGACAAAGTTGAAGTCATCAGGAGGAACCATGGATAGGATTCGCATTTCAGGAGCTACTCCTCTACCCTCAAACAAATCCAGGCATAGCCAAGTGAGCCTTATTCAAGAAAACAAAAAGAAAACCAATATCAAAAAAAAAAAATTCTGCATGCCAGACCAAGCGTCCAATCGAGATGAAATTTAAAACAAATATTCCCCATCCATACTAGATCATAAATCTAAAGTTTCATGTCAACTGATTAAGCGGTTCCAGAGAAAACATTATTTAATATTTTTCTTCAATTCAATATGGCTACGAAACCATGTGACCTGTCAATTATTCCTCAACAAACTTGAACACTATGGCTTGGGGAACATTTGTGTGAAGTCTCCCCTTGATTTGTCCAGCTGTTCTGGAGAAGATTTTTTTAGGTTTTAGAGTAAATCCAATATAGCTGCCAAACCATGTGACCTATGACATCATATGTGTGAACCTTTTGATCCTCATGGATCGGCGGTCATACATGTAAAGATTTGGCTCGATCTGTTCAGCCACTTCAAAGGAGAAGATTTTTGAAGGTAAAAGAAACAAAAAAAAAACATGGCTGCTGAATCATGAGACCGATGCCATCATCTATTTTTTTTTTTTCTGTGGACCATTTTATCCCTAGATGACCCTCAAAAGAACTTCATGCTGATCAGATGTAGCGTTCTACATATGCAATTATGACGTCATTAAAATCACACTTATTCCCCATGAGGAGTACTTGCTATGTTCCAAGTCTCAATTTTTTCCATGGCTGATATCAGCAATTTTTCAGGAATCAGCAGGTTGGAGTCAGTGTGATTACTGATTGCAGTACTTACTATATACAGCCCAGAAACCTTGAGTAGCTTCACCGAAAAACAACTTTGCATTTATGAAGACGTTTCAGGGATATATTCACAAACATTAACCTTTACAAACAGCTGTGTGTGACGGGAGGAAAAAAAAATTGGCAATGTAATTTAGAAAACACATTAACATGGCAAACAACTTTGAAATCGGGTGTTATTTCATAACTCACTCAGAATGATTGAGCACGAACCACTCGCTCAGAATGAAAGAGCACAAACCACTCACGGAGGATGACGGAGCATGAACCATTCGCTCAGGGTGATGGAGAATGCACCACTCGGTTAGGGTGACAGAGTACGAACTGCTCGCTCAGGGTAACAGAGCATGAACCGGTCGCTCAGGGTGATGGAGCATGAACTACTCACTCAAGGTGATGTAGCATCAATCACTCGCTCAGGGTGATGGAGCATGAATCACTCGCTCAGGGTGACAGAGCCCAAACCACTCACTCAGGGTGACAGAGCACAAACCACTCACTCAGGGTGATGGAGCATGAACCACTCACTCAAGGTAATGGAGCATGAACCACTCGCTCAAGGTGATGGAGCATGAACCACTCGCTCAGGGTGATGGAGCATAAATCACTCGCTCAGGGCGATGGAGCATGAATCACTCGCTCAGGGTGACAGAGCACAAACCACTCACTCAGGGTGACAGAGCACAAACCACTTGCTCAGAGTGATGGAGCATGAACCACTCGCTCAAGGTTATGGAGCATGAATCACTCGCTCAGGGTGATGGAGCATGAATCACTCGCTCAGGGTGATGGAGCATGAATCACTCGCTCAGGGTGACATAGCACAAACCACTCACTTAGGGTGACAGAGCACAAACCACTTGCTCAGAGTGATGGAGCATGAACCACTCGCTCAAGATGATGGAGCATGAATCACTCGCTCAGGGTGACAAAGCACAAACTACTCGCTCAGGGTGACAGAGCACAAACTACACACTCAAGGTGATGGAGCATGAACCACTCACTCAGGGGGATGGAGCACAAATCACTCGCTCAGGGTGACAGAGCACAAACCACTCACTCAGGGTGATGGAGCATGAACCACTCGCTCAGGGTGATGGAGCATGAATCACTCGCTCAGGGTGATGGAGCATAAATCACTCGCTCAAGGTGACAGAGCACAAACCACTCGCTCAGGGTGATGGAGCATGAATCACTCGCTCAGGGTGATGGAGCATGAACCGCTCGGTTAGGGTGACGGAGTACGAACTGCTCGCTCAAGGTGACAGAGCATGAACCGCTCACTCAGGGTGATGGAGCATGAAGCACTTGCTTTGAATGACGTGGCACGGCAAAAGTGTCTGCAGTGCGTGAACGATTCGCTCAGAATGACAAAGCGTGGAACTGCAATTGACAATGGGCACACGTCAAGTGGCTTAAGCATTCAAGCAAGTACTACAATTAAATGGTTGATCAGGAACGGCTGGCTAGGCTGTCGCTGCATACCATGTAGGATCCCTTTAACTTTAAAGCGAGTCCTCACCGTGCACGCAGCAGTTAATGAAATAAAATGAATTCATTCAAATAATGACTTTATCCTCAAAAGAGTTGCTGCTTAATGCGGAACAACCCTGGAGACATTGCAAAGTTCAATTGCCCGTGAAATAAACATTGCAGAAAATCCACCATGTTGCCTGCTCGTCTGTGCATGTATCACGTGGTTCATCATTCGTGGTCCGCGCAAACGTGATTAATATTTTTTGAATGTCCGTTTTTCACCAGATTTACTTTTGATTCCCTGTGGAGCACCTTGCGAAACCTCCGAAAATGTAGACACAGATCTGATAGACACTATGGATACGCAGTCCCTCTGGGGGACAGGGTGTGAGGTCTTGCAGTGAATGCATTAAATCATGCAGCAAAATGAAGCTGGTTAATTTTGGCACGTTCCTAAATATTTTTGTTTACTCAAAATAATTCTCCAAACAGTGAAAAAAGATGTTCAATGCTTTGGAAATTTCACATTTTCTTGTATATGTATGGAGAAGGAGGGACAGAGCCTTGCATACTTAAAGTAAATGGGTATATTGGCTTAGTTTTAAGACTCGATATTTCTTTAAATTATCAGATTTCACGACAGATTTCGACATTTTAGTCTGGACGTTATCCAATCCTCAAAAATGAAATAATATTTTGATGATATACTTTAATTAGTCCGTGAGAGTAGATCGTGGAAAATCGTTTCATATTATGCATGAAATCACTCCAAGCTCCCAATTTGAAAACTCTTGTGCTTACAAAAACGATGTGCAGCAATCTGCAGCTATGATGAAGAGGCATTCAATAATATGAGTGAGGAAAGTGAAAAAAAAACTTTATCGTTGAGAAATCATTGCGGCCTGTTCCAAGTCAAGGCATGGATGAGCAGGCCAAAAAACAAGGGGTGTTCAGACCCCAGTGAGGGTACCTCGGATACACCTTCAGACCCCAGCAATGCTACCTCGGATACGCCTTCAGACCCCATAGAGAGCGGTGACGGAAGATGCACCTGATAAAGGATATAATTAAATAAGGCCCTTAATTATCTTTAAAAGGGCTGTTTTCATTATCCCAAACACCCAATTTTCAGTTATGCACTTCCTTGGAATTTTCTTCATATGCCTGCAAAGTTTCAAGATGCTAAGTTTCATGGTGTTGGAGTTATGGAAGAGACATACTGACACACTGACACATTGTCTCTCACACACACACACACACACACACACACACACACACACACACACACACACACACACACAGACACACACACACACACACACACACACACACACACACACACACACTTATTAGTGTAGATAACAAGACCAATGACGTTTCTCACCCATAAATGAAGGGAATAACTAATCATCTCTTACCGAATCAATTACCTCCAGGTGGCGTGGATTTCAATAAATTCACCCCCATGTCGTTCCAGCCAAAGAAATCTGCATAAAGCAACCAAGAATGGCTACACAAGGTAAGCCCTTTGCTGTTTAATACCCTACTCGTTTTCCTCTGTTGCTGCAGACATTCACTGTTACACTCTCCCCCCCCCCCCCCACTCAGCCGCCGCACTGGTTTCATCACCTGTTGGCGAGTTATCAGCAACAGCAAAGACAGAAACATGCACCACTGAGGTTCTGAGGCATATACCACGTTCAATGCCAATAGCAGTTAACATATAAATAACAAGAGCCAATCATGTCTCTCACCCATAATTGGAGGGAATAATCCATTAGCTCCACCCTAATCAATTACTCCCAAATGACTAAGATTTCAATGAATTAACCCCCATTTGTTGTTTGTTTGGTGTTTTTACCAGTCGCTTTGCTGACAGATTTAATCAAATGATGGCATGTTGTACTTCACAAACATTCTGCTCCATGCACCCAAGAAGTTTTGCCTGAGGTCATCTTCCATCTGCCTGCAAGTCGGCTACATTACCTTCTTTAACAGCCACAATTATTCCTATGTCATTTCAGGGTCGGCCAGGGGAAGCTTGGCCCAAGTCTATAACAAACTGGCTGGCTCGGCCTGACGTTTGACGAAGGTTAGGGCAGGCATTCGTAATTTGCCTAGGGTGCTGGTGATGGCTCGCCTCCAGTGGCCTGCAAAAGTATTCTCCCCCTACCAATAATGGCACATTTAGTTGAATTACGAATCATGTAGAAATCATTTTTCCAAATTAACTTTTTCATTCATAACTGAAGAGATCAAGCGAAACATTGTTATAGTTGAAGGAGCTTACATGTCAGGAATACCTGCAAAAACACATGTACAAATCAAAATTCACTGGTTGGAAAAGTGTTCAGCTCCTTTGGTCAATACTTGGTGGAAGCACCTTTCACAGCAATGACTGCTATGAGTATTTTTGGGTAGGTCTCTGCGAGCTTTGCACAGTGAGATGGTGAAATCTTTGCCCATTCTTCACGTGGAAATTGCTCTAGTTCTGCCAAGTTTGATGGGGATCATCGATGGACTGCAATCTTCAAGTCTCACCATAAATGTTCAATTGGGTCCAAGTCAGGACTTTGACTGGGCCAATCAAGAACATTTATTTTCTAATCATTCAGCCACTCCATTGTGGCTTTAGCTTTGTGCTTCAGATCATTGTTCTGCTGAAATGTGAATCTCCGACAGTTTCAGATTCATGTCTGACTCGAGTAGTTTTTCATCAAGTATTTGTCCCTTCTATCCTGACAAGCTTTCCAGTCCCTGCTGATGAAAAGCAGCCCCATAACATGATGCTGCCACCACCATGCTTGACAGTCGGGATGGTGTTGACTGAGTGATATCCAGTGTTAGGCTTGCACCAGGCATGATGCTTTGAATTTACACCAAAAAGTTACATTTTTGTTTCGTGAGACCACAAAATATTTCTGCACATGCCTGCAGTATCAAGATGCTTTTCTCCCGAACTCCATTGAGCTTTTGGATGTGTCTTCTTCAGCAATGGCTTCTTTCTTGCCAGCTATTCATAGAGGCCAGCTTTGTGAAGGGAACGGGATTTTGTTGATTGATGAACACTGACCCCCATCTCAGACACAGAGCCTTGCAGATCTTTCAATTTTGCAAACGTTTTGAATTTTATGCAACTGAGAATCATCTGATTTTTCTCTGTTAATCTAACTTATTCACATTTTATCTGCATTTCTTTTTCACTTTATTACATTGGAGTAGTTTGTGAAGACTATATATTAAGCTTGATTTGAAAGAATCATGAAATAAGCTCAGGTGGCATAAAAATGTGAAAATTTTGGAGGGGAGAGTGAATACTTTTACTGGCTCCTTCATGAAGGACACGGTGGATCTTTAGCATCCTCTAACTAATGCCAGCAAATGGAATTCCCGTTTAATGATGGTACACACCCTGCCTGTGAAAGCCCAGGGTGACAGTTTAAAGCTGGACTGAGATTCAAACCCAGGATAAGCTGAGAGGTGAGTGTGTGTACCTCAAGGCCATCCTGCTAACCATCTTCATCAGTCAACCTTGCTGCCTATATATGGTGCAAGAAAAAAAAATCACTTATCCTTCACCGCAAAGCTCAGAGTTGTTTTCTTTGGTTTGAATTTCCACTTAAAATGAGTGCTGATACATTTTGAAAATTTTCCTGCAAAAATTTTGAAAATAAAAAATAAGGATCCTGAGCCTGTGCCTGATGAGGAGGGGGATTATTTGCACCAGTAAAATCACTACCTCTGAATTCCAAATCAGACCCTATGCAGCAGAGCTTTTATCAATATGGTGAAGTGCAGAAACAAAAAGCGCTGCCCCTAAGTCAGCTCACAAACATTCTTCCCTCACAGTGACAAACTGACAAACACAAGAGTGAAACACAACAGTCACCCACACCACAATCCCTCCCCCCCAAAAAAACCATCGCAGTTGATGCTCATTTCATCCCCCATGTGCCCATCATAAACAAAGAAAAAGCTTTAAAGAAATAAATAAGCACGGGACAGGTTGAATACTGAACGTTGGGCTGATGTGCACTTTTGTAGGGGCCTAGCGTAGCGCTAGACGTAATACTGTCATAACGTCCCAGCAAAAAGAGTGTGACAGGCAGAGGGACAGATGGAGAAATACAGATACTTCAATATTGTTATGTTTGTGGGGTAGATGTAGGAGTTTCATCGTAAAGGGAGGATTTTATAGTGTAGCATGGTCTGTGGACAAGAAGGAGACATTTCGATATAAATTAAGTCAGGAAAACTGTCAGCTTATGATTGTTACATGTCAACACATTGGGGGGTGGGTGGGGAGCGATGCTGTGTTAATTTGGTAGGGTTTAAGGCTAATCACATACTAACCCAATATGTGATTGCCCCCTGTGAACTTTTCCTACATTTTTGCATTTACAAAGCTGGCTATAAAAAGGAACTATGCTTTAACAGCACCAACTGGCAGGCCACGCTCCGAGGCTTGGGATTGGTCAGGGTGATGTGAGAAGGTGAGAGAGTTGGTGCGAGGTCGTCGGTGGAAATGGAAGGGTCTCTCGTTCGCTGGCTTCTTCTCGACATACCGAAGAAGGCTGTACAATTCTCTTGTTCATTTGCCCACATACGGGAGCAAGACGCTAGCCATTGATCTTCAGCTGAGACTCAAAGTTGTATGTTTATGAGGAGAGAGAGAGAGAGAGAGAGAGAGAGAGAGAGAGAGAGAGAGAGAGAGAGAGAGAGAGAGAGAGAGAGAGAGAGAGAGAGAGAGAGAGAGAGAGAGAGAGAGAGAGAGAGAGAGAGAGAGAGAGAGAGAGATACATCTCTCAGCGATTAGTCAGCGGTATCCCGTTGCATGTTAGAGGAAGAAGGCGAGCCATGTTTGTGAGTGGACCCGGTGCTAAGAGAGGAACGAGAGGAATGGCGTGGAAAGTTCGTTTATGAAAAGAAACTGCACGGCGGTTTCTCGGCCCTGGCATTGAATACCGCCACACAAACTACCTCACGTATGCTTCCCATCCAGAGAGCGACTTGGCGCCATTTTGAGTTCAGTTTCCCACACAGTGACGACGCAGTTTGATAGCCAAGCTCTGAAAAGATCATGTCTGGACACACAGCTAAGTAGCAGAATAAATGGAGGATTTTCCTTTATTTTATCTTTTCACTTGTATGTATTTAAGTCCGTGTGGAGATGTCTCAAAATTTGTTTTAGTTTACCTCACGTTTTTGAAATCACACTATTATTTATTCCAATTATATATATATATATATATATATATATATATATATATATATATATATATATATATATATATATATATATATATATATATATATATATATATATATATATATATATATATATATATATACATTTGATTTATGTTCATTAAACCTTTATTTATTAAATTTTCTTGTGTCTGTCTATTCGTTGTGGATTTGAGTATAAACCCTTGTTCTTCCATCCTGGTGAATGCCTCTGGTACGTGCTTCGCTGCCTCCCATCCCATACATGCTACGAGGATCACGTGTTCACCTCCAAGATAGAACCGTTTGGCTATCCATCCAGGTTGGTGTAACCACCTCATCTATGACAACTGGGTCAAGGGTGGGATAATTAATTTAACCCGCTGGACAGGACAATAGACAGTATAGACAGAGTATGATGTTCGGCTTCAGCATCTTCTTCAACACTCTGCAAAAGTGAAATTAATGAACAAAAATACAAATTATTATGTGTTTGTTTGACAACAATAGAACCCTGGTTTCACAGCAGAGCACACTAAAGTGTTTACATCAACTTTAGGACAAATTAAATAGCGATAAACAGCTATATATTCGAGCTATTGAGAAGTGGGTCATCATTTGGGTTATGTAAACATCGATTTTCTGAGGCCTGATGTACTTGCAAAATGGAAGAAAACACTAAATATACAAACTTTTGTTTTGAATGTGCACATTCTTGAAGGCTCGAAAAACAGAGCAAATTGTTTCAATAGTTATTTTGTTGGAATTGGACTAAATCAGGCCTCAAAAATTGAAATGAATGGGACTGATTTTGAGGAACACCTTGCACTTACGCATAATGAATCTATTTTTCTTAAAACTAATGGAGTACTTTGAGATACTGAACATTATAAGGTCACTAGCCTGGTGTTGGCTTCGTGTTTAGGGTGGTGGCTTGGGATCCGAGGGTCCTGAGTTCAAGCCCCGTTGGCCACTGAATTAAAATAAAAAAATACACCAGGAGGTTCACTCAGCTTGTCATCCTTCCGAGGTCGGCAAAATGAGCACCAGTGTACTGGTAAGGGGTACACTGCATCAGCGGCATAGCCGCATCCCAACCAATGATGCAACCAGCAGCCACAGGCTGCACTATATAGAGAGAGATAAGGTCACTGAAATCGAGTTGTTCTGGTGGTTTTGATGAAATCAGTAGATATTAAAGCAAATCATCGGTAGCATGCTTACTCCCCTAGTACATATTTAACCTCTCACTATCTTTAGGTGTTTTTCCAACTCACTTCATAGTTGCAAAAGTTATCCAAATATGTAAAAAGATGACTCCTTGAATGCTCTTCTCTTTGCAGCTATCAACCAATGTCAATTTTACCTCGTACTGTATATCTAAAATTCTAGAAAGAATTGTTTACAATAGATTATATGGTTTTCTTGCTCAAAATGATTTACTAAACTTAGATCAATATGGGCTGAGAAATCTGCACTCCACAAATTTAGCACTTTCACAATTATATGACAGATTTATGAGTGCCTTGGCAGATCATAGACATGCTATTCGTGTTTTTATGGATCATAGCAAGGCTTTTGATACTCTTGAACACACTATCCTTTGATGGAGATTACTGTTTTATGGAGTCAGAGGGATTATCTTATTCGGTTTTTAAATTACCTGTCAAATAGAAAGCAATACACATGTTATGATTCCACTGATTTGAATACATTATTTATAAAATGTGAGTTCCCCAAGGCTCCATATTCGGCCCCCTTCTGTTTTAAATTTATATAAATAATATCTCAAATACATCCACTCTCTTACAATATACTCTTTGTAGACAAAAAAACTGTCTTTTGTTCCCACTCAAATTTTTCCACTCTTATCAAAATCCAAAACACAGTACTGAATTACCAAAACTTTCTCTGTGGTTTTGAAGCAATAAGTTATCTCTAAATCTAAAGAAGACAAATTTTATTCATTTCATGAGTTCCAGACGGCGAAAGAATATGCAATATTCCGATATAAAAATTGATGGCATGTCACTTGAAAGGAAAACAAGTACAAAGTTTCTCAGCATCATTAAAAATGATTATTTGACCTGGAATGACCAAACTCAATATATAAATATATCTGCTTCAATCTCACGCAGTATCAGCATACTCTGTAACATGAACCATTATTTGCCTCTTGATGTTTTATTCACATCGTATAATTCTATAATACTATCTCACATATCATATTGTAATATTGTTTGGGCAAATTCAGAAGGCAATACTCATATGATTCTGTTCTCCACCAAATTTCGTCTGAATCGATCCGTAACTTTTTGAGATATGTTGTTCACAAAGAAATAAACAAACAAGAAAGATATCATGCATAGCACGACACTTGTGAAATCCATAAAACAATTTTGACCTTAAAAAATAATTGGTGGTTGAATTTAATGACAAAATACACAAATCCTCGTAAAATTTCAAGTCAAATGGATGAAAATTGACAATTTTTGAAATAACTGTCGACTTTTTGGCCAATGTTGACCATTTCACCTATTTTGACCCAAAAACAATTGGTGTTCGAATTAAATGACCAAATATGCAACTACTCTTCAAACTTAATGTCAATCAGATGAAAATTGACAATTTCAGCCAATGTTGTTTCAGCCTATGTTGAAGCATGGAAACATAGAAATATAAATTCAGCCGATGTTGACCTTTTGACTGATGACCTCAAAAATAATTGGCTGATGACCTCAAAAATAATTGGTAGTTGAATTCAATAACCTGATGCACAAATCCTGTTCAAATTCCTAATCAATCAGATGAAAATTGAGGCTTTTAGAAATTTTAACAAATTTGTTGACCTTTGGCCGATGTTGACCTTTTGACCTTTTTACCTCAAAAACAATAGGCTTCTTGCATATGACGAACTCTATCACATGTTGAAGTTTAGTGAAGATCGGTTTAAAATTGTGACCTGTAAGCGATAAACATACAAACAGGAAAACAAGCAGGGAGAATAACACACGCAACCAACCAATATATTTTAAAAATCTTTCATTTTCGCAAGTAACAAATGAAAAATCACTCATTGATTGACATTTGGCGAAACGGAACGGCACTCAGTCCGGCACATACTTCTGCCAGGCTGAATAGTTTATATTTTGTATCCCACTGATAGGCCGGATCTGAATCCGGACCTGAACCAAAATCGAATTGAGCTGTTTTCGTCACCAAGACAACCCATCCACCGAGTTTTGTCATAACTTGTCCACAACATTTCGAGATATCATGCCATAGTTTTTGGTATAATGACCAACTATAATTGGTTATCATGCGAAAATGACCCACAAATGTATTTGACACTCCAGTCCCAACATCTTTAATTCTCAACCCCTTGATATCCTAAAATTGAGTTCAATTTACTGCTTTACAAAATCTATGAAGAAAATGCTTTTAAATCAATATCTTACCGAATGATTTATTGAATTGACTTCAAAGCTGACTCATTAGAAACCTTTTCTTGCCTAAAAAATGTTGCTGTATATAATCCCTCTTACATGTATGCAAAATTGTCCATGGCTCAGTGATAAAGGATTTGTCAGGTGTAATGAGGGTAAGAGACTTTCTCTTCTTTCTTCTTCTATTTCTTTTCTTTTTTTGCTATTCTGCTCATGCTGTTGCAGTTGTGAAATTTATTATAAACTCGCAAATACAACTCCCATAACTTCGCTGATGGGGAATATTGAGAAGGAAGAGTGAGTGGTGGGGGGTGGAGAGGGGGGGGGAGAGAGAGGGAGGGAGAGAGAGGGAATGAGAGAGAGGGAGGGAGAGAGAGGGAGGGAGAGAGAGGGAGAGAGAGGGAGAGAGAGAGAGGGGGGGAGAGAGACAGAAACAGAGAAACGGAGAGGGAGAGAGAGTCAGAGAGAGAGAGAGAGAGAGAGAGAGAGAGAGACTGACTTTGACTTTTATGTCCTTTTATTACAAAAGTATAAAATAAATTTCACAAAACATTTGTGAAACTAAGAAACAAAATCACACAACACCATTTTCAGTACGGGAAGGCTCATTTCAATATCACACTACTCGGTCTTGAAATGAGGCACATAAATCCTACGCAACAGTTTCAGAGGGGAGAGAGAGAGAGAGAGAGAGAGAGAGAGAGAGAGAGAGAGAGAGAGAGAGAGAGAGAGAGAGAGAGAGAGAGAGAGAGAGAGAGAGAGAGAGAGAGAGAGACAGACAGAGACAGACAGAGACAGACAGAGACAGACAGAGAGTCAGAGAGAGAGAGAGACAGTGGAGAGAGAGAGAGAGAGAGAGAGAGAGAGAGAGAGAGAGAGAGAGAGAGAGAGAGAGAGAGAGAGAGAGAGAGAGAGAGAGAGAGAGAGAGAGAGAGAGAGAGAGAGAGAGAGAGAGAGAGAGAGAGAGAGAGAGAGAGAGAGAGAGAGAGAGAGAGAGAGAGAGAGAGAGAGAGAGAGAGAGAGAGAGAGACAGACAGAGACAGAGACAGAGACAGAGACGCCGTGAACATTGGCGCCTCCGGGCATTTCTAAGCATATCCAGTGATTCGTAAGTATGATGAGCAGGCATTCAATGATATTAGTGAGGAAAGTGAAAAAAAAATTTCATGAGCATTTTACCATTAAGAAACTGTTGAGGCCTATTCCAAGTTAAGGCATTGTTGAGCAGGCTGAACAAAATGGGGAATGAAGACCCCAGCAAGTTGACAGAGGCCTGACTCATGGGCTGACCAAAGATGACACCTTGACAAATGATAATTAATTAAGGCCGTTAATTATCTTCAAAAGGGGTGTGTAAATTAACCCAAACACCAAATTTTCATTCTTGCACTTTCTTTTTTCCCCCTCTTCGTGTGCACGCAAAGTTTGGGGCCACTAGGTTTCATGGTTTTGGAGTTATGGAGAAGACACAGTGAGGGACTGACACACACTCACATTTATTATTATGGAAGGGCTGTCAGCCTTTCAAGTTGCTGCTTATTTTTGATAGCTCTTCTGCATGATGATGATCTGGTTATTCATACAAATGTTCATGTTCAACTCCACTTTTATCATACAGATAATAAACTGAAACTGAAACTGATAGTGTGTACCTCCCAAGCACCAGCTGTCACCACTCGGTTGTCATCCTACGCCAGTATAAGTGATTGCGCAATGTCGATATATTGTTAGTTCGTTAATAGTTGGAGTAAAAAATGTGTGTGTCTCTGTGTGTGTGTTTCACGTTATTTCAATCACTCACTCTCACACACACACACACACACACACACACACACACACACACACACACACACACACACACACACACACACACACACACACACACACACACACACACACACACATTCATGCACCCGACATTGCATGTGTATGCGCGTACATGCACACATTTAGTGTCTTTTCCAGGGACAGAGGTGTTTCACAAGAAGACTCTCGAAGTTTTTGTGGTGTGCACTTAAAAGGTTCTAGATGGTCTAACTAAAGGGTACGTTCCAATAGTAGTTCGTGTCTTAGAAGTCAAAAGGATCTTATATCTCAAGCATCTAAAAATGGTCTAAAAAGGTCCAAGTTGTCTAAAGCTCTAAATAGTCAAGGGTCCAAACTGTTTAATCTGTCTGAAGGGTGTAAGGGGTCTTAAGGGTCTTTTGGTTCTTATGGGTCTTTGGGATCTAAAGGCTCTTTGGGGTCTTTGGGGTCTTAAGAGTTTTGGGTCTTAAAGGTCTTGGGGGTCTTCAAAGTTCTTCACAGGTCTAAGGGGTCGAAAGGTTTAAAAGGTACTGTACATTATAATAGTATGTAATTAATAGATGTACATGCAGTCAGTGTGAAACTGATGTTCAAACAGTACGGAATTAGCAGACATATAGTCACACAGCTTCACAGATGGCTTCATGGACGGACGGATTCTTAAGGGTCTTTGGGGTCTTTGGGGTCTCAAGGGTCTTCGAGGTCTTACAGGTCTTTGGGGTCCTAATAGTCTTAAAGTGTCACTCGGGTCATATAAGAACTTAGGGATATTTGTAGTCTTAAAGGTCTTTAGGGTCTGAGGGGTCTTTAAAGACTGAGGTTGTGGATGAAAATACCCTGACAACAATCCTCAGGTTGGACTTGGTCTGTGTGCCAAATATGGTGGTTATCAGCCCAGTGGTCTTTGCAAAGAAGACGAACATACAGACAGACGGAGTGTTGGGGTCTTCAGAGTCTTTAAAGGCTGAGGTGGAAGATGAAAATACCAACACAGAATGACAGATGACGAATTTTATTTATTAGATGTTCGACTACTGATTCACAAAGATGTTGTGGTGGGTCGGGAGAGTGGGAGGGGAAAATGGGGGGAGGAGAAGAGTGGGTAGAGGGAATGGGCTGGTTCATTGGGTTGAATCTGGGCAGCAGGGAAGAGTGAGGGAAGATTTGGCCCACAACTTCGGTTGAGGGGGAACAACCATCACGAAGATGCATCCACAATAGTTCATAAACGTGTATTATTAGTACATACTTTATCGACAGATTATACTGTCATTCCTCACGGTACAAGTTTTCATGGCATGTACTTTATAGTACTCACTGACTTAGACTTAGTTCCTCCTGTCCCTCGTGGGGCATTGGGTAGCAAAGTGTCGCCATCTTGTCTGGTCCATTGCAATTTCTCTAGTCCTCATCCTTGTGGTGTTGTCTTGTTTCCAAGTTTTCTTCAAAAAAAAAGTTCGTCAGCTCTTTTTTGGCGACCTTGTTTCCTTTTATCACCTCGTGGTATCCATTTGAGGACTACTCTGGCATGGCAGATATCAGGGAAACTAAATATATGTCTGGCTAACCTCAACCTTCTTTCTGTTCCGATGTCTGAGAAGCACCTCAACCTAGTTCTCTTTAACACTTCCTTGTTTGTGATATTTGGAATGGGCACTACAATGGACATGTGGAGTTTTAGCTCGGTCGAAATATTAATAGTGGTTAATTTCCATACTTTGCAGAGGCACTGAAAAACTGAGGCTGCCTTGCCAATTCTTGTGTGGACGTCAATCTCAGCATCACCTTCCCTGGAGCGTGTGCTACCTAAATACGGGAAATGGTCGGCTTCCTCAATGTTTTCTTGACCATCTGTAATAGGGTAACCTCTGTTGTTGGTGTTGTTGTTGTTGTTGTTGTTGTTGTTGTTGTTGTTGTGTGATCATGGTCTTGGTCTTTGCACAGCTGATATGCAGGCCTACTTTGGCACTGCATTTCTCCAAGCTAGAGGTCATATCTTGCAGCCCAGTAGAATCTTCAGCTAACAGTGCAACGCCATCTGCAAAGTCAAGGTCTGTCAAGCGATGTTGCTGGCTTGAGATGCCAAAGTTGGCACCTGTCATTGCTTTCCTCATTACAAAGTCAACAAACGCAATACGCTCTCCTTAGGCGAGGAAAAATGTCCATGTTTCGGAAGCTCTGCTGGAATTTCGTCCAACGCAGGTGCCTTGTTGGTACTCAATTTCATGATGGCTCTCTGAACCTCTGCATCGGTGATTCCTTCCAAGTTGACTTCCAGCTGCGTCAACACAATGTTGTCACCAAACTCGAAAATGGAGGTGGGATTGAGTTGGTTGAGAATCTCTTGGAAATGTTCCATCCACCTTTCTTTCTGTTCTTCATCTAATAGCAGTGTTTTGCCATATTCATATTTAATTGGTGTGGTAGTGTTTGCTTTTGTACCAGTCAATCACGTACAATCTTATAATCATTTTGCCTTGGTGCTTCTTGTGCTTCCTTACTTTTTGATTTTATCCATTCCCTTCCATCTTTCCTACAACTTCTTTTCACAGCCTTGTCAATTTGTCTACACTGATCATCTTTCTCCTTTCTATAGTCGATGTTGTTTTCTTGGTCTCACTTTGTTTTCTTGTTTCCTCTTATCAATGAGTTGCCATGTTGGGTCTTTAATCCACCTCTCTTTCATGGATCCTCTCCACCCTACAGTGACCCCAGCACTCTCCTTTATGCCTCTTTTGAAGAGGTCCAATTGTTCTTCAATATCACCTACTCTGCAGAACATGAAATCTGTTGGCGAGATCTTACTGGAAACTAACTAATGCGTCATTGTTCTTCAATTTCTCGATTGCAAAAGGGCCTTGACGCTTCATGGTTTTTACTGTCTTCAGTGTTAATCGATGTTACCTCCTACCAAATGATGGTCTGACCCAACATGCACACCTCGATAAGCCCTGACATCCTGGACAGATGACCGCCATCTCTTACTGATACATATAGAGTCAATCTCATTAAGGGTGTTTCCATCTGGGGATCGCCATGTTTTTTATGGATGTATTTGTGCTGAAGAAAGGTGTTTCGAATGCTGAGTCCATTCATAGAGCAGAATTTGAGCAGCCCCTCTCCATTTTCATTGAGCATGCTTGCAGATCTATAGGGCCCAATTATACTGTTCATTCCTCATCATTTGCCATTGAGTTTGGTATTTAAATCACCAAATAACAGTTTTATGTCGAAGCTATATATTTCATCCAATATCATGCAGTTGTTGGTAAAAGTCATCTGTTTTTTCTTGCAACTTTAAAAGTCAACTTGCATCACAGTAACTTTAGCATATCTAGTATGGAATCTAGCAGTGATAATGTGATGATTTACTGGTTTCCATCCAACTGGAGATGTGTTGCGGGTCCATTGAGAATGAGTCCGACTCCATGTATGTGGAGTTTTTCATGTCTAGAGTACAAAACTGTTGCACCCTCACTACTGATTCATCCTTGACCCGTCCACATCTCACTGACGCCCGAGATGTCAAGTTGATTGGCCTTCATCTCACACAGCACCCGGGCTATCCTTCCACACTGAAAGAGCGTTCAAACATTCAAAGTGCTGATTCTGGTGGTGGTTTTGGCATTGAAAATTGAGGTTTTCAAAGGTCGGACTTCCTTTCGGCTTTCATTCGATCGCATCATGCACACATCTCCAGATGTGCCTTCTCTTCTTCACTGAAATCAAACTTTATCAGAATGGCTATTTCGTCTTGCTCTTTCTTTAGCAGGTCAAGTTTTTATAGGTTGGGGTTAAACTGGCTTTGGTAGAGTTAATAGACACACAACCCTAATATATAGAGGGTTGACATGGGGCTAGGAACCCCATCCTATAAAAGTTATACCCCAGTTTAAGAGAGATATAGACAGTAGACACACAACCCTGAAATTATTCCATTATTAATGACACCCAGAAAGGTCTGATTGGCCCTTGGGCAAATGTGTCTAGCGGTCCTGTCCCCATCTGGCTGATTTACAGTCATAGTCCCTCCCACTCCTCTGTTTCTTTACAAAGTAATGTAGTTTTGCATACTTTTTGTGGAATCCTTTCAAGCTATTGAAATTTCAATCAGTTTGCCCCTTCCCACGATAAAATTCAGCAGATTGGTGTTTAAATCAAGTTTGTAGCTTCAACCATTTTTGAGTTAGTCTGTCAGAAAATAATAAAAAGAGTGACAACTGGGCACTTTGGGTCTCTCATTTGTAGCTCACCTATAATGTAGTTCCTGGGAGATAATGGGATGGCACATTGTGTCCCCCAAAATAGGTATTTGCTTTCTTCTCCGAAACCACACACACAATTCTGATGAAACTTGACCACAACCTTCATTACCCATCATATACCAAAGTTTGTTCACGGCATTAAAATAAATAGGTCGGGATCACAACATTGGTTCATTGGTACATTTTGCTTTTTCTGTCCTACATTGACTTCCTCATCAGTATCAATATCAGTTCTACCAGGTGAGCGCCCAGGGGTATTGCCCCTATTTTTCTTGTTCAGCAATGATGTCCCAAAGTTTAATGATTGTTATTGGATGAGAAATTATCTGCAGATGACTGGAAAGTAACTGAAATAGATTTACAAGTTTTATCTTGGTAGATCTTTTTGAGGATTTATGGTGTATTGAGCCATTGGATTGTCTGGGCCCTCTCTACATTAGAAGTCTATCAATTTCTATATATATATATATATATATATATATATATATATATATATATATATATATATATATATATATATATATATATATATATATATATATATATATATATATAACAAAAACCCACTTACATCTCTCAGCTGTGAATAGGGGGCAAAACCAATTAGCTCTCACCATATCAATTAAACCCAGGTGGCTGGGATTATATAAATACATTGACTCCTCCCATGCTCTTCTCTTCAAAAAGCTGCACAAAGCAACGATAAAAGGCTACTAAGGTAAGTCATATGCTGTTTCAAACCCTTCTCAGAGTTCCTCCACAGCAGTAAAGACATTCACAAACAATACACACATGAGAACCCGAACGCTACACACCCTGTCAGCTGCTGGATACAGGATAGGAGGAGTCGATTTATTTATATAATCCTTTAATCAATTTATTTGTTAATCCTGCCTTTCATGGTTGTTTAGTAATTGTTGAAATCTATCTATCTGGGTTCTTCCCGCCATCTTTGTTCTTTGTTCCTTTGACACTTCTTTCTAATTCCTCGGAAAATTTTCAATTTAATTAGATTGCATTGTTTCTCGATGTAAGCTGCCGATTAGATCAATATGGATTCCAGATGTGACGTCACTGACAAAATGGAAAATTTACACTTTTGGGCTACTTTCGACACTTTGTGATTGGCAAAAAAATTGAAAAAATATTTTCCCTCCCATTATACCGTTTTTAATGATTCTCAATGGTTTTCAGAAAAATAAATTTGCATTTGGGTTCCCCTTTAACTGCTGTCCTTTACTTCATGAACATGAAGGAGAGCTTTAACTTCTTCCTTACATTCTGTTCGATCTTTCTCATTCATTCTCTTTCTGTTCAATCTCATTGTCTATGTATTCAAGGTGGCTGTTCACCTCCTCCTCAGACCACCCTCACTAATTTTCATGATCTTTTCTACCCTCATTAACCTTCCCCTTTGCCCATCCTTTCCTTTCCAACTTATTGTGTTTTCTCCCTTCACCCTGCACCTACATTTCTGCTTTTTGTTCCTTTCTTACTGTTTTTGAAATTATAATCAGCTTCTCCACCCCCTATGTCCTCCCCCCTCATCTATTCTTCACCAAAATGTCCCTCCACCCTGCTGTCGGTATGTTTCCCTGTTCGCCGCTGTGTTCTGTTTTGTGTTCCAGCTCTTCCACGAGCCTCGAATTTGCATTTTAAAAGAGGTAACCAGAGCTTGCACCAAACTATATTTCAATAAAAAATGGATAAGCTGCTGCTTTCCACTTTGTAATGCATGGATAATTTGAATGTTAAACCAAACAGGAAAGTTCAATCAGATCAAACCTGTGCACTTGATACAGCAGGAGACCAAGGTCTGCTTGCAAATCATTTCACCAGTGGAATTGTCAGACGAATCACACGCTTGCCTGGCCTGATAATTTGTTGAACACACACAGGTAGCCTCTGTTGTCTCAATGACTTCCTTTCCTACATTCCCTCTTTAAGCTTTGACCACTTTGTCTTCTGGGAAATTCTCTTTATTCTGTAACACTTCAGCAAGGGCAAGATTAAGGGCAATATCTCGCATCAGTGATGGGAAGGACAGCAATGGCATCTCTTTCAGCAGATCTACAAAGATCACAAACACGTCAAACACATTAAAAATGTCATTGATCATAGACATGACTCGTATGTTTATTGCTTGCCGAGGAAGACGCACTTCACTAATAACCCTATCGTCTTCATGGACCAAACTCTTCTCAATGAAGTAAAGTGTGTTGAGCTCCCAAGCACCATCCAAGTCCTCGCATGACTGTATTTTCAAAGTGAAGACCACATCTCGACACACTCTGCTAGGTCCAGTCTTTTCTTGGCATTGACTAGATTCTGTATTGTGGCCACTAAGATGTCAAGCCTGGGTTTGAATCTCGACCCAGCCATAAACTGTCATCCCAATGTTTCACAGGCAGGGTGATTCATCAATGTGTGTGCCGTCCCTCGGATGGACGTTAAAGTCGGGGTCCAGTGTGTCGGCATTGGTTGCTTGACATTAAAGATCCCATGGTCATCATTAAAGACATTGATGAAGAGTAGGCAAGCTATCGCCAGCACCCTGCAGAAATTACAAATTCCTGCCCAAATGCACAGAGGGCATTGCATCAGCGGCACAGTCGTGGACTCAGCCAATGAGGCTCCTCGCAGCCTTGTGCCGCATTCGAAAGAATAAGACTAATAATAATAAGAATCAGATGAAGAAGACTGTACCGTAGTATGCTCACTTCAAGACTTCTACTCTTGGAGACCTCTACGTCTTACCTGACTTTGCCCTGAATACTCCTTCAGCCATGCATCCATAATTTATTTTGCGCCACTTTATTCTCATTATGTTAGCCTTCTATGTTCTGTAATTTAGCTTCATGAGATGGCTCAGCATTTATTCATGAAAACAGAGTAGGCCTTTGAAATTGTAGTATGGCCTTGTGGAGCCTGCTAGTTGATTAAAATTGGTATGGATATTACTTATGCATAAGCATTAAATGATAAGTAATATAGTATGTGGATGTGACACAGATGTTAATGGATGAACAGCTTTGGTATCCTGTCCACAGGTATAAATATTGGATTTCAGCACACATATCTCGAACCACTGTATTTTCGTTTTTTATTACTGAAGATCCATTTTAAAACAAATTCCATGTGTTGGCACAGGCATTCCTGATTGAGTTCCACACACATGTCCTGAAAACTTTTGACGGACTCAGGTATGACATCCTTGCCTTCAAATTGCAGCACCAGTATCAATCTTGTGTATTTTCACGATTATCGTTTTGTCGCTGTGGAGTCAGGATTTGTGGCCTGGATGTGGATTTTTAAAGCACCTTGAAAGAATTTTGAGAATGCACAGTGGCCTGCATAAGTATTCACCCCGCTCCAAAGTTTTCACATTTTGATGCCACCTGAGCTTATTTCATGATACTTTCAACTCAAACTTAATATATTGCTATGTTTGTGGGGTAGATGGAGGAATTTCACACCAAAGGTAGGATTGTATAGAGTAGTATGGTCCATGGACGAGCAGGAGACAGCTCAATGTAATTTAAGTCAGGAAAACTGTCAGCTTAAGTTGTTACGTGTCTCTGCACAGGGGGTGGTGCTGTGTTAATTAAGTAGGGTCTAAGGATAATTTCTTCCAAGATGTGATTGTCCCGTGTGACCTTTTCCGATGTTAGTGCATTTGCAAGTCCGGAGAATAAAAGAATTCACATCCTTAAAACAACAATAACTGAGCCGATCGTTCCAAGCAGGCAAAACCTCTGCCTCCAGGAATGACAAATGGCAATCCATGCCCCTGGTGTCGATGATGGATGGGCGTGAGGTCAGAAGGTTCATGGGAGAGGAGAGTTGTGTGAGGTACATGATTGGAGGCAAAAGGATTTAGCACGCTGGCTTCCCCTCGACATGGTGAAGAAGGCTGAACGATTCTTGTGTTCATGCTGAGGCAAATTTGTTTGTGTACTGGAGGAAATCGCTATCCACTTACTGTTCGGCTGAGTCGTGAAGTTGAATCTTTACGAGAGGGAGAGGAGAGGAGAAAAAGAGCACATCTCGCAGCAATAACTCGGCGTGGTTCTGTTGTGTGTTCGAGGAGGAAGGTGGGCTGTCATTGTGAGCGGACCTGGCATAAGAGAGGAGCGGGGTTGGCAATCTCAAACGTGAGAAGAGACTGCACGGCGGTTTCTGAGCCCTGGTGTTGAATATCACTGCTTGAATTGCCTCCTGCACGTTTCCCACCAAGAGAGAGAAGCTTGGCGCCATTTTCAGGTGCGGTTTCCCGTGCAGTGACTACGCGGTTTCGACGACGCCAGGTCCAAAAAGGGTCATCTCTTGACAAAGCTAAGTGCCAGAATAAAAGGAGGGATTTTTCTTCTGTTTTTTCTTTCCCCTTGTCCATTTTTGTAACTGTGTGTAGAGGTGCCTTGGCTTAAGACTGTAAATGACCTCACGTTTCATTACCTCATGCTTTGATATATTTTCATTTTTCTCGCTTTGATTTATTCCTCTTGTGAATACTTGATTTATGTTCATTAAACCCCTATTTATTAAGATTGCTTGTGACTGTCTAATCGTTGTGGGTTCGAGTAGAAACCCTTGTGATCCGTCCTGGTGAGTGCGTCTGGTACGTGCTTCGCCGCCTCCTGTCCTGTGAGCACATTAATCTCCAAGGGTCACATGTTCGCCTCCAAGGTAGAACTGTTCAGCAATCCGTCCAGGTCCGTCTTAACCAGCGTGGACACGACAATATAGTGTCTTCACAAACTACTACAAAGTGATAAAGTGAACAAATGCAGATAAAATGTGACCAAGTTTGATTATCAGAGAAAAATCAGATGATTCTTAATTGTATAAGCATCCAACCCCTTCACCGAATTAACCCTAAATCACTTCAGGATCAAATTATTTGTTTGAAAGGTTTCAAAATAAGTGTAATAGGTTTCACCTGTATGTAATCAGTGATTTCACTTAAAAAATTAAGCTCCCCCACTTATCTAATGAGTTTTCACATGTAAGTCACTTGGTCAACCAGCAAGGCAAACATGAAGACCAAGCAGCTTCTCAAAGAAGCCAAACATAAAATGGTGGAGAAGCACCGTTCAGAAGAGGGTTATAAGAAGATTTCACTGTCACTCATTATCCCTTTGAGTACAGTGAAATCTATCATTAAGACATGGAAGACGTACATACCCCACAAGCTCTACCCAGATCAGTGTAACTGATACAGTGTAATACGTTACATTGATACGTTACAGTGTAACTGTAATGATACGAAAAATGTACAACATCAAAAACAAAGGATATAGTTGATTAATCAATTCAAAATTCGTTCTGAAATTGAAAAGTGGGTATTTTCCATCGAAAATACCTGTGTTTAGCGATAAATCCAGACAGCCATCATGTGTCACTGTTTTGACCCCATATTCGATATCAGCGACCCTGCAAACATAAGAAATGACATATCACATGCCCTAGTAAGCCATAATTATCAAAAAATTTTTACCGGAAAATGGGTAAATTTGGTGGCCATTTTGAATTTTTGCATTTTACCAACCTAAGACATCATCCTAGGTCAAAAATTTCAACGGATTCGTGATCAGCGTGAAATTTGGCCATAAAAAACACTCCTTTCAAATAAAGTATGGTTGTATGCCCAACCCTATTATAACATCGGAACACCCAAATCTTCACAGTGGTAAGTTTAAGGGAGGATTTTGTACATGCTGTATATCACGTGCTATTGTACTTTTACATTAGAGATTAACGACAAATCTGCATAGTATATGAGAGTTGAAACCTTAGATCAGAGCATGATCTCAAAGTGCTCAGATGGGAACACCAAATGGGCCAATCGAAATATATAACACACATGTTTCTTACCTTCATTACTTATCGAAGATGGTTTCTAGTGGAAGAATGTACAACAAAACATTACATACACAAAGGCAGACAATAACTCAGAACCCACCTAAAACCCACTGATATTTACGTTACCCCCCGACCCCCACCCCCCCCCGCCATCCCTACCCCAACACCCTCCAGAACTGGTGAAATATCTTGTGGTTTAATTTTTTTTGCACTGAACAGACACATAACGAAGAGGAAAGGAAACTGGATAAAAGTAAACAAGACCAAGAGCCAAGCTGTGTCCACACCTGTCCTCCAACAACCGAACAACGTCAAAGGTGTGGCCCGTCCCACAAACAGAATTTATTAGCACAAACAATGTTCGTGTGTGGTATTCACAAAGGTGTGTAAAATGTTACTGTGTTTTATTGTGAACAGTTCGTTCAGTGTGCAGTGATGGGAACGTGGAAAAACCGTGTATCGGTTGGAAAAGCAAAATGAAAGTTTAAAAAAACAATTGTTTGTTTTTCGATATTGAATCTCGATCGATATATCAGATGTTTGTATTTTTAAATTCATAAATGACCGGTCACAAAACGTCCAACAAACCGCTCAAAACACCAGGTGGGCGAGATTCAGGTACTCGGCTCGAACATCACAATCAGAGGTGTTCAGACAGAATATATGTTGCGCTATGTAGGTCTGAGTTGTGCACAGAGGAGGTCGGTGCTAGTTGTGTACACGGTATGTAGGTGTGAGTTATACACACGGTATGTAGGTGTGAGTTGTGCACACAGTGTGTAGGTGTGAGTTGTGTACACGGTTTGTAGGTGTGAGTTATACACACAGTATGTAGGTGTGAGTTGTGCACACAGTGTGTAGGTGTGAGTTGTGTACACGGTTTGTAGGTGTGAGTTATACACACAGTATGTAGGTGTGAGTTGTGCACACAGTGTGTAGGTATGAGTTGTGTACACGGCTTGTAGGTGTGAGTTATACACACAGTATGTAGGTGTGAGTTGTGCACACAGTGTGTAGGTGTGAGTTGTGTACACGGTTTGTAGGTGTGAGTTATACACACGGTATGTAGGTGTGAGTTGTGCACACAGTGTGTAGGTGTGAGTTGTGTACACGGTTTGTAGGTGTGAGTTATACACACAGTATGTAGGTGTGAGTTGTGTACACGGTATGTAGGTGTGAGTTATACACACGGTATGTAGGTGTGAGTTATACACACAGTATGTAGGTGTGAGTTGTGCACACAGTGTGTAGGTGTGAGTTGTGTACACGGTTTGTAGGTGTGAGTTATACACACAGTATGTAGGTGTGAGTTATACACACAGTATGTAGGTGTGAGTTGTGCACACAGTGTGTAGGTGTGAGTTGTGCACACAGTGTGTAGGTGTGAGTTGTGTACACGGTATGTAGGTGTGAGTTATACACACGGTATGTAGGTGTGAGTTGTGTACACGGTATGTAGGTGTGAGTTGTGTACACGGTATGTAGGTGTGAGTTATACACACGGTATGTAGGTGTGAGTTGTGTACACGGTATGTAGGTGTGAGTTGTGTACACGGTATGTAGGTGTGAGTTATACACACGGTATGTAGGTGTGAGTTATACACACAGTATGTAGGTGTGAGTTGTGCACACAGTGTGTAGGTGTGAGTTGTGTACACGGTTTGTAGGTGTGAGTTATACACACAGTATGTAGGTGTGAGTTATACACACAGTATGTAGGTGTGAGTTGTGCACACAGTGTGTAGGTGTGAGTTGTGTACACGGTATGTAGGTGTGAGTTATGTACACGGTATGTAGGTGTGAGTTGTGTACACGGTATGTAGGTGTGAGTTATACACACGGTATGTAGGTGTGAGTTATACACACAGTTTGTAGGTGTGAGTTATACACACGGTATGTAGGTGTGAGTTGTGCACACAGTGTGTAGGTGTGAGTTATACACACGGTATGTAGGTGTGAGTTATACACACGGTATGTAGGTGTGAGTTATACACACGGTATGTAGGTGTGAGTTATACACACTGTATGTAGGTGTGAGTTATACACACAGTATGTAGGTGTGAGTTATACACACAGTATGTAGGTGTGAGTTGTGTACATGGTATGTAGGTGTGAGTTGTGTACACGGTTGTGCACATGGCTCGACCAACACACAGTATGTTCTTCATTTTGTTTCCAATTATCTGTTGTATGATTGTTTTATTTACAAGGACTGTTTGTTACAAACGGTGAATCTCAATGTATGAACCATCTTCCTTTCAATCTTATGTTCTTTGGCGATAATAACTGGAACTTCACTCGTTTGAGTGCACACCTCCTCCACTCTCAAATGTTTATGTTTGGTATCCCATTGGATTGGCCGGATCTGCATCCAGACTTGAACCAAAATGTAATCAGCTTGTTCCTGTCATCCGTCCAATTCATCCACCTTGTTTTGTCATAACCCGTCCATAAATTTCTGAAATATCATGCCACATATCATTCTATCTCTCAATTATGAAAAATCACTTAAAAATTTCAATCATCATCGTATCCCGATCCGGATTCGGATGTTCATCAAAATCGAGTCAATTCTTCCTTGTGACACACCCAACCTGTCCACCAAGTTTCGTCCCAATCCGTGTGTCACTTTTCGGGATATCCTGCTCACAGACAAACAAACAGGGGGTGAAAACATAACCTCGGTCAACCTTCGGTGGGCAGAGGTAATAATGAAATCACCATTCCATCAGAACTTTCAAAGATTTACAAGAAAGGTCAGTATGGCGGTGAGATCTTCTCCAATCTAATGAAAAAATCCACGACTTGAGGCTTGGCCTGGACTACAACCGCACAGGGCTTACTTGGGTGATGATTGTCGATCCTCTGCAAGGTCAAGAAACTTGTTACGAAATCGAGAAAGCTTTTAAAATGACAACATTCCAAACAGCATGTTGATGACAAAATCTAGTTGTTGTTTTTTTTACAGAACAGCTCATTCGAACCTCCCTGACGACCCTTCCCAATCTCGCCTACAATAACAGATGCTTGCGTGCAGAGAGGCGCAGCTGTGCGTTCATAATCCGTTAGCGAAGCTCACTGGGCTCACAGAGGGAACTTGAAAAATGTGAGGGGGTTGGGGGGGGCAGAAGGGTGAGAGGGGGAGCCTCCACTGATTTACACATCTGTTTGTTTTAGTGTTAACTGTTATAGATTAGTTAGTCTCCTTGAACTGTTCTCGTGAATATCTGTTTAACAAGGGACCGGCTGGTGCTGTGCTTGTGGAGATCCATAACCTTGACAGATCATCGGGGTACTCAGAATTAGTCCTGCTTGTTTCCGTGGTTAAGGACCAATCTTGGATAGGTCACCACTCCGTCGCAGGATGCAAAAATTTCCACCATGAACAGTCAGCGGAATCCAACGCACACAAAGGAGAGCAATGAAACCAGCCTTTACCCACGACACCACCAAACTGCTCGCAAACTGGTATGCTGCCCCATGATTGAGTTAGTGTTGGGAGGAAGCAGGATTAATAGTTTATGTCCATTTCTCTTGAATCCCTCCACCTCGCTCCCCTTCAAATAGCACCCTCGTGGTTCTTGTTTTCATGTCGAGAGAGAATTCCAGAGGATTTACTGCTTCCTTTTACCCCACCCAACTCTACTATTTGCATTACTTTCTCCAGTGTCAGCTCCCATTGGATATCCTAGGAAGCTGAAGAGTTACCTCTTCAGCTCTTTGTATATAATCACCTTTAATACATCTTATCAGAACTGTATCCATTATTCTGACAACAAAAAGGTACCAGATGAGGGCCACTCTGGCTGAAACATGATGCTCGAGAGTTTGCTTTTGGAGCAGTGAGAAATGTCCATCGCCCAGGACTCAGTCTCCAATCTTCAAAAGAATACTCTACTTTCCCCCATCTACTTTCTCAGCAATCCCCTCGAAGATGTTCTTTCTTTCAAGCTTCTGGGTCAAACTATCTGCCATGATCTTTCCTGGGAAAGCCACATTTCCAAGCTGGCCTCCAAAGCCAGTCGCTGACTGAGCATCCTCTGTCATGCAAAGTCCTTCCTCGGCACACATAAGCTCCTGACCACTTACAAAGCTTTCATTCACAATCTAATGAAGTACTGCTCTCCCCTCTGGGGTGGTGCTCCTGCCTCACACCTCACTCGACTTCCCGCTGTAGAAACCAAGGCTTTTAGGATCATTGGTATCTCCCGCGATGAAGCTGAGTCTTTGGGTCTCTCACTCTCTCACCGTAGGCAGGTCGGTGGTCGTTTTGTGTTCTACCGTCTCCTCTCCGGCCTTGCCACCCCTGCTCTGTCTGTGCTCTGTCCTCCCCATATTTCCACAGGGTGCTCAAGGTCTGCCAGCAACCCCTTTCTGGTGGAACTGCCAAAATCAAGAATCACTGCTCACCTTCACTCTTTCGTTCCTCTTTTTCCCCACCTTTGGAACAAACTCCCACACTCTCTCCAATCCCATTCTTCCCTCCAGGTCTTCAAAACAGCTGTTCACCACCATGTCATATCTTCTTCCATCCAAAATCTTGATCCTCACTACCCCCCGTTAATCGATCCCAAAACCACATCCTTCAACTTCCCAGTTTTCCTTTCTGAAAATTCCTGCGGCACCATCTTGTTTTACCCCGTGTACCTCGCCCCATCCATCTCCTTTAAACAGATCTCCTATTAAATTATCTCCGTTCCCCAGTGTTTTGTGCTTCCCTCTTCCATCCGTCTTGTCTCCTACCTTGTCATATGTTCTGTGATTCGCTCTTACACGAGCCTCGACATGGTATACAACAACAAAAAAGTCACCAAATTTTATTGTCTCTTTCGTTGTTATCATTTGTTGATTTCCAGCATGTATCACCGAAGCAATTTTTCTGCAGTGCCTTACAACATGTACCCATAAACTTGTATAAGTGAAATTTTTGAAGCAGATTTGATTAAAAAAAAAAAAGATCGCACCTATAAACAATGTCCGGAGCAATTAAACAGAAGATTTTCACCATCGGAGCATTCCCTTACAAATTCATTCGACACGATGCAAGGCTATACCGTGCACTGACATAACAATCAGGGAAACAAAAGCATATCTTGATTTTCCCCATCCTACGGATTGTCAACACCTGACAAGCCGATCTATATCTATTTTGTTTCACCTCAACCTAAGGTGATATGAAAGGCAAGCAATTTGAGGTTAGAGAAGGAGCATTGATCCTGGGAATTCCCTGAGGAATTATTTCATAACTGTGTGTTAACGTGAGACTAAAACACCTGTGGTTTAGAAACTTCACACAAAGCTATTTTCTTCTTTTTGGATACGGGGTCGAGCCTCATGGAGGAGCTAAGACACAATTGACCAGGATATGACAGGAGAAAGAGGAGGGGGGAGCAGGGGAGGAAACACACTAACAGCAGGGTTGGGGGACAAAGCAGAGGGAGACTTGGAGAAATCATGGACAATGGGGAAAATAAGAGCAAAAGTGGGGGTGGGGGTGGGCACGGGGTGAACAAGATGGATACAGCCACAAACTCTCAATCACAAAAGTGGAAAGTTGAAGAGCGTGAAAGGAAAACACTTAGGATAAAGAAAAACCGAATGAGGCGTGTCTCAGATCAGAAACAAAATGGGCATGCTCACTCGCTGAGGCCGAGGAGGGTCGGGCAGACACTCACAAGGACACAAGTTCGATAATACCTGCCACCAACAAGGTGCAGTTAGTTAAGACGTGGAAATGTACTCAGCTTTGATGTACTTCAAGGACGCAAGTATGAACCGACGTCCAACACGCTCTGACCCAGAAGCAGAAGTTAAATTGGAAACAAAATTGGAAACAAATGTTTGTCTATCGTTAACAGAGAGGAACTATTTAATGTATGTGCTACATGTGGCTTGGTGATTTTTCTGAAAATTCACAAATGTTGTCCAAACCAAACCGTATGAGAAGTATCCAAATGAGACGGCATGCCTTCGTGTTCCGAAGATTAATATCTAATAAGGGATCATTTCATTGTACAGAGAATGTAGGGACAGATTAAATTCACCAGATTGAATGTGACATCACAATGGAAGGACAACAGAGCATATCCATTTTTCAGACTCTTACATGATCAGAGAAAATCACTTTTGAAATCGGGCAATTACCAAACCAAGCTATATATCGAGTCAAACAATCATTCCAATTTGTGATGATAGCTTTGGAATGCGGAACATGAAATGGGATATCAGCAGAGCTGGTGTTAGAACATCCCTTGTCGATTCCATTTTAAAGCAAAAATGGCATAACAAATCTTTCAAATAGATGCTGGACAGCTTCAAATGTGGTGAAGAGCGACGGGTCTTGTTTTACTACAGAAACGAGGAGTGTGTTTGGCTGTGTTTGTCGAATATATAAAAAAACATGGCATCACATCTTTCCAGCTGTGCAAGCTTCGAACGAACTGTTTTTGTTTGATCAACTCTGTTGGGCTCACATGACGTCTAATTTTTGGCATGGTTAATTAAAACACCATTAGCTTAATCTGGCAGCCTTACAGGTCTGCATACATTATGCTTTACGCTCAGGAATGGACTACAAGGTGAGATGATGAACCCAAATTTAGCCATCGTACAAACATGTTGTATTATAGCTAAATCTACAAAGGTCTATTTTTGTGACCGATTTGTTAATGAAACATCCAACCGCTTAATTATTTTGAACCTAATGTTTTTACTTTTAGATATTGCTCACAATTGACTCTTCTTTTTATTCTTCTGGTGTATGGCAGCAAAGCTGCCAGGTAGCTATCAATTTGTTGGGGAAGGACTATGCCGCTGATGCTGTGCCCCTATACCAACTAGCACACTGGTATTCATTTTGCCAATGTTAGGATGGCAGGCTGAGTCAACCCCACCTGGTGTTAACCCAGTGGCCAACAGGTCATGAACTCAGGACCTTAAGATCCCAAGCCAGCCAACCTAACCACTAAGCCAACACCAAGCTTCACAAATGACCCTTACGACTATTAATCATGACGCCGTGGCAGACTACTTTCAAGAAAAAGGACATCGGAACTCCGGTGAATGTGAAAGTTTTACCAAAGAATAATGGGCATAAAATCCATTGGGAAATCTTTAAAACTTCTGAGCACTTTTGCACATAAGAGCAGCGTCCAATAATGGGTTTCACTATTCCTGGGAAGAACAACCCACAGACGTGGTGAACAACGCTCAGGCGAGCCTTTCCACGAAATGACTGAAGACAATGTTGCAGTTAACCATAACTCAAGGCATCGCATCAACATATTATACAATAGGGTTCAAGAGTGTGGAACTTCCAAATCAACAGTGCACCACATCATGGGAAGTGACAGGTGATGCCGAATGTTGTCTTGCACATCTTCATTGAGAAGTGGAAACTGACGAAGTTTGTCTTGTCTCCTCATCATTGTCTCCTCATGAATTTGTCATTGTTTTTATCGAGTCAAAAAACAATCAATCGATAATTAATTATCCCTCTCCACCCACTTCCTCCACCATTTTTTGTCTTTAAATTATTTTTCTTTATATTAATTTCTTCGGGACATTTTCTTATTGTCTGATGACGTGCAGGCGTGAAGGAAGTTTTTCAAGACTTTGTAGAATGTGCCAAGGCTAATGTTGGAGATAGAACACAGAATGGAACAGGACAAAAACAGAACACCTCTCAATCACAGAGGTGGAGGGGAAAATTGGAAACCTGGAAAGACTTGGGCTTGGGGAGTCGGTAGAAAAGATCATGGTTGTGGATGTGGGTATCTGATCTGGTGATATATGATACATGAGATGATATGTGATATGGTGTTGTTTAGCTGTCTTTAAGACCTGAAGGGAGGAAAGAGATTGAAGAGAATCTGGAAGTTGGTTCCACAGGCGGGGAAAAAAAGAGAAACGAATGAGTGGAGATGAGCAATGGATTTTGATAATTTCACCAGAAGGGGATGCACTTTGGTCAAAATCGAAAGGAGGTGGTAGAAGACAGAGAGTCCACTGACTTGTTTGCAATGTAAAAGTTATAGCCCCATCGACTGAACTTCATCACGGGAAATTCCAATGATCTTGAAGGTCTTGGTTTCCGCAGCATCAAGCCGAACGAGATATGAGGCAGGGCCGCCAGCCCAGAGGGGAGAGCAGTACTCCATCAAGCTGCGAATGAAGGCCTTGGAGGTGGATAGGAACTCAGGTGTGCCAAGGAAGGACTTTGCATGATGGAGGATGCCCAGAAGATGACGAGCTTTGGAGGCCAACTTTGAAGTGTGGTTTGCCCGAGAAAGATTGCGGCTGATGGCAAGACCCAGAAGTTTCAGTGACTGAACTTCTATCAGAAGATTATTCAGAAAGTAGACAGGAGGGTTTGGTAGGCAGTCCTTTCGGAGAGAAATAGTGAGAGTGTGAGTTTTATCAGGATTGAAAGACATATTCCAAGCGTTGGACCAGCTTGTGATTCTATCAAGGTCTACAGAGATGGAAGATGCTGCTGCAGGCATATTTGAAGACGAACGGATGTCACAGCAGAGAGTAGATAAAAGGTTTTTCCCAAGAATTGAAAAGACCGTTGATGAAGATGATGAACAAGACTGCCTTGTGGAACTCCAGTCTCAATATGTAGAGGAAATGAAATGTTTCCGATGAGAACCACATGTTGGCTACGAGAGTAGAGGAAGTCAGTAAGCCATGTGTGGAGTTGGCCTTGGATGCCATAGACAGTGTTTGGAGAGCAAGGCGGGATGTTAGACTGCATTGAATGCTCGAGACAGGGAGACAGCACTGATCATCTCACTGCAGGGCTGTCAGTTTATTGGCTTCCATCGTTTCATCATCCTCTTCCACATATCTATATTTTGTACACAAACTTAAACCTTTACTGCGGTAACACCCTGGCATCCTATTGCATCAAACGACATGGGAATCTGTTGCCACGGCAACCCCTTGTCCATAACCGCAGCATCTCGATATACACAACACCAGGTTATGCGATCCACTTCGTATATGATACAAGAATGTGTAGAAGCCCTAAAATATATCTGCCATCGTTCTTCAATCGGAATGACCAATTAATTCTTCAGGAAGATACTTTTCATTTCACTCGCCTCGAGAAAACGCCCTCAATGTCTGCTTAATTAGAGACATCGACATTATATTCATCCACTGCAGTGAAGGCAAAACCACTTTCTAACCACCATGGATATGCTCACACAGGGTCTGTCAAAGGCAAGGGAAGACCCGTAGCCGAGTGCATCGGGGGTTTTGACGGAATTGACGAGTACCGTCAGATCCAGGTCCAGTCGATGTCTGCAGCGGTTGAGTCGTGCACACTATGGTGTGGTTGACTGCAAAACCACAGGGATCTCGAACCGACGGCCGTTTAAGCTGCTTGCAGCGCCCACGTCTAACCCAGACAAGTTCCGTGCATCACGCGTTGTGTGCGAACAAGATCACCAAATGCACGGTTTCATCCATAGAAACGTGCTTATGGTTCCGTTTGGTGGTTTCAGAGGGACCACTTCCCTTTCGTCCTTGGATCTCTCCATTGTCATTTCAGCCGCCAAGGTTTTTTGTTTTTTTTTTTGTTTTTTTCTATGCAATGTCAAGGCTCGTATGAGAGCTAACACCCAGAACGTATAACATGGGGAGCAGGAGACAAGAGGGGTGGGAGAGGGAATTGTACAAAACAGACATGAGGAGATCTGTGGAAGGGAGAGGAACGGGGTACACAGGGTAAACAAGATGGACACGACAGAGACTTCCAGGTCCTTACACTTCAGGTACTTTCATGAAGGAAAGCAAGGAATTTGAAGGAAGTGGGTTTGGGGTGGATTAGCAGGGGTAGAAATGATTGTGGTTTTGGATGGGGGAAGATAAGAGTTGGTGTTGGCCGGCTGTTTTGAAGAGATGGAGGGAAGAGTGGGATTGAAGAGAGTGTGGGAGTTTGTTCCAAAGGTGGGGAAAAAGAGGAATGAAAGAATGAAGATGAGCAGTGTTTCGTGATTTTGGGACTTTTACCAGATGGGGGTTGCTGGTGGATCTTGAGCACCCTGCAGAAATATGGGGGGGCGGATGGTGGGGGTGGGGGACAGATAGCATATAGAGCAGGGGGGTGAGGCCGGAGAGGAGATGGTGGAAGACAGAAAGACTACCGACCTGCCTGTGGTCAGAGAGTTATAATCCCAAAGACTCAGCCTCATCGCAGGAGATACCAATGATCCTAAAATCCGTGGTTTCCACATCATGAAGCATAGAAAGGTGTGAGGCAGGAGCATCAGCCCAGAGGGGAGAGCAGTACTCCATCAGGCTGCAGACGAAAGCTTTGTACGTGGTCAGGAGCTCAGGTGTGCCAAGGAAAGACTTTGCACAACGGAGGATGCCCAGTCGGAAACTGGCTTTGGAGGCGAGCTTGGAAATGTGGCTTTCCCAGCAAAGATCATGGCATATAGTGAGAATTCTTGCTTGTTACCTCCACAACCGAAGCTGGATGGAGGTTATGTTTTCACCCTTGTCTATATGTCTGTGAAGAGGATATCTCAACAAGTTACGGACCGATTTGAACGAAGTTTGGTGGACAGGTTGGGTGTGTGTCAAGGAAGAATCGATTCGATTTTGATGAAGATTCAGATCCGTATCCGGATCCGATAATTTTTTAAGTGATTTTTCACCAAACTATATATAGCATGATATTTCAAAAAGCTGTGGACGAGTTATGACAAAGCTTGGTGGATGACCTGGGTGGGTGACAACAACAAGCCGATTCGATTTTGGTTCAGGTCCTGATTCAGATCTGGCCTATCTGTACGGTACAAAACGTAAACTGTTCAGCCTGGCGGAGGTATTCTGTTTCCCGAGTGCCGCCGAGTTTGCAGGCACATACTCTTATGCATCTGAAATGTTCTGAATCTGTCCACATCGGTTTGTCCTCAGGTATGTATGTATCTGTCAATCTCTGGCACTGCGTTCCACGTCATTGCACCCCGGCTCTGTCTGTCTCTCTCAATCCTGGAACACGAAACACACTATTCATTATTCATCAGCATCCTCTGCAGATGAATGGCATAGTTTGCAATGTGACGCTCCCTCCCTTGGTCCACATGTGTTCTCCTCACGCCATATTCGTGCTGCGCCTGAACCGCTTTAGGGCCCCCATGGTCTCTATAAGGGTCGTGACTTTGCTGCCGCCTTTCTGATTTTTAAAAAGGAAATCGTTTAGGGAGGTTGTCATTGGACCCGTTACAATCGTATCCTGAACATGCCTTGAACTCACGTGTGCAAGCCATGTGTTACCTCGAGAAGGATGGTCTACATCATAGCGAAGGTGCCAACAGCCCCTGATCGAACACACACTAGGCCTTACCCCAAAATACATGCACCCTCTGTTGAACTTTTAAACGCTATGAAGTATGAACATATCGTGTTGCTGTGCTCCAGCCAGGTATTATATAGCCTGGTGTTGGCTTAGTGGTTAGGGTGGTGGCTTGGGATCTGAGGGTCCTGAGTTCAAGCCCTGTTGGCTGCTAAATTAATACACCAGGGGGTTGACTCGGCCTGTCATCCTTTCGAGGTCGGTGAAATGAGTACCAGTGTGTACTGGCAGAGGAGCACTGCATCAGCGACACAGTCGTACTTCCAATAAATGACAGCTACCCTGGCAGCTAAGCTGCCATACGCAAGAAGAAGAAGAAGCCAGGTATAATCACCTGGTTCGGATAAGTCTGAGGTATAACATTATTAACCCAGGATGCCATATAATATATATGGTATAATATATGGCCATTTTTTATATGGGGGCATTTTTAGATCCTCGTGGAGGATCTCTAAGTCTTACTCACATTGTTGTTCTTCATCTTCTTCTTGTGGACTTTTTTGTTCCACGGCCTACAGCAGTTTTCATCGAAACTTCATGAAACTTGGCATATGTATGTAAAAATACCCTGCGCAGACAGTAACCATCTCCGATTTTGAAAATTCCTCCTAGAAAAAAAGTCATGACGTCAAAATCTCTCCGCTAATGGAAATCGCTTAAAAAATTATCTCTGAAACTAGGCAAGCTTTTTGAATTCTGTTTGCGGGAATCGAACATGGCATTAGCAGAGATGAATTACCGCACATATGATACATCACTATGACGTCACATCAATTTTTATGACGTCATTCCTATTTTTTGTTTCACAACCCAGAGTTTTCATCGGATCTTCGTGAAACTTGCCATGTATATGCAGAAAGCCCACGCGCAGGCAGTAACCATCTCCGATTTTGGAAATTCTTCCGAGAAAAAAAAGTTGACGTCATAATATCGCCGCTAATGGAAATCGCCAATACCATTATCTCCGAAACTAGGCAAGCTGTTTGAATTCTGTTTGCGGGAATTAAGCCGGGCATTAGCACAGATAATTTATCGCAAACCTGATACATCACAATGACGTCATATTCGTTTTTATGACGTCATCATTAAGAGGACGAGGATCTTAGCTCATTTTGATCTTGTTTGTCCACTTTGTCCCCTCTGCACTTCGGTCATTTCAGTGTCAGTCGAACCCCCATACACCTCTATGCTTTGCAGTTTTGCTCTTACAGGAGCCTCGATCTATTTTCTATACAAGGACATGCATATAGAAAAGTTCGTTGTCGGCCCGAGGTGAAAACCCTCACACCTGTACATTATCAATATTTTCTATTTTTGGTGAACACAGAAAAATTGTTGGAAAACAATTTCAAAATATGAAGGAACCAACAACAATCGTCGACTTCTCAGTGTCCAGCGACTATTAGGTTCAGGTTCGACATTTCGACCATCCAGTGATCTTCATCCGGGACTATGCAGGTAAAGTATTCCGGGAGTTTATACAAAGGTATATTGCAATCACATGATTCCTGACATGATGCCTGCACCTGCAGTCACAGGTGAAGACCATTCGTTGGTCGGGACTGAGGCTAATTGCTTTCATCCTGTGCAGCTACACCATAGCAGGTGCCAGGTGGTCTTCATTTTTCAATACCACAGCCCTTTGTGGGGTGGAAGCTGCTAACCTTCGAGTATCGTGTGACCAATCCACACAAGTCCCATGGCTCGTGTAGTCTTCCTGGCTAAAACTGAGAGAACACGCTTTAGCGCACCTGTCGTGAAGCTGGCAGCTTGCTGTCACTACCTTTCAAACAGGGATTGGTAATGAGGGAAAGCGAGTGGGGGCAGGGGGGCCTGAACGCGGGTGGGGGTGGGGTGGGGTAATTGTCTGGCGTATAAGATTTGACTAATATAATGCATGTGGTGAGGCTGTGTACAAAAGCTTGAGAAATCATTAATTCATTATTTTTTACAATTCCGTGCATTGAGAGTAAAGTGATATGTGATTTGGTTCCTCATGATTCAATCATTATTCAATCCACCTCGTGATTCGGTGTGTATAAACCACCTAGTGATGAGGTGTGTTTTAACTACCTCGTGATTCGGTGTGTTTTAACCACCTTGTGATTCGGTGTGTTTTAACCACCTCGTGATTCGGTGTGCTCTAACCACCAAGTGATTAGGTGTGTGTTTAACCACCTCGTGATTCGGTGTGTTCTAACCACCAAGTGATTAGGTGTGTGTTTAACCACCTTGTGATTCGGTGTGTATAAACCACCTCATGATTCGGTGTGTATAAACCACCTTGTGATTCGGTGTGTATAAACCACCAAGTGATTAGGTGTGTGTTTAACCACCTTGTGATTCGGTGTGTATAAACCACCAAGTGATTAGGTGTGTGTTTAACCACCTTGTGATTCGGTGTGTATAAACCACCTCATGATTCGGTGTGTGTCGGTGTGTGTTTAACCACCTTGTGATTCGGTGTGTATAAACCACCTTATGATTCGGTGTGTATAAACCACCTCATGATTCGGTGTGTATAAACCACCTTGTGATTCGGTGTGTGTTTAACCACCTTGTGATTCGGTGTGTATAAACCACCTTGTGATTCGGTGTGTGTTTAACCACCTCGTGATTCGGTGTGTATAAACCACCTTGTGATTCGGTGTGTGTTTAACCACCTTGTGATTCGGTGTTTGTTTAACCAGCTCGTGATTCGGTGTGTATAAACCACCTTGTGATTCGGTGTGTGTTTAACCACCTTGTGATTCGGTGTGTATAAACCACCTTGTGATTCGGTGTGTGTTTAACCACCTTGTGATTCGGTGTGTATAAACCACCTTGTGATTCAGTGTGTGTTTAACCACCTTGTGATTCGGTGTGTATAAACCACCTTGTGATTCGGTGTGTTTTTAATCACCTTGTGATTCGGTGTGTGTTTAACCACCTTGTGATTCGGTGTGTATAAACCACCTTGTGATTCGGTGTGTGTTTAACCACCTCGTGATTCGGTGTGTGTTTAACCACCTCGTGATTCGGTGTGTTTTAACCACCTAGTGAGTAGGTTTGTTTTAACCACCTCGTGATTCGGTGTGTATAAACCACTTCGTGATTCAGTGTGTGTGAACCAGTTCGTGATTCGGTGTGTATGAACCACCTTGTGATTCGGTGTGTATTAACTACCTCGTGATTCTGTGTGTATAAACCACCTCGTGATTCGGTGTGTATAAACCACCTCATGATTCGGTGTGTCTAAACCACGAAGTGATTAGGTGTGTGTTTAACCACCTTGTGATTCGGTGTGTATAAACCACCTCGTGATTCGGTGTGTATAAACCACCTTGTGATTCGGTGTGTATAAACCACCTTGTGATTCGGTGTGTGTTTAACCACCTTGTGATTCAGTGTGTATAAACCACCTTGTCATTCGGTGTGTGTTTAACCACCTCGTGATTCGGTGTGTGTTTAACCACCTCGTGATTCGGTGTGTGTTTAACCACCTCGTGATTCGGTGTGTATAAACCACCTTGTGATTTGGTGTGTATAAACCACCTCGTGATTTGGTGTGTATAAACCACCTTGTGATTCGGTGTGTATGAATCACCTCGTGATTCCGTGTGTGTGAACCACCTCGTGATTCCGTGTGTATAAACCACCTCGTGATTCGGTGTGTATGAACCACTTCGTGATTCGGTGTGTATAAACCACATCGTGATTCCGTGTGTATAAACCACCTCGTGATTCCGTGTGTATAAACCACAATGTGATTCCGTGTGTATAAACCACCTCGTGATTCGGTGTGTATAAACCACCTCGTGATTCCGTGTGTATGAACCACTTCGTGATTCGGTGTGTGTGAACCACCTCGTGATTCGGTGTGTGTTTAACCACCTCGTGATTCGGTGTGTGTTTAACCACCTCGTGATTCGGTGTGTTTTAACCACCGAGTGATTAGGTTTGTTTTAACCACCTCGTGATTCGGTGTGTATGAACCACTTCGTGATTCCGTGTGTATAAACCACCTTGTGATTCGGTGTGTATAAACCACCTCGTGATTCTGTGTATAAACCACCTTGTGATTCGGTGTGTATAAACCACCTTGTGATTCGGTGTGTATAGATCGAGAGGTTCGTCTAATTTCACCATTTTGGAAAAATAAAAGTGACGTCATGTTATTTCAGAATAACAGCCTTAAGTGAAAAGTCTCACACAGGCTACGACAATGAAATTGATCATGACCGTGGCAGAAGGGGAAGTGGGGGGGGGCACGAGTGAAAAGGTTGGGAGAGGGGGAGTATGAATAAAATGGTGCTGAAGGGTCACGGATAATTGTGTATGGGGGTTGGGGGGCAGGGAGTGCAGGACATAGTGCGTGGTGGAGACATGTCTGAAGGGGAAGGAGGGGCATGGTGTACAATGGCATGGAGGGGGAGAGCATGGATAAAAAGGTGGGGATGGGGCACAAGTGAGAGAGCGGGGAGAGGGACCCGTGTAAAAGTGGGGTGAGAGGGTATGTTAAAGGGATGTAGAAGGGGGGGCACGTGTAAAGCTAAAAAGGGCGGTGAGGGGGGACGTGTGAAAGGGTGCGTGGTTTTAACACCTCTGAACGCTCGACAGCACCGTGAGAAAGGTGTCGATCAGGCTGCACCGTGGACGTTCTAGCCGTTTTTAGGTTACGTTTTAAAATGTCTGCCGAGCATGGTGAGTGCAGGTGATGGTGTCGAACACGTGATGCAAGCATGGGTCACGTGCTACGTTGTGGCGGGAAAGCTTCGCCGTGCATCGCGTAACGCACCGTGCTCTCTGCTCGGTCTTTGATCCCAGTTGTCAAGTCAAGAAACCTCCAGGGAAGTGCCGGGCAGCGAGGCACGACGCGTGGGCAGTCGGAGAGGGAGACTGTACAGGGCAAAGGGTTTTGGGCGGTGGGGGAAAGATGGTGTGAAAGAAAACGAAGTGAGAGGGTGATGATGTGAGTCGGAAAAGGAGTAAAGCGAGATGTAAAGGAATTTAGAAGGAATATTTTGCAGGTGAAAGGACTATGAACGGTTTGCAAATGAATGCGAAGAAGAAAAACACGACGCCATGAAAGACCTACAACACAAATTCCCAAATTCCAATAGAGGAACAGTAGGGAAGAGATGGGACACCAGACAGCGGGACCCCGCGGCGACACTTGCAGCAACGCGATGACGTCACCGTCACGGTGTGTTGCACGAGGTGGGAGATTGGAAAGTGGATTATAATTATGTTTATTCCCCGAACGGGAAAACCGCAAAACTGTATCCTATGACGGTGCTGCAGTAGTCAATGGACAATGTTCTTGTGCGGCAGACGACGCTTGTTGGTCACACATTGTCCATGGGACACGATGTGTCTTGTACGGCTGTGATGGGACACGATGTGTCTTGTACTTACGATGCACAGTTATCGTGTCTTACCTGTTTATGATGCTTTACTATGCCTGTTTACTATGCACACTCTGTTTTATCTGTTTATGGCTTCTTTAAACCATTGCCTGTAAGGCTTATTGGACACTGCGACGACATAACCCCACCACCCCACCACCTCACCACCGCCACCCCTCCGAGGGATCGCAGTACTGTGGAGCTCGCAACCTCATGGTGACATCATGCCGTTGCTATAGTTTGAAGAGCCGATCATATATATATATATATATATATATATATATATATATATATATATATATATATATATATATATATATATATATATATTTAAATACATGATTATATATATATATATTTACACACACACACACACACACACACACACACACACACACACACACACACACACACACACACACACACATACTGTGTGTACATTGCAATATATAGTTTTATGCTGATGTAAAAATTCCAACCTCTCATCGGAACGATCTTGTAAAATAGAGTGCGTGTGACATCGAAATAACATACGAAGTGTGCACAGACGAGGCCACATGGAACGGCCCTTCCCTCGTACTCGCACTATCTCGTTGAAAGAAAGGTGCAAATCACGTTTAATACATAATCCGACTCATGCAACGCTCTGTCTGCCCTGGTTCAGCTCCTGCGCGTTACCATGGTAACGCTGGCGCTAATTACGCCGAGCGCGGGAACAACGAGTTACGAGGCGCGTGGCGGGAGGAGGTGTGGTGTGTGGTAAGAGTGCGAAAATGAGCTGAAGCGATGCACGCTGCCCGTCCAGCCTTATAAAAAATGCAGTTTTAATTAGATTTAAAGTTTAATGAATAATTTCGGCAGCATGCAATGCCCCGTTTTCGCTGCCTCGATGTATGACGTTCACGCCAACGCCTTGATCATCATAATTCGCCTTCTGATCACGAAGCCACGTGTCGGCCCCCGCGGTCCGCATCAAGGCGAGCGAGGACGGTGCGATGAATCGCCTGGCAGGGCCGGCCTGACATTGCCGACACATTAGAGAAGCAGCTGCGTGCACGGCCCTTGTATCGAGACTTATTTCAGCCGAATGCGGTGACGCATCAGTCGGGCAAAAATGTGGTTTTTTTTCAACCTCTCGGCGTGGCGTGGTTGATGCGTAATATACTCAGGGACTGCAGACGAAGCAGACGCATGAATAATCTATAAAGCAGCGATTATTAGCAATGCTGAGCTGTCTTGGCGAATTAATGAGAAAATCGTGCGATGAAAACGTTGTTGAGGTTCGAGGTTCCGCGGGAACGCGTCCCCAGGCCCGGGCCCAGCCCGCGGGCCGCGTTGGGCCGGGCCGGGCCGGACGTACTGCAGCCGGAGCATTGGCGTTACACATGCCGTGTATTGCTGTGTGACACGGTACGCAGGCGTTATATCAATTAAATGTCACCCACGGTGGGAAAAGGAAGGGGTGGGGGGGGGAATAAATACAATAAATATGAGGATGGAGGAGGTGTGTGAGAGGGTGCATTGCCGTGCGGTATTAACTGTGTTGCGACGGTTGCGAAGTGCGTCAGTTTATCTATTTACAAGAGTCCGTTTGATCTCTTGCGGGGGGGGGGGGGGTGTCCGGAACATGCTGTATTTGTATGTAGCAGTTACTCCTTCACATGAACAAGTGCGGGTTCAGAGGTCGATTGCACGTTCTGCTGACAGGCACTCAGGATGCCTTCCAACACCTCACGGAGTGCTTTGATTGAGTTGAAGTCGGTGTTCTGTGTCGAGCCATTCCAGATTTTCAGCTTTGTCCTCGAACCAATTCCTTACATATACCTCACGGCGAGGTGATGACTGCAGGATTAGGGGACACTGCATCAGCAGCACAGCTGCACCCCCAGCAAATGATGCTATCTTGCAGCCACGTGCTGAAAGAAGAAGAAGAAGAACGAGGAGGAGGAGGAGGAGGAGGAGGAGGAGGAGGAGAAGCGCATCTTCCCTTGAGCTATCTTCACTACATTCGAATCCCGACTCTCCAGTTGGTGCTTTTCTGGCAGGTTGTTGCATCAATGAGTGTTTAGTCCTTCAGATGGACATTACGTTATGTACCCATTTGCTACATCGTTAGCTGGGGGACGTTAAAGACATCATTCGATAAACAGTAAATCGTTGTGTTCCTACACACTAGTCTAATTCCAAATTCCTCCCCGAATGTGCATGCATGCATGCATGTAGGGGCACTGCATCAGCAGCACTGCCATGCCAAAGTGATGATTCAATCAATGGACAAATTCAGAATTGAATGCAGGTCCAATATGCATTCGCTAATAAAGATCCACTGCATTGAAATACACGAGCAAATGGAAGAACAAAATTTGCTTTCAGTACAATTTCATGGTCATACTCACGGCCAAGGCCAGAGACGGCTCCCAACCCCAACCACATACCACTTTATCGGTAAAGACTAAAGGCCGTGATCTCAAACATGAGTTCAGGGCCAAATCTCTGGACACATCTCATTCTTTCAATACTGTCTGGCATCCTACCTTGCTCTCCAAACTGTCTGCCAATGGCATCCAAAGCCAACTCCACACATGGTTTATGGACATCTTCTACTCTTGTAGCCGACGTGTGGTTCTTAACAGAATCCTATCATCTCCTCAATTTGTCAAGGCTGGAGTGCCCAAGGCATTGTTCTGGGCCCAGTCCTATTCCTGATCTTCATAAATGATCTTCCTGACTCTCTGGAAAACCCTCTTTATCTATTTGCTGATGACTCAAATCTCTGCCATGAGATCCCTCATCCCTCAGACATGAAGGCTGCAGCCTCTTCCCTTCCTTCATACCTTAATAGAATCACAGGATGGTCAAACACTTGGAATATGTCTTTCAATCCAGACAAATCTCACACTCGCTCTCTCTCCGAATGAACCGTCTGGCAAATCCCCTCGTATACTTTTTTTAAACAATCATCTTGAGAAAGTTCAGTCATTACAACTCCTGGGTCTCACTTTCAGCCATGATCTTTCTCGGGCAACCCACATTTCAAAGTTGGCCTCCAAAGCCACCTGCCAACTAGGCATCCTCCATCATACAAACTCCTTCCTTGACACAGCTGAACTCCGATCCACCGACAACTCCTAAATCCACAACTTGATGGAGTACTGTTCTCCCCTCTGGGCTGGCAGCCCTGCCTCACACCTTGCTCAGCTTGATGCTGTGGAAACCAAGACCTTTAAGATCAATGGAATCCCCCGCGTTGAAGCTGAATGTATAGGCCGATCACTTTCACATCACAGACAGGTCGGGGGTCTCTCTGTCTTCTACCACTTCCTTTCTGGTCTTGTACCCTCTGCTCTTTCCGTGATTTGTCCCCCCCCCATACCCCCAAGGCTTCTGCAGGGCTCACTTGGTCCACCATAAACCCTCTTCTGGTGAAACTACCTAAATCCCGAATCATTGCTCACCTCCACGCATTTGTTTCTCTCTTTTTTCCTGCCTGTGACACCAACTTCCACATTCTCCTCAATCTCATTCTTCCCCCCAAGTCTTCAAGTCCACCATCATCTCAGGTTATCTCCCATCCAAATCCATGATCTTTTCTACCCCTATTAACACTCCCCCCTCCCCAATACCAAGCCCTACTTCCAACTTTCCAGTTTATCCCTCCTGATAGTTTCTTTCTGTAACCGTATTGTCCATCCCATGCATCATCGCTACCCCTCATTCCTCCCCACACCCATTATTTGTACACGTTTCTCTCTATTATTTTGTCTTTTACTCTGCCGTTTGGTGTCCCCTCCCCTCTCCCTACTGTTCCTTTTGTTATCCTGATCCATTCTGTATTCTCGCTCTTCCACGAGTGGACTCGGTAAACAAAAGTAAAATAAAAACAACAACAGAGAAAACCGAAACACTACCTAAATCCAAGTAATGCAAGTACAATTCTAATCACGTCTCTCACAAATTAAGGCATATTTGTAGATGTGGCTTTGCTTCTCATCGTTATCAGTAAGAAAAACTTTTTTTGTTATGTTACAATACTTTACGTACAATTAAAAATTTCATTTTTCTTCTCCATCTCGCTCTGCCATCTCTCAACACATTCATTGGGAAACACCCCAAACCTTTTGGCACATTCCCACATCGCAAATGTACATTTAAAAACCTGTGGTTCCATGTCCATAAACAACTCGATACATCCCCACATCCCAAATGTACATCTCAGATCCTGTGGTTCCATGTCCATAAACAACTCGACACATCCCAACATCCCAAATGTACATCTCAGATCCTGTGGTTCCATGTCTATCAACAACTCGACACATCCCCAACATCCAAATGTACATCTCAGATCCTGGGGTTCCATGTCCATAAACAACTCGACATATCTCCACATCCCAAATGTAAATCTCAGATCCTGTGGTTCCATGTCAATCAACAACTCGACACATCCCCAACATCCAAATGTACATCTCAGATCCTGGGGTTCCATGTCCATAAACAACTCGACACATCCCCACATCCCAAATGTACATCTCAGATCCTGTGGTTCCATGTGCATAAACAACTCGACACATCCACACATCCCAAATGTACATCTCAGACCCTGTGGTTCCATGTCCATCAACAACTCGACACATCCCCAACATCCAAATGTACATCTCAGATCCTGGGGTTCCATGTCCATAAACAACTCGACACATCTCCACATCCCAAATGTACATCTCATATCCTGTGGTTCCATGTCCATAAACAACTCGACACATTTCCACATCCCAAATGTAAATCTCAGATCCTGTGGTTCCATGTCCATAAACAACTCGACACATCTCCACACCCCAAATGTAAATCTCAGATCCTGTGGTTCTATGTCCATAAAAAACTCAACACATCTCCACATCCCAAATGTAAATCTCAGATCCTGTGGTTCCATATCCATAAACAACTCGACACATCTCCACATCTCCACATCTCAAATGGAAATCTCAGATCCTGTGGTTCCATATCCATAAACAATTTGACACATCTCCACATCCCAAATGGAAATCTCAGATCCTGTGGTTCCATATCCATAAACAACTCGACACATCTCCACACCCCAAATGTAAATCTCAGATCCTGTGGTTCCATATCCATAAACAACTCGACACATCCACACATCCCAAATGTAAATCTCAGATCCTGTGGTTCCATATCCATAAACAACTCGACACATCTCCACATCCACACATCCCAAATGGAAATCTCAGATCCTGTGGTTCCATATCCATAAACAATTTGACACATCTCCACATCCCAAATGGAAATCTCAGATCCTGTGGTTCCATATCCATAAACAACTCGACACATCTCCACACCCCAAATGTAAATCTCAGATCCTGTGGTTCCATATCCATAAACAATTTGACACATCCCCACATCCCAAATGTAAATCTCAGATCCTGTAGTTCCATATCCATAAACAACTCGACACATCTCCACACCCCAAATGGAAATCTCAGATCCTGTGGTTCCATATCCATAAACAATTTGACACATCCCCAACATCCAAATGTACATCTCAGATCCTGGGGTTCCATGTCCATAAACAACTCGACACGTCCCCACATCCCAAATGTACATCTCAGATCCTGTGGTTCCATGTGCATAAACAACTCGACACATCCACACATCCCAAATGTACATCTCAGACCCTGTGGTTCCATGTCCATCAACAACTCGACACATCCCCAACATCCAAATATACATCTCAGATCCTGGGGTTCCATGTCCATAAACAACTCGACACATCTCCACATCCCAAATGTACATCTCATATCCTGTGGTTCCATGTCCATAAACAACTCGACACATTTCCACATCCCAAATGTAAATCTCAGATCCTGTGTTTCCATGTCCATAAACAACTCGACACATCTCCACACCCCTAATGTAAATCTCAGATCCTGTGGTTCTATGTCCATAAAAAACTCAACACATCTCCACATCCCAAATGTAAATCTCAGATCCTGTGGTTCCATGTCCATAAACAACTCGACACATCTCCACATCTCCACATCTCAAATGGAAATCTCAGATCCTGTGGTTCCATATCCATAAACAATTTGACACATCTCCACATCCCAAATAGAAATCTCAGATCCTGTGGTTCCATATCCATAAACAACTCGACACATCTCCACACCCCAAATGTAAATCTCAGATCCTGTGGTTCCATATCCATAAACAATTTGACACATCCCCACATCCCAAATGTAAATCTCAGATCCTGTGGTTCCATGTCCATAAATAACTCGACACATCTCCACATCCCAAATGGAAATCTCAGATCCTGTAGTTCCATATCCATAAACAACTCGACACATCTCCACATCCCAAATGGAAATCTCAGATCCTGTGGTTCCATATCCATAAACAATTTGACACACCACCACTTCTGATCAAGTATGGTAGATTTCATAAGAATTATTTTGCATCAAATCAGTTTTTCCAAAAATGGATTTCTCCTTTCCCTAATTCTTCCTTCCGGTCGAACAGCAAGAGCGACAGTTTATCCGGTGCAAATAGGTCGACTTGTTTGGCGGGATTAAAGTAATTGAGGGTGACGGAATGGCTTGTTTAAGCCGTGGCTTTTTCAGGGATTTCGAGTGATTAGCTGCTCACTTTGTCTCACGTCCCCATAGTCTCAGCTGCATCACCACATGAGAGGAATCCATGCTTGGCACCTCGTGTTACAACAGATCTTCTTTTCCTTTAGTATGCAACACCTTGCTCATGTGGGTAGTGTAATTTGCCAGGGCGGGCTGTGTCGCTATGTATACAACAGGAACCTACCTTTTCACCACACATTTTTAATTCATCTGGGAGTAACACTGCTTCTTTGATCACACAATAATTCAATAATAAGCATAATTGAACAATTTCTGATAATATGTAGGAATTGTTATTATAATAACTATACAATGGCAGCAGCTTGGTGGTGGAGTGATGGGAGCAGCTCGTCGTCATCATCGTCATCACCTTATGGGAGGAAAGGTTGTCTTGTGGTTGTGATGCGCATAAATGGGGAGTTCTTTTTCGTTCGGATGCAGCACAAAGCTGCGGGGTAACATCATTGGCTGAGGACCGCTGATGCAATGCCCTCTGTGGTTCGAGTAAGAATTTGTGATTTGTTCATGATGCCGGCAATAAGACACATTCCAAGTGTTTGACCAGTTTGTGATTTTGTCAAGGTCTGAGAAGAGGGAAAAGACTGCTGTTTGTCTGTCAGAAGGATGAGGCATGTCACAGCAGAGAGTGGAGTCACCAGCAAAGAGATAATGAGGATTTTCCAGAGTCAGTGAGGTAAAGCAAACAGGGTTGAGGTTGTATTCGGAGGGGGATCATTTATATATCAAAAAAGGTGGTGTTAACATTGTACAGGAATTTAGTGAGGGCCACATCGAGAATATTGTGTCCAGTTTTGGTCACCACAATTCAGGAAGGACATATATGCCATAGAGAGGGTTCAACACAGGGATACTAGATTGATTCCGGGCCGAGCTCGACTCAGCAATGAGGAGCGGCGACTGAAGGAGACAGGGCTTTATACATGAGAAAGGAGGTGGTTATGAGGAGATATGATAGAGATGTTTAAGATAATGAAAGGTATTGATAAAATAAGTGCAGATGAATTATTCAAGAGTAGACGGTGATAGGACCAGGGGTCATAGCCTGAGAGTAAAGAGGAGAGTTAATACGGTAGTAAGGCAGGGGAATTTAACTCAGAGAGTAGTTAAGGCATGGAATGGTTTCCCTGGAAAGGTCGTGGCAACAGAAGCAATAGATAAGTTTAAATTGGAATCAGATAGGTACCTGGAGGTTGTGGAGCTTGAGGGGTGTATAGATGTTGGCAGGACTTTTAGTTAGCTTGAGCATTGATGGGTGATTGTGTGCATGTGTACCGAGTACTGTTGGTGGGGGTCTCATCAAGTGGTGTTGTGTGGTTGATGTTGTGTGTTTTGTATTTTTTTACCCCAAAACCACCTTTGCCCATGGAAACAAAAAAAGTACAAAGAAAACTAAATTTAAAAAAATTAAAAAGTGCAGAAAAAAACTGAAACCCCACCACAAAAAACAAACAAACAACAAAAAAACGCATATTTCCCATTTTCCCTTTTTTGGTCTAGTGTTGATGTGGTGCAGGCACGATGGGCCGAATGCCCTCCACCTGCATCTAATTTCCTTGTGTGTATCACTGATGAAGATTAGGAATAAGATGGGGCCTAGAACACTGCCTCGGGGTACTCCAGCCTTGACAGGGAGAAGAGATGAAAGGGTTCTGTTGAGAGCCACATGTTGTCTCCAAGAGTGGAGGAAGTCAGTAATCCAAGAGTGGAGTTGGCCTCGGCTTCCATTGGCAGACTGTTTTGATAGCAAGGTGGGATGCTAGACTGTGTCGAAAGCTCAAGATATGCCCAAAGAGATGACCCTGATCTCATGGCTGATGTTGAGGGCCTCCATCATTGTTTGGAGAGTTGAAGTAGCATGTCCAAGGTCGAGTGACCAGGCCTGAATCCGAATTGATGATCTGAGATGAGGCAGTTGGAGAAAAGAAATGATTTTATGTCCACTGCGATGATGGATTCCATGACCTTGCTGATGATTGGAAGTAAGCTAATTGGTTTGTTGTTAATGGGATCCGTTTTTGCACCTTTTATTGTAATGCTATGATGTTGGCTGATTTCCATGCAGATGAAAGATGATCGATGTTAAATGACAGGGTGAAAACGGGAGAAAGAAGATGTGCAAGAGCAGCAGAGCAGGTTTTTAGGACATGTGAGCTGATGCCATCTGGTCCATTTGCAGTCAGAATCGAGGATTGCGAGAAACTTTTCCACCTTCTCGGATGCAAAAGGCACAGAAGCCAAGAGTAGTTTGGTATGACTGGGAAGGATGAGTAGAGAGACAGACAGAGACAGAAACAGAGGTTAGGGATGCAATATTCTGAAGTAAACACAGAATTGAGGCATTCGGCCTTCTCATGGGCTGAGTTGGCTGTGGTGCCATTTAAAGTGAGGGAAGGGATGCAAGGGGAGCATGCACCAGAGACAGACTTGACAAGATGCCACAAGATGTTAGAGGAGGGAGACAAGTTTGAAAGTTCATAACTAGTTTGTTAAATTACTCAGAACAAGTTGAGCAAAATTGGCAGGTTGTGAGAGATTTCCTGGTACTTATGGTTTTTGAATCATCGAGCAAGTACGAGGAGGTAGTAGGGGGAGGGAGTTTCATGAGGATCTCCCAGGAAGTTGTATAGTTCCCCACCGGCACTGCCTTCAAAAGGGAATTGGACAGACATTGGGAAGGAAAGAGGTTGGCCTTACACTAGCTCTGAACACACACCATCATGTTAAATTTATAGAGTATCAACACATGTTCAGACCTGCAGAGAAGATCAGGAGATTAATGGGAAATTTTCCTCTATTCTTGTCTACCAATCATGATGATCATGATGATCATGATGAATGTTCTATCTCAGAGTATATAAACAGAAAAGTAGGGTGAGAAGAGAGGAATGAAAGAAAGATGGCAAGTCATGAGTTGCGTTGTGTGCCATGCTGCATAAGGCTTGATGTTATTGTCTTTGGAATAAACATAAGTTTGGAAGACACGCGCCTGCTGGTGTGGATCGATCGAGTGAAGGTCCTTTTGATTCCGTGACATATTGGGAGCTTGTCCGGGATCGATCATCCATTGGTGGAGTTGAGTGTGCATGAAGCGGATGTGAACGTGGTGAGAGTTCCTGTAGATGGTACGGAGTTTTTCCTTTGTCCTTGGTGGCATGGTGTTTCGTTGCGTGCATCTGGAAGGCGAGGAGAGCTTTCTGTGTGGTTTGTCCTGGAGCACAAGGTGGCATTCCCACTGAGGTGGCTGTCGGGCAATCTCAAACCAGACCATGGTTGGACCTCACCATTGAGAGGAGAGGGGCTGAGCCATGAGCTGCTGTGCTGTGGTGATAGTGAGACTGCCCATGGAAGGTAGAGCGAGGGATGAACATGTTGGAGAGCGAAGGTAACAAGAGTGTGTTGTTCCAAATTTTTGTGAGGCAAAACATTTTTGTTGGTTAGAAAAATTGGGAATTGTTCTTGAAGTGGGGGGTGATGTCATAAATTTTGTCTGTTCGGCGATGTATCAGGACATAGCGATGTTCGGCGATGTGAGATAAATTATTGAATGCCTTAGGGTGGGATGGTCGATAGGGGCTGATGTGGTGCACTCTCGAAGAGCTCTCTTGTCTCTCTTGCAGCCTCCCAACTATGCTGCATGCCACATTCCTCACATCCTGGGTGCCGTTTGTGGCATCCCCTCCCCCCCCCACATCCCCCGTGGTTGTTTGATTTGTCATCTCACTTACATGGTTCAGAATGTATGACAGCTGTGTGTGGCACCATAATCGGGAGTTAGTTTCTCTTGTTTGCTAAGTATTGTGTTTATTAATTGTGTCTGGGATTTCTTTCCATGTGGTGTCTTAATAAATTGTTTAATTATTTCTAAAGAGGCCTGGTGCACCATGTGTTCCCGCCATTTTCCATACTGACATTTGGGTTTAATTGGGATATCTGGAGGACTAAATGAGTGATTTCCAGAGTTTTATAACACAATATATATATATATATATATATATATATATATATATATATATATATATATATATATATTGTGCTTGAACACACAGAAAATGAATGATGTCATCGGCTTGGGCATCGATTCGTGCAAATTGTCCTATTAAAAAAAAAATTCTTCTTTTATAGTTGGTACAAATCATTGTCTGGTTGTCCATGATGAAAGACCAGTAATTGTTGTAACTGGTCTTTCACTGTTTTTATGAGCAAAACATGGAGTAAGGCTCTCCCCTATGGGCAAGCTCCCCAGCATCACATATGTCTCTCCTGGATTCAGTGGAATATAATGCTCTTAAAATTATTGGAATCTCCCATGACGAGGACAAAGCACAAGGTATGTTGTTTTCACATCACAGGCTGGTCAGTGGTTTCTCTGTTTTCAACCACATCTTCTTCAATATTGCTCTCTCACTCCTTCAACCCTCCCCAGCACCTCCAGGATGCGCATATTCTTTTGGTAACCGCCTTCTGGTTAAACTTCCAAAAATCCAGGCTGACTGTACACCTCGAATCCCTTGGTCCTCGCTTTTCTCGTCAATGGAACCCTCTTCCAGAGGCTGTTATATCCCACTATTCCTTGCTAGTTGTGAGAAATTGTTTGCCTGCTATCCCACTGTCAATTTAACCTTGCTCTTTCTTACATGAACCTCACTCTTGTTGAGAAAATGAATTTTTTTTTTCCGACAGTTTCAGAAAATATGGAAATGTTCCACCTCTCAAAAAATGTATTCTCACAAAATGGTGCATAATTTTCGGATACACACAGGCAGACATACCCCATTCTGAATCAACCAAATACACATAAACAGGAACTGGGATGGCAGGTGAAGCACAGTACGAGAGAAGTTTAACTATGCTTCATAATGATGATTATTATGTAAGACAGCAACACTTGTTATGAAAGGCTTCTTTATTCTATCATACTCAATACTGAACAGGATTTATTGCACTGTGCAGAGATATCTATAATCATAGAAAAGCTGAGCAACAGAGGGCTGAGGGGCATACACTTTTGAGCGTGGAAAATAAAGGGTGAGCAGATAATGAAACAGAATAAGGAAGAGTAGAAAAGTTTAGATGTTTACAAAAGGTGATGGCAAGTTGACACCTCTAATGATTGGAGGGAAGAGCAGAATTGAATGAACACAAATATAAAGACAAGATAAAGGAGGGATAACAAATTTGAGTTGAGAAGTCAGTTGCAGATAAAGCATGGTTTGGGTTTGACAATGAACATGCTTGACAAAGTGGACCTGAAGAGGAGTGGAAGATGGAGAACAAATCATGGTAAAAGGTTGGAATAAATATGCTGAAAGCAAAGAAGGACATATAACTTGTTGCTGAAAGAAAGAGATTTGGCATTCTCTTTTTTTTTTTTTTTCAAGACTCGTGGAAGAGCGAGGACACTGAATGGATCAGGACATAACAGGACAAAAGGAACAGCAGAGAGAGAGAGAGAGAGAGAGAGAGAGAGAGAGAGAGAGAGAGAGAGAGAGAGAGAGAGAGAGAGGAGGGGGTGGGGGGAGACCAACAGCAGAGTTGAAGGACAATATAGAGGGAAACTTGCACAATCAATGGATGTGGGAAGGAATGGGGGGCAGGAAAGGACTCATGTGGTCGAGAAGATGCATACAGAAGGAAACTGTCAAGAAGAAAAAAATGGAAATTTGGAAGGAGAATTTTTTTAATGTCAGGTGATGGAGAATGGAAGGATTTGGGGTGGAGTTGGAGGGGGGGGTATTAAAGAGGGTAGAAAATATCTTGGTTTGGGATTGGGTATGATCTGAGATTATGGTTAACAGCTGTCAGGTGAACAGTGATTTAGGTAGTTTCACCTAAAGAGGGTTGCTGTTGGACCTTGTGCGCTCTGCAGAAACTTGTATGGGTGGGGGGGGGGGTTAAAGCTCGGAAAGAGGGGTGCAAGACCAGAAAGGAGGTGGTAGAAAACAGAGACCAGCAACCTCTCTGTGATGGGAAAGTCTCAGCTTCAGCATGGGATATTCCAATGATCTTGAAGGCCTTGGTTGCCATGGCATCAAGCTGTACAATGTGTAAGGATGAAAGTTATGGAGGGGAGCCAGCTCAGGAGGGAGAGCAGTACTCCATCAAGCTGTGGATGAAGGCCTTGTAAGTGGATAGGAGTTCAGGTGTGCCAAGGAAGGACTTTGCACGACAAGGATGCCCAGTTGGCAACTGGTTTTGGAGGCCAACATTGAAATGTGGTTTACCCAAGAAAGATCATGGCTGCTGGTGAGACTCAGAAGTTGGAGTAACTGAACTTTCTCAAGAGCATTGTTGAGAAAATAGAAAGGAGGGTTTCTCACATGATCCTTTCAGAGAGAGAGAGAGAGAGAGAGAGAGAGAGAGAGAGAGAGAGAGAGAGAGAGAGAGAGAGAGAGAGAGAGAGAGAGAGAGAGAGACACACACAAACAGAGACACAGAGACACACAGAGACACAGAGACACAGAGTGAGATTTTTCAGGATTGAAAGACATATTCCAGGTTTTTGAACAGCCTGTGATTCTATTAAGGTCTGACAGAAAAGAAGTGGCTGCACCCTGCCTATGTGAAGGATGAGGGATGTCACAGCAGAGGGTGGCATCATCAACAAATAGATAAAGAGGATTTTCCGGAGTTAGAGAGAGATCATTGATGAAGATCAAGAATAGGACTGGGCCCAGAACATTGCCTTGAGGCACTCCAGCCTTGACAGGGAGAGGAGATGAAAGGATTCTACTGAGAGCCACATGTTGGCTACAAGAGTAGAGGACCTCAGTAAGTCTGCATACGTGGCTCGGTGTCTGCAGTGTCAAGGAATTACAGGTGGGAGACCGAGGCTCCTGCCAAAAATGATGAACTGTACTTGATGGAGCTTCTCATAAAAGATCTGTGCATTGTGAAAATCAGTGGAGAATATGACCCTGTGAAAAATACCAAGATAGCATCTGCTTCTTGGGACCATCTTTGAAATTTGTTATCTCCTTGACAGACTTGGCTGACAGTGACTTGGAGATATTTCAGCAACTGGACCTCTCACGGTCGGCCAAAGGAGTGGATTGGGGGGTTTGACATTATATTCTTCCTCAGAGATACTGATAACATGAGACATACCTGGGTAGAATGTCTTCTCTTGTGGACCAAGCTCTGATTTTCTTATTTATCAGCAATCAAAAAATTCAGCTGCACTCTGTCTGTTGTGAGGATAAGACAATATGCAGAGCAACATGGAGTTATAAACAGTACTATAGGGGGTTATCAAAGCAAAGGCAAAATAAAAACAGCCCATTTAATCCACTGAATGATGAAGGTCTTCCTCAACTTGTGTAAGGTGATGTTTGGCATATTTATCATGCTTGCCAAGTGAGGGTTGGCAAGGGTGAGCAGTCATGGTAATTGAACCCACACCAGCCTGTGGAGAAAAAAAAAACGAGTCTGTTACCACTCAACCAAACACCCAACTCTTGAAGGAAATGTAAAGGTAATTCATCTAAGTCAGGAAAATAATTGTGCTGAGGACTCTGCCTTGGAGAGCACCAAACCTTCTAAAGGGAGAGTGGACAACAAGTTATGGAGAGCAACCCTATTTGTTTGTGTCGCTTGGTTGATAAAGGGATGGTAGTTACGAGTAGAAGACCTTTGCTCGGACGAAGTGATCATGCCTGAAATCTCAGCTTCTCCTTGCTTCCCACGGCGGTCGGCATACTTCGATCAATGTTCTGTTGATGCCATC
>NC_140968.1:32405037-32455037 GCF_056783735.1 Eptatretus burgeri | reverse complement strand
AAAACTGGAGGCTGTGAAACAAAAAAGTCCACAAGAACAACAACGTGAGTAAGACTTAGAGATCCTCCAGGAGGATCTAAAAAAGAGAGAGAGAGAGACAGAGAGAGAGAGAGACAGAGAGAGAGAGAGAGAGAGACAGAGAGAGAGAGAGAGAGAGAGAGAGAGAGAGAGAGAGAGAGAGAGAGAGAGAGAGAGAGAGAGAGAGAGAGAGAGAGAGAGAGAGAGAGAGAGAGAGAGAGAGGTGAGAGGTGGAGGTGGAGTTAGTGAAGAGAATGATATGTGATGCTTAAAGACTGAAAACACACAAAAATAAACTCATGTCAGAACAGCTGTACAGACAGCAACACAAAAGAGTTTATAATGTAATTCGCTGGCACATCTGCAAAAACTTTGATATCCCAGTTTCAGAAAATTTGTGGGAACATGAACCAAAAGTAATCACTGAAAACATGGAAGTACCAACCGCTCACATACGACCTAATGATCCCATCGAGCGTGAGCATCGAAAACAAAGCGTTGTGACTAGATATCATACATAGGTACAAAAAAGAGAGAAGAAGGCATTGCTTATTGAGGTGTTAATACCAGTGATTTTGAACAAACGATGCAGAAATCAAGAAAATGAACAAGCACCAAGACCTCAAGAATGAAGTAAAAAGATCCTGAAAGCTGAAGAATGTGCAATTTGTACCAATGATAGCTTGACCGACAGAAATGATGACGAAGATCCTTACATAGATATTAAACATAGGGGCAATACCTCTGGGCGCTCACCTGGTAGTGGCTGGATAAGATTGCCAGGCAACCACTGGGAGGCATGGATAACTCACAAAATATATAATGGAGAATAAAGTAAATACCTATGGATTTTTTTGGGGATTGGAATGGATTTACCTTAAAACCTAAAAAATACACCACTCAAAAGAAGTCCTGGCGAGGGTTTGCAATCTCCGATTGCTCTTTTTTTGTTTTTATTTGTATTTATCTATGCCAAAGTGACGGGTCATATAACATTGTCAAAAATGGGAAACGTTGTGGAAAATATAATTTGACATTTTCAGCAAGGCAGCAACCACCTGTTGCATCGCAGTAAAAAACGTGGCCAACACAGGTGAGTAACGCTGAACTTTATTCAAGTCAATCTTCATTCAGTATTCAGTGACAGTGTGAATATTGTAGAGCACTGGCTTAAGCACTCCAATGAAGCAGTTGAGAAGAAACGGCTCCCTTGGCATGCAATTGGCAATCACCGACCATCATATTAAATATCACATTAAACATCACCGTCCCGGAGATGCCCAAAATGTCAAATATGTCCGAATTGGACAAATGAACACTTTTCAAGGAGTCGCAACTGTATTTAAGTTCGATTCTGGAGCTTAAATTTTGTAATTCTCCTTAGCTTAAGAGATACTCATGGTGATCACATGTGCGGAAATGAAATAAAGCAACGAACGCTGATGTCTCCAGGCACTTATAAATATTGAAATGTACCAAGCGATTCGTAGCTATGATGAACAGGTATTCAATAATATGAGTGAGGAAAGTGAAAAAAAAAACTTTGTCGTAAAGAAATCATTGTGGCCTATTCCAAGTCAAGGCAAGGTTGAGCAGGCCAAAAAACATGGCGGCTTCAGACCCCAGCGATGTTACCTCGGATACACCTTAAGACCCCAGAGAGCAAGGTGACCTCGGATCAGCTGATGAAGAATATGATTAACTAAGGCTGTTAATTATCTTCAAAAGGGGTGTTTTAATTAACCCAAACACCCAATTTTCACTCTTGTACTTCCTTGGAGTTTTCTTAGTATGCATGCAAAGTTTCAAGGTGTGAGGTTTTAATAGTTTTGGAGTAATGGAGAAGACACACTGACACACACACACACACACACACACACACACACACACACACACACACACACACACACACACATACACACACACACACACACACTGACATTTATTAGTGTAAAGACTGTATATTTGTGCAGTCTGTCACGTCATGTGTTGTCTTGTGTTGTGTTGTGTTGTGTTGTCATTGAACTACTCCCCTCAATGTTTTATGAAATCGAACCAAACTTATAGGATGCACCGAGCTCTCCTTTGTGTAAGTCCTTAGGGTATTTTTTTGAAATGTCTTGAAAAAAAAAAATTCAAACTTAAGTCTTCAGCTTAAATTGCTTATAAAAATGTATTATCACGAATATCACAAGCTTTCACACACTGCAGTGTGTGCCAGCTAGTCAGTCCATCAGTCTGTCGGTCCATCAGTCTCCTTCCATAACTCCAAAACCATGAAACCCAATGGCCTGAAATTTTACACAACAACATGGCAACTCCCATACTTATCCTCAGTTAAAACAAAGCTGCCTCTGTAGCGACGCATGGTGAGGTGTTCTGAATAGCACAGCAGGAGCTGTTTTGAATTAAGTGGAGATGAGGTGTTTTTAAGAATGTTGTGGTTATGCAGTGGGAAGGTGTTTTTAATGTCATGGTAATGAGGTGTTCTTCATAACATGGTGGTGTTTGTCCCACTGTAGCAATGTGTGGTGAGGCGAGCATCGTGAGCCGATCCAAGCCTGTATATGAGTGTATAAGTGTGTATATATATATATATATATATATATATATATATATATATATATATATATATATATATATATATATATATATATATATATATGTGTACAAACAAACACGACATAATAGTGACCACCTTTCTGCTTTTGATATATATATATATATATCTTCTTCTTATTCTTCTTTCGGCTGCTCCCGTTAGGGGTCGCCACAGCAGATCATCCGTATGATCCGCATAGTGATTTGGCACATGTTTTACGCCGGATGCCCTTCCTGATGCAACCCTGGTCGCCTCTTATGACACAGGGATATGGTGCACCTATTTTAACTGGGGTATACACCGGCCCAGTATACTGGTACTCATTTCGCCGACCTCGGAAGGATGACAGGCTGAGTCAACCCCCTGGTGTATTAATTCAGTGGCCCAACGGGGCTTGAACTCAGGACCTCTTGGATCCCAAGCCGCTGCCCGAACCACTGCGCCAACATCAGGCTTAAATATATATATATATATATATATATATATATATATATATATATATATATATGTATACATATATACATTTACATATATACATATACATATACATATACATATACATATACATATACATATACATATACATATATATATATATACATATACATATATATATATATATATATACATATATATATACATATATATATATATATATATATATATATATATATATATATATATATATATATATATATATATATATATATATATATATATATATATATATATATATATATATATATATATATATATATATATATATATATATATATATATATATATATATATATATATATATATATATATATATATATATACATATATATATATATATATATATATATATATATATATATATATATATATATATATATACATATATATATATATATATATATATATATATATATATATATGTACATATATATATATATGTACATATATATATATATATATATATTGATGTATTTTAGATATATCAATATATTTTGGCCTGAGGAAGCTCTTTTGGCTTGAGGAAGCTTGGTGGGAAGCGAGCGAAACATGGCCTTAAACCGGGTCTGCTCTTGCTTATTACTTAAATTAGCATGGCGCATCGAGTTACCTTTTTGTTTGGAAGCGCTTTTCTTCTTTAAAAAAGATAAAACAATTTTTAGTATTTATATATATGTACTGGTACTTGTACATTGAAAAAAACACAAGGGCAGGGGGAGCAGAAGGGGGAGAGGAAAGGTAGGGTGGTAAGATGAGATGATATAAAATAGACAGCGTTGGAGAGTTGGGCAAGAAATTAGGAATTTTTTTTAATGTGGTTGATCAGAGAGGGAAGAAAGGTAATGTCTGGGATATAGAGTATCTGTATGAATTTATACATTTGTTCATGTCCACATGCATATTTGCAATGTACTGCATATTATTATGTAGGTTACGGTCATTCAAAGCTGGAGAATATTATTTGTTTAAACAAATGCAAAGCTCCAGTTTGCTCTTTCTGACTATAAAGGGACCTTTGCAAGAAATATGATTGGACAGCCCTCTTTCCTCATAGAACACCTTGTGGCAATTCCTTGCAGAGCATGTATGGTGTCAGAACATCAATCTCAGAAAGAGCTTGATATATTTTGAGGCCCAAACCAAATGAGGTTAGAACTGGAGCTGAGCCCACTTTGATAAGCCTCAATTGTGGTGGTCTCCACTTCTGTGATGAAGCTTAAAATGTAACTGATGTGGAAAACAACATTTTGAAATCTACATATTTTTGAACCATCAATGAGTGGACTTTATTGGATAGATGATAAGCTGTGGATCCATTTGCTGACATTATTTTGTGAATTCCAATCCCACTGATGCTGTTTTGCGGATGCTTGTAAAAACGTTGAAAACACCAACGTGTCTTTTGATGAAAAGTAGGCAAGTTACCACTGGCACCCTGAACAAATTCCAAATTCCTGCCCTGACTTTCTTGCCAACCCACACTTGGCAAGTATGGCAACTCTGCCAAATATCCATCAAAAATAATTGAGGGAGGCCTTCATCCTTCAGTGTACTGGAATCTGAAGTATACTGGAGGAATTGGGAGACATCAGGTGGCAATAGGCAGCAGGGAAAGACCATGAGACTCCAGGCACAGTCAATTAGTTCCTTCTTTATCTTCTTCTTCTTTCGTGTGCAGCAAATGGCTGTGAGGAGCATCGTTTGCTTATGGCATGGCAGTGCTGCTGATGCAGTGCCCCATGTAGGTTAGAACAGGAATCTGAAATTTAGTCAGGGTGCCGGCAGTAGCTCATCCATTCTTTGTAAAGGACGCCATGGGGTCTTCAATACCCACCAACTAATGCCGACAGATGGAATGCTCAGTTCAACATTCATCCGAGGGACGGGACAGATGATGATACTCTGTTCTGCGTGTGAAACACCAGGATGACAGTTTATAGCTGGGCTGAGATTCAAACCCAGTCTTGACTGTTCAGAGGCGAGTGTGTGTTAGTTAGTGAGTGAATCTCTCGGCTATCCTTCCAGCCCTAGGCAATTAGTTCCACAGCTGAGTGAAAAGTGGGTTGAACGAATGTAGGTGAGGACAAAGCCTGAACTTTGGGAGGGTAACTACATCTGGAGTTCTCAAACAAAAGAGGTAACCTGAATTGGCTGGGATGGGTGGAGGGAACATGGGAGAAAACTGCAAGGCAACCAACCTGCCTGTGGTGAACGAGAAGCAGTGAACCTTGAGACTTGACATCCTGCTAAGACATGCCAATAACTAGTTGAGACTGAAGTCCCCATTGCAAGTTAAATATACATGTGGGACTGCTGTCCTTTTCGACCTTGTGTTATCTTCGTTGCTCGCAGGGTAGCGATATGTAAAGAGGCTGTACGAGCCCAGAATGGGAAGCCATACTTGAACCGTCCAACACTTTATCACATGTCAAATGTATTTACAATGCAATGGGATTTGCAGACTACATAACCTGCACAATCTTGAGAAGGACTTGGTGTGAGCGAACACTTGTTTTTAAGGTTTTTTTTTTTCCTTTGATCCAATATGGCTGCCAGACCACATGACTGATGACATCATATTTATCAAACCATATTTCCTATGGGTAGTTTATCAATTGGTTAAATTTTGCATTAATCAGTTAAGCGGTTTTTCCTTCAGAAGATTTTCAAAGATTTTCCCTGAGATCCATCATGGCTGCCAGCAAGATGACACATGATGGTCATTTTAATGAAAATCCTGTTCAAATTTCAAGTCAATCGGATGAAAATTGCCAATTTTAGAAATTCGTCAAATGTTGACCTTTTGGCTTATTCATCCCATCCATTGGGACCATACTCTGTACAGAGCAGCAACACTGCCAAAGCAGTCTCCTGGGCTATTGGGTACAATCCTGGACAGGTCACCACTCTAACACAGGATACTCAAATGGCTCAATAATCCCAGAAAGCTGGTACCCATTTTGCCAACCTTGTCAGGATGACAGGCTGATTCAATCCCACCTGGTATTAATTCAACAGCCAAGCAGGATTTAGAACTTCGAACCCTCGGCTCCTAAGTCCACCACCCTAACCATTAATCCAACACTAGGCATAATATGTTGACTTCAAAATTTCGGCTAATGATCTCAAAAATAATTGGCGGTTGAATTCAGTGAGCTGATTTGAAAATTTTGTTCAAATTTCAAGTCAATCGAATGAAAATTGAGGATTTCAGAAACTTGGCCTCCGTTGACATTTTGGCCTATTTTGACCTCAAAAATAATTGGTTGTTGAATTCAGTGGCTTGATGTGGAAATCCTGTTCAAATTTCTCATCAATCGGATGAAAATTTGAAAATTGTGGATTTTAGAAAAACGACCTACAGTATTTTGAACTCAAACGAGTGACCTCTATATTACATGGTCATGTACCATGTGGTAAAGTTTCAATTTCCTCAGCTGAACGGTTTTCGATGTACGCTCTTAACAAAATGCAGACACATAACGACATAAGTACATCTGCCATACATATGTGTGTACTCTACCGATTGCTGAACCCTGCTTTTTGCTTCACAAGTGCAGGGTAATTATCTTACACAAGTATACATGACTATGCTAAGCTGTGGCTTGTGGTATATGGAGTGACGATGCACATCTACCTGACAAATAACTCGATACAATCTCACAAAGGTCGTCATCATTTCTCACGAATGCATCTTGGCTATCTTTATTCCAGCAGTGATGGTTCTTTTTCCTCTGGTGTACTTACTTCCCGTTTATTTGACAATCAATACCTTCAGAACACAGCAGGCACAGACCATCATTTTAATTCCAAAGAATTCCAAAAATTCACGAACTTTTTTGTATTGAAAGATCCCCACTATGTGCTCATGGCAAAGAAATGAAAACCTCCCGTGCGCAAACTCTCTCATTTAGCATTCATACATTCAAACCTCCCGGAACTGTTGGGGATGTTCAAACATCGAAGGACTGTTGGGGACATTCAAACCTCCCGGAACTGTTGGGGACACTCAAACCTCCCAGTATGTTGAGGTCATTCAAACCTCCCAGAGATGTTGGGGACATTCAAATCTCCCGGAAGTGTAGGGGACACTCAAACTTCCTGGAACAGTTGGGGACATTCAAACCTCCCGGAACAGTTGGGGACACTCAAACCTCCCGGAACAGTTGGGGACACTCAAACCTCCCGGAACAGTTGGGGACACTCAAACCTCCCAGAACTGTTGGGGACATTCAAACCTCCCGGAACAGTTGGGGACACTTAAATCTCCAGAAACTGTTGGAGACATTCAAAATTCAGAGCAGAACATTGCATCACTTAATAATATATATATATATATATATATATATATATATATATATATATATATATATATATATATATATATATATATATTTAGGGAAGGGGATAGTGCACTAACAAATGCTTCGATGAGGTATCAACTCATATGATCGCTTTCATGAAAGCTGAATAGGGTTCTTTGCTTTATCTTCTTTGTGCTTTGATTTATGCCTCCGGTCCTGAAACTTTTACGAGATCAATGCCCTTGAAATTTGGGTTGGACAACACATGGAAAGTTCCTTGATGGTATATAGGATAAGAGCTAAAAGTTTCCATGTATGTTGGGGTAGGTCCATCCATGGGTGGGTTGTGAACCAAGTTGTTGAGTTCAAATTAACTCCCAGAAGGTAGATTGAGAAATTATGTGATGTTTTTTTTAAGCACTGGTTTTGATGTTAGTTAATCTTCGGGCCACGACACTTATCACCACCACCCACCAATCCAACTTGGAGTCATATTCCATCATTTTTACCACGCCGATGAATCCCATGTAGAACAGGCAGTTAGTTATATATCAATGATCGATAATCAAATGGAGCTGTTCGAGTGTAGATACTAATATCCTGTTTCATACGAGGATCTGGAGGTTTTTGTGAGATGCATAATGCTGTTACCAAAGACAGAGACAACGAGCCACGAGCAGACACGGAATATCACACAATTTATTTTTTCTTCCAACTTGTGAGACATATCAGCGTGACAAACTCTTCTAAAATGTCTAATCTGGCTTTGAAATGAGAGGCAATTTATCACCCACGGTCGGAGCGGTTTTGTCTGTCGAGCTTGCGCGAAACAGGCAAGAGGGCTCGAGTAGGATGTGAAATTAAAGGTATCTGGAAGAGTGGTGCCGGTTCATTGTTAGTCTCGGGAGGTGGTTGTTGTTGGTCTCTCGAGGTGCGGATCCTTGTTTTAAATGAGAAAACTAACCTCAGCAATGCATAGATATTGGTGAAAGATGTGGGCGGGTTTGATGGTGGGGTTGTGTGCCCAGCGGTGTGAGGGAAAGGGCTGGCTGGCTCGCGATGTTATCTCCCAACTCGGTATGGAGAGAGGCCGTTTGTCTCCCGAGCCGGCTGCGCACCGTCGCGCTTCGGAGCGAGCTCGTATTTCCATACTCGGCAAAGTTCATTTCCTTCTCCAATGCTGCCCCCCAAGCCCCCCCGTTCCCACCACTTGTGTTGCCTTTATTTTTCCATAACCCTCCATTGCAGGCGCGAGAGAGGCCCGCGTTGCCCTTGATTATGCAGACGTACGTGAGAAGGCAGTAATTCCAGGGTTCTGTCAAACACCATTGGTTTTACTGCAGACGAGTTAAGTAGCTCGGCGTGGGAGGCCTTTTGCTCTACGAGGGGCACGAGAGACCCAGCACCGAGAAAAGTCCATGCACTTCTTCTCATTTCCCCCATTTGGAAAAAATCACCTCTTGCTCTTCGCAAGATGGCTTCGAGCCTATGTTCGAATCCCATTGGTTTACCTGATGCTTTTAAGCTGCACTTGAACAAAGGAATGCAACAGAACCCATTTGAAGCATTGAGTAGTTTAATAAGATGGTGTCGAGGTAACATACTTATCTCTCAGTTGTCTAGTCTGGGTTCGATTCCCAACATGACAAAAAAAAGACAGATTGGTGCTTTGCAGTCATGGCATTGCATCACAATGTGTGCCTGTCCTTCAGTTGGCTATTAAGCCGTTGGTTCTGTCTGCTAGTATAGTACTGTTTTTGGTAGATGTTAAAGGTCCCACGGTGTGCTTCATTTAGAGTATAGGTGAGTTATCACCGGCATCCTGAACAAATTGTTTAAATTCCTGCCGAAATCTGCTTCATTCGAACATCAGCCCTGCCCAGCAAGTTTGTGAAAGACTTCAGCCAAATTTCCTCCACCGCTGACCCCACAAGAAGTTGGGATTAATGGTGGTAGTAGTAGTAACAGAAGGAAACACAAGGAAATTAGACGCAGGTGGAGGCCATTCAGCCCATCATGTCTGCGCCACATCAGCACCGCAATAATTTATCAAGAACAGATCAAAATAAGAAAAATGCAAAATGTTTTATTTATATCTTTTTTAAAAATTGTTTATTAATTTATTTTAATTATGATGTCGAAGTAGTTGTAGTCGTAGTAGTAGTAAAAAAAATTAACGGTGTTGTGGCTTTGTCACTAAATGAAGCATTTTTCATGTGAAAAAGAAATTTTGACTTTCATTCATTTCCCAACACCAAGTATAAAATTATTTTCCAACACCAAGTATAAAATTATTTTCCAACACCAAGTATAAAATTATTTTTCAAACAAGATGGGTTTATACTTTAGAGTGTTGAATGTAGAGGAAGCAAATGTGCCGAGCAAGAGATTGCCAAGATGTACGGTTCTTTAACTTTCATCAGGTCAAAAATGTTTCCAATGTGAGAACAGATTAAGAATAAGCTTCGTTTCATCGTCCGCTGACTTTGAACATCCATTATTTTCTAGGATATAATTGGCATTGTATGGAGAAGTCACTTTAATCACCCTTCTTCTGATCAGAACCAGACTGATTGCACAGATAACCTTTGGTAGAAAACGAGTCCAAAATGTAAAATTTTAAATTGCTCAGAACTTCTTGCCAACACCATACCTCCCTTGTCCTCCTCCAACACAGATATCTTCCTTTTGTTTCAAACTGTCCCTCAACAGCCATCCATATCTGGCTATTCCTTATGCATTAAATTCACATTTAAACGATGATTGTACAATGACACTAATTCGACAACATCCTATATATTTGTACTTTGATTTAATAATAAAACTGTAAATAGTTGTCAGCCTGAATTAGCTTATTCGCAACTGATTGACTTCTCTTTACAGTGTCTGGATTGTCATTTGAGCTCTGTTCATCATCGCGGTTTTGACTGTTTCAGGTCAGATTCTCTCCAAACGGTGAGTCCACCACCTCAGCTGTGGGTCCACAACTTCAGTTTTGTCAAAACAGTTGATCAATCTTGCAATGCAATTTCACCTTGCAATACTCTATCCATAGCTTACAGTTTTATCCATCGATATTTACCCTCCTTGCTCGAGGCTTTCATGTGTTATGATACATTCATAATCCTTGTTGTACGTTGTTACATTATATAGCTGGATAGATGCTCGTTAGCACTGTAGAATCAGGTTGTTAGTCGGATACAAAATCTGTTACTTCTGAACTTCCTTCATGATCTACCACTCCCATCGTTACCATTGAAAAGGGTTTGCAATGTATATTTGTCTGAATATTTACATTTTGAAATGTGTACACACATAGGCACTCTCATTAGAAAAGTTAAGAAGAGGTCAGCTCAACTGGGAGAGAGAATGAATCATAGTAATTGCCCAAGATCAAGGACATGACACCAATGGATTAAAAAAGATGGCAGGACTGAGCCAAATGGACAAGTGTACGTTCTGCAAGGCAGAAACAGAAAGTCCGAGTCACCTGCTTTCAGGATGTAAAAAACTATTGTCAGAACAACTTTACACACAATGGCACAACAAAGTATGCAAAGTGATTCATTGGCACATCTGTAAAAAAAAATCTCAACATCCCAGTTCCCGATTGTCAGGTCAGGCCAGATCAGATATGTGACTTTCTACAGGTACCACGTAAACTTGTACTAACCTCCTTCATGGCCACGTTGTCAGTTGTCGGAGGATGTATGGATATGAACACTGAGGAGGATGAAAAACAAAACCTGTCAAAGGGTGGAGGAGCTCCTTGTGATCCAACAGGCATCCATATCTGGTGCCCAATTGTGTCTGCGGACGTCCTCCTGTGGTTAGTGTACTTTTTAATGAGGTTGGTGGCAGGATTTGCACTTAAGCCACCATAAAACACCATTCCGCAAAACACAAAAAAACGCAAATAAAACTGAAAACCCACTCCGTGAGAGTACCTCCTGTGCAGCTGCCCTTCGTCGGGCAGTTCACTGGATGACTGGATTGGGGCAAAGCCTTTTGGGACCCCCACTCTTTTATGATAGAAGGAAAAGCACGGGGTAACCTTCCTGGGTCAAATTGCAGTGGTGTGTGTCAGGGTGGTGCTGAGGTGTGGTCCAACAGATGGTGATCTCCTCGGGTTAACAGAAGGCAGCCCTTTTGGTGGATGCCTGGAATATTCTATCTCCAAGAGAGGATGATCACCTGTCATCTGAGCTCCAGCATTTGGATATCGGTATTACAGCACTCTCTGAGGTTCGGAGACCAGATCATGGTGAGATCGTGGTGTGTGGTTACATATAATCTGGTCTGGTCTGGTTGCTCTGATGGTTACCATACCCAAGGAGTTAATGTAGCTGTGTCCAATAAGCTGACTCTCATTATAATTTAGGTATCACCAGTCAACAAATGCATTATGAGACTGAAGGTGTCATTTCCCTGGTCTCTGTATGTGCTCCAACTGAGGTGAGTGATCTCACTGTGAAGGATGGATTATATGCTGCGCTCGAGTCCATGGTTGATGAGTTCACCAGGTGAGATACTCTTCTCATCTTGGGGGATTTCAATGCATCGACAGCAACTGATAGAGATGGTTATGAGACAAGTGTTGGTCCCCATGGGTCTGGAACTGTGAAACGGAATAGCACTAAGTTCCTTAACTTTGCAAGAAGTCATGGACTGAGGGTGGCTGGTCATGGTTTCAGCGCCCACAGGCTCATCACTGGACTTGGTATTCCAACGCTGGTGGTGTGGCAAAGGAGATCGACAATGTGCTTTTTGATGGTAGCTGGAGGATGATTCAGAACTGCAGGGTGTACCGGAGTTCTCAGTTCCTCAATACCGAGCACAGGCTCGTAGTCGCAACTCTGAAATTGCAGCATAAATACTGGAGAATGGTACCATCCCAGCCTTGGCTGGACATTGGCAAGCTTAATGATGATAGGGCAGCTGAGGAGTTTGCAAACAGGTTGAGTGGGGATGTGGGATCTTGGTGTTTTGGGGAATCCTGAAGAGTTGTAGAGTGCCTTCAAGATTAGCATTACCATCCTTGATGTTGCTGGTGGGTGTCTTGGAACTCATCATCAGGCAAGAAGAACTTTGTCTTCCAAGGGACACTAGATACCATTGACCAGGCTTATTGGCAGAGCTGAGCTGTTCAGGCAGTTGAGGAGCAAATCTGTACGTGCATTGAGGGTGGACAAGGAGGCCTATGTGCGAGGAATCTGTGAAGGGGTAGAGCATCACCTGTGGTCAAGTGATTCTCATCCTCCCTCCAGAGAAATTCATGCATTGTGTTCTTCCAAGCCCGTCTATCAGTGTAGTACAGTTAGAGCAGAGGGTGGTGGGCTCTTGACAGAGGAGTCCAAAGTTAAAGCCCACTGGGCCGGATACTTTGAGCGGCTGTACCAGGCTGACCCACCAGCTGTTGACTTTAACGTCAGGGGAGTAACTTCTTTATTACTGACCCTCCAATCAACTGTGAACCACGTTTGTTTGTGAAAACACAGTCTGCGCTTAACCAGCTAAAGGAGGTTAAAGCAACTGGGATTCACAGCATCCGTACTGAACTTCTCAAGGCTGGTGGAAATGCTGTACTCATCTCATTGCATGCGGTTCTGTGCTCTGTTTGGAACACAGCCATCATCCCAACTGACTGGAAGAGGGGTCTCGTTGACCCTCTTTGGAAAGGGAAGGGTGATCACCAGGACTGCAACAACTACCGATGGGTGACACTGCTCTCAATGCCAGGCAAGGTCTTTGATAAGATTATTCTTGATGGGGTTTGCCACAATCTGCTTGAGCACCTGCGCCCAGAGCAGTCGGGCTTTATACTAGAGGCCAACGGTTGACTGTATCCTTGCTCTTCTGGTCCTCACCAAATGCAGAGGAGAGTTTCGGTTGGGGCTGCTCCCAGCCTATATTGATCTCCTCAAAGAGTTTGTTTCAGTGGATCATGATGCCCTATGGAGATTTCTCAGTCTTGGTGGGGTGCCACCAAAAGTGATCAATCTGATTTCTGAACTATGCTCTGGTACTGAGAGTGCTGTGATGTGTGGTGTTTCCATCTGACTTATTTACAGTTGTTTCTGGAGTTTGTCAGGGGTGTGTACTGCCCCCCCCCACACTTTTCAGCACTTGTATAGACTGGATTCTGGGGAGGATGTCGAAGAGATTAAGCCGCGCTGCATTTTTTGGGAATGTCATGATCTCTGACCTTGATTTAGCAGATGCTTCGGTGATCTTTGCATTGATGCTGGATACCCTGATGGGGATCCACGAGGCACTGAATGAGGAGTTGGAGCCACTGGAATTACGGTTTTCCTGGGTCAAAACTAAGATCCACACTTTCAATGACATCTTTAATGCTACCATCTTGCCTGTACCTGTTTGTGGTGAGGATGTTGAGGTCACAGGGATATTCAATTTCCTTGGCAGTGATTTTCATATCTCCACCTGCTATCAGTCAGAAGTCAATAGACATCTGCATTGGGGCTGGGGAGTCATGGATTCACCAAATCATGTGATGTGGTGCTGTCGGTACAGATGCAGGAGGATGAAAGTCCGAGTCTTTAAGTCCTTGGTGAATCCTGTCTTGCTCTACAGATGTAAGACTTGAACTCTGACCAAGGGTCAGAGAGAGAGAGAGAGACTTAACTCCTTCGATACTAGGTCTCTTTGGAGAATCCTTGGGTATCGCTGGTCATACTTTGTGTCTAACTCATGGTTGCTGGGAGAGACTCAGATGAGATCTTTTACTTCTATAGTCCATGAGCATCAGCTGCCGCTATGTGGTCATGTGGCTCGTTTTGCTGACTGATCCTGTTCAACAGATTCTCTCAGCGATGGAGCCTCATAGTTGTAGGAGGCCAATCGGCCAACGACGTGCCTCGTGGTTGCAGCAGGCTGATCAGCATCTCAACAAGATGGGGATGGGCCAGGCATCAGCCTGGGGGATGGCTAGACTGAGGCCCCTGGAATACCGCGGTAATTGGATGCATTGACGCCCTGCTCCGGCACATGCTTCCAAATATGACCTGACCTGATTCAGAAAACTCATGGAAACACGAACCAAGGGTAATCATTGAAAATAAGGATGTCATGCTCATGGACGACCTGATGATCCCATCGAGCGTGAACATAGAAAACAAAGCCTTGCGACCGGAATTCATTCTCAGCGATAAAAAGGAAAAGACAGCATTGCTGATTGAGATATTATTACCCTGCGATTTTTGTTTAACTAATGCAGAAATCAAGAAAATGATCATATACCAGGACCTCTAAAATGAGATCAAGAAATCTTGGAAGCTGAAGAGTGTCGAAATTACACCATTGATTGTAATTGGAGCACCAGGAATACTGTAATAAAGAATAACCTCACTGAGATTTTAAAAACAATTCATGGGAATTTTGCCACAAACGAACTACAATTGGAGGCAGTCCAGGGTTCTGTGACGATCCTGAAAAGAGCCCTCAGAACAAATCTCTGAGAACAACAAAGTTGAACACATTAGACCATGAACTGAGATCTCTTACCGAAGTGGAGGTGGATACTTCCTGGGAGGACTCCGTTCCATCTCCTGAAACCCGCAAATGGAGATAACAACCAACTACACACACACACACACACACACACACACACACACACACACACACACACACACACACACACACACACACACACACACACACACGCACACGCACTCTCTCTGTTTCTACAAAGTAAACGATTTAACAAAACAACCTTTGTTCCTGAACACAACAAACAGAGACCTCCCCCTCTATTTCCGCAACCTTTGGGATTGGTGAAGGAGTCATTCGTTTGAGGTGCCCGAGCTGCACATCAAGGACTGCGTGACATTGACATAGGGAAGAGTGAAAGCAAGTGACCCTTGGTCCATTTATATTTGCTCTGAGTGAGGGTTTGACCTCTCTCTGATATTTGTGCGCACGCTCCACCAGACGGATGGCAAACATGAGTAACCTGTTATTTGTTCTGTGTGCCATATGTGTAGCATTTTATCTCGCTTATAACGATGATTGCAAACAATATTTGGAACACAGCGAGATAATAGAATAGGTCACACATCAAAATGTGCTTGCAAAGGAATTTGCAGAATGGTGTGTTTTCAGTCTGAGCTTGAGTTCAGGTTCTTTCGAATTAAAACACAAATATTGAAGCTCGTGCAAAAGATGAAGGAAAGAGCATTACAAATCAGAAAATAACTGTTTAGTTGGGACAGCGTGTTAAAAAGTGTGGCTTTTGCAAAACGGTGAAAACCAGAAGCTCAAGATACTGTATAATTTGAGGGGGGATAGGTGTTGAGGGATGGAGAGGACCAGGTGTTGAGGTTGTGGGAGGGAGGTGTAAAGCCATGAGTATGGTTGAGTCACATGTCCTGCAAAAAAAAAATGGCTGTGAGACCGAAGGTGCCACATTCTCATCTTCATCCACTTTTTCATCATTTCTTTACCAGGAGAGAGGGTGAAGGTTAACATACTGACAATTGCATGGTGGAGAACAAGCAACGCGGTTAACAAGGAGTGGGTTGGTTGAGAAATGAAAGTGACCTATCGAGGCTGGGGAGGATTAAATAGGTAATGGAGTGCAAGGTACAAGACAGGATAAGACACCGTGGAGGATCAAGAGGCCACCAACACATCTGAAGTGAGAAAGGAGCACATGCCGTACCATGGCCTTCTGATTGATAATGTCAATGATGTTTAGAGCTTTTGCCTCAGATGTATCCAGGGATGGAAAATGGTATGTGGAAGCTCCAGCCCAAAGTGGAAAGACGTACTCCATTGCATCGTGTTCAAATGGTTTGCTTAAAGCTTTGAAGAGTTCATAGACGCCAAGGAAGGACTTGTATTCAGTCTACACGTCTCTATTACTTTGAGAACCTTATCACAGGTAAGACTTAACATGCTCATAGAAGAACTGCATATTTAATTAATAACTTGATGAATAAACTGAAAAATGTATAAATTATAGTATTATTGACTGAAGGCTGTATGATTCTGATGAAATCTATTGAAATGTTTCTTTTTTAAAAATCTCATTTCATCATTCAATATGTGGTCAATATATCATCTTCGAGTCATATTCGATTTTACTTTCTGTGCAATGCTCGTAAACAATGGCTAACAAATGGGAATTATAAAAAAACAACAAAGGGAAACGGCTGGTTATGTTGGTAAATAGTGGTGATGATGAAAGCAAACTGAAACAGGGTAGTACTGTGATTATATAGATTATGGTTATGGCCACTCTAGTTGGCCATGAAGGTCATGTTGAGACTCGGTATTCAGCATCGGCTAAAGTACTCCTTAGGTTCTTCAAAACCACAGCTTACAAAGCGTTTGTTTGGAACAGAATGGAGTGTCGATATCCCTTGTGGGCTGGTGCACCTGCATCCTATCTTTCTCTCGTGGAGGCGTGAAGGCAAACGTTCCGAAAATGATCGCTATCACCCATCATTAGGCTATCAAACAGAACTGACTTCACTACCCATGGACTACTTGGTGGTCTTCGAAGTTCTACCATGTCTCAGCCGGTGTTGCTTTTCCTGCTCATTTAGTCCTCCCCCTCTGATGATTCTTCTACGTGAAAGTATTCATCCACCAACCCTCACCTTGTCAACTTTTCAACGTCCTGGCTTCTTGTTCGCTTCCATTCATTTGTGAACCTTTTCCCATCTATGTAATCGTTTCTCCATGCCAATCATGTTCCTCCCTCCATTACTTTAAGGTTTTAACTCACCATCACTTCACATTGTCTCCACTTTCCATTTAAAATTATTTTAAATTAAACTTCCTGACATATGCCCACATTTTCCTAGATGTGATAGGTTCACATTTTATTATACAGAATTGCAGCAGATACTGGGAAAGTAAAACGAACCTTTTGGTACCTGAAATCTCGCTCACAAATATCTTGCTGAAAAAAGGTTTGAATCGATGATTTTTTTTCACTTCCACCAGCATTCTGTGATTACAACTAAGCACTTCTCAGTTAGAGCAGGTATAAGGGGCAGTTGTGAAAAAACAAGAAAAGACGATGACAGTGAAGTCAATGGCATGCCATTGGAAATCCCCATGCTTTCCACCTAAGGTAAAGTTTCTGCTTGGGAATAAACATGTGGTCAAAACCAAAAAATCGTTCCATATTTCAGGTAACCCCAATGTTGATTGCGTATACAAAGTTTCATTCAAAAATATTTCAAAATGTGATCGTAATTGCACTTTTTGAAACTTGACATTTTGACACCGCCCTACCGCCCCACTGCCCCCCCCCCCCGGGGCGGTGTCAGAATGACTGTTCTCACACCTTCTTGCCATGTGGTGATCATAACTACCAATTTTTCTGAATTTCTGCCCAATTGTTTAGGAGGAAATAGCATTACGGATGGACAGACGGACAGAGAGACAGACGGAGCCGATTACAATTTATGCCTGGTGTTGGCTTAATGGTTCGGGTGGCGGGTTTTGTACCCTAGGGTCCTGAGTTCAAATCCCGCTCAGCTGTTGAACTAATACCAGGTGGGGTTAACTCGGCCTGTCATCCTTCCGAGGTCGGCAAAATGAGTGCCAGCTTGCTGGTATACTGTGTCGGAGTGGCGACCCGTCCAGGATTGTGCCCAATAGCCAAGGAGACTGCTTAAGCAGCACCAACGCTCTACACAGAGTATGGTCCCAATCTCATCTCCGCCTCCTATTGCAATATCGCCCCGTTTTTTTTTTTTCTTCAAAAAGCATGAGGATACAAAGAAAAAGGAAAGTGTAAAATTGAGTGACAACAAACATTTAAAGTGAAAGGCATAATTAAACAGAGCGATGAAGGTATATAATGTATTCAAATCCAAAGTTATGGCCACCAAATGCAGATGGTTATTAAACAGGTTTGAAAGGGAAGGCAGTGGAGAGTGACTGTGACATAACTATATACTATGTGGAATGTATAGATGAAATCAATAAATAATATTTTATTAAATGTAGATATCATTTTTATTAATATCCAAATGGGGCCGAGAGGATATCTTAGTGGGATGCACACTCACCTTTGAGCTGTCTCGCCTGGGTTTGAATCCTGACCCAGCTGTAAACTCTCCTGGTGTTTTGCAAGGCATCGATATGTATGCCGTTCATTGGAAGGACGATTCCACAAAGACTTGGGCCAGAATCGTTCCCTGCGGCCGACTCCACAAGGTGGGAATAATTGGGTGATACACGTACAGTAATGTTTATTACCAGGTCATGCACATACATTCACGGTCATTAGAATGCCCTTCTCGAGCTACTTGATGACATTCTCTGCAAATGTCCTACATTATTCAGTCACTGGGGAACACGATTGGGAAAACACTAATTCAAGATAATTTATCAAAATTAAAAGCGGAATTGGACTTTTTCATTAGATACTCGCTATTCAAGAAGCCTCTTGGTGCCACCACAGTGGATACAGGGGTATAAAACGTTACTGTGGGTTCAATCAAGTGTCCATGTATTTGAGGTTCAAATGAAAAGCTATTACATAGTGCAAAACCCAGATTAATTTATTGTAAGCTTTACAAAATTTCGTTTTAAACGGCTTTCCATTCCGTTTGATAATTCTCACTTCGGCATGGTGTCCAAATTATTGTATATTTATCTAGGATGTCCCATAAAAGCTTACACAGTTTCAAAAATGCTCACAACCTTTGTTGTTTTTAATCCTGTGATTTAATAAAACTGCCTTGAATGGGAAACCCACAAAGGTTCTGATTTCTTTGTTTTCCGTTTTCCATGTTGCTTGATTGATGATAATGTTTAATGAAAAATCGAGAAGTTTAACAGAATGAAAGGGAAAGACAAAGCATGTGCATAAGAGGTCTTTTTTTTCAGCAGAATAGACAGTGATAGGACCAGGGCCATCGCCTGAAAGTAAAGAAGAGGAGAGTTACAATAGTAGTGAGGCAGGGATCTTTCATTTAGAGAGTAGTTTTTATTTTGTGTGTGCGTACAAGGTCAAGACTTTTGGAAGAAGGAAAAGCTGGTACACTGAATGGATGATGATGCAACAAAACAAAAGAACTGCAGAGAGACAGAAAGGGATGGGGGGGGCACCAACATCAGGGTTGAAGAACAAAATAGAGGTAGACTTGGACAAATAATGGTTGTGGGGAGGAATGTGGTGTAAGAGACGAAACCATGGGGTGGACAAGATGGATACAGAATCAAACTCTCAGGAAGGAAAAACTGGAAATTTGGAAGGAGGGGGATTTGGGTAGGGGTAACGAGGGTAGAAAAGATAATGGCTTTGGATTGGGGATGAAGTAAGATGGTGATGAACAGCTGTTTTGAAGACTTGGAAGGAAGAATGACATTGAAGAGTATGTGGAAGTTGGTTCTCAGGTGAGAAAAAAAGAGGAACAAATAAATGGGGGTAAGTAGTGATCCTAGATTCAGGTAATTTCACCAAAGGGGATTTGTGATGGTGGACCATGTGTGCCCTGCAGAAATCAGGGAGGGGGGCGGGGGGGACAAAGCACGGAAAGAGCAGAGGGTGCAAAATCAGAGAGGAGGTGGGAGAAGACAGAGAGACTACCGACCTGTTTGCTATGGGAAAGTGATAGGCCCGTCGACTCAACTTCATCATGGAAGATTCCAATAATCCTGAAGACTGGATTCTATAGTGTCAAGCTGGGCAAGATGTGAGGCAGGGGAGCCAGCACAGAGGGAAGAGCAGTACTCCATTGCCCAAGATTGGTAATTCATACAAAACCATAAGGCCAGGTCAGGTCAGGTATGGGATCATGTGCCAGAACAGCGCGTCGCTTCGTCCACTTTCCGCCGGTACTCCAGGGGCCTCCGTCTGGCAATCTCCCAGGCAGAGGCCAGGCCCATCCCCATCTCCTTGAGATGATGGTCAACCTGCTGCAACCACGAGGCACGTGGTCGGCCCACTGGCCTCCTCCACTCATGAGACTCCCTCGCTGAGAGAATCTGGTGAGCAGGATCAGCGTCAGGAAAACGAGCCACATGTCCATACAGCCGCAACTGACGCTCACGGACTATGCAGGTAACAAATCTCATCCGAGTCTCTCTCAGCAACCGCTCGTTGGACACAAAATCCGATCAGCGATAGCCAAGGATTCTCCGAAGAGACCTGGTACCAAAGGAATTAAGTCTCCGTCTCAGATCCTTGGTCAGAGTCCAAGTCTCGCATCCATAGAGCAAGACTGGAAGTACCAAGGACCTGAAGACTCGGACTTTCGTCCTCCCGCACAGGTACTGGCAGCGCCACACCCCATGATCCAGTGAATCCATGACTCCCCAGGCCTGACCCAGATGTCTACTGACCTCTGACTCACAGCCAGCAGAGACATGAATATCACTGCCAAGGGAAGTGAATCTCTCCACGACCTCAACATCCTCACCACAAACAGACACAGACAGGACAGCAGCATCCAAGATGTCACCGAAAGCCTGGATCTTAGTTTTGACCCAAGAAACCCGTAATCCCAGCGGCTCCGACTCCTCATTCAGCACCTCGAGGGCCCCCAAGAGGATATCTAAAGTCTCCGCAAAGATGACTGCATCATCTGCAAAGTCAAGGTCCGAGATCTTGACATTCCCAAACGATGCACCGCAGCTTGATCTCTCCGACATCCTCCCTAAAATCCAGTCCATACAAGTGTTGAAAAGTGTGGGGGCCAGTACACATCCCTGACAAACTCCAGTAACAACTGGAAATAAGTCAGAGATGGTACCACCACACTTCACAGCACTCTCAGTACCAGAGAATATTTCAGACATCAGATCGATCAGTTTTGGTGGCACCCCACGAAGACCAAGAATCCTCCAGAGGACATCCCGATTCACTGAATCGAACGCTTTACAGAGATCAACATAGGCTGCAAGCAGCCCCTGCCGAAACTCTCGTCTGTGTTCGGTGAGGACACGAAGAGCAAGGATACGGTCAATCTTTGACCTCTTTGGTGTAAAGCCTGACTGCTCTGGATGCTGGTGCTCAAGCAGATGGTGGCGAACACTATCAATAATGATCTGAGCAAAGACCTTGCCCGGCACTGAGAGCAGCGTCACCCCTCGGTAGTTGTTGCAGTCTTGGCGATCACCCTTCCCTTTCCAGAGAGGAACAACAAGGCCCCTCTTCCAATCAGTTGGGATGATGCATGTGTTCCAGGCAGAGCACAAAACTGCATGCAACGACACGAGTGCAGCATTTCCACCAGCCTTGAGAAGTTCAGCATGGATGCCACAAATCCCTGGACATTTGCCCCGTTTCAACCGGTTCACCGCAGCCCGTGTTTCCACAAGCGAAGGTGGACCACAGTTGATTCGAGGGTCAGCAACAGGGATTGTCACACCCTTGACATCCAACTCGACAGCTGGGGGATCAGCCTGGTACAACCGCTCAAAGTAACCGGCCCAACGGGCCTTCACTTCAGACTCCTCTGTCATGAGCCTACCACTCTCTGCTCTAACTGCAGTGCTCCGAGGGATGGGCTTGGATGAACGCAATGCGCGAATTCCCCTGTAAGCCGGACGAGAATCACCTGTCCTCAGGTGATGCTCTACCCCCTCACAAATTCCTCGCACATAGGCCTCCTTGTCCACCCTCAGTGCACGTGCAGTTTTACGCCTCAGCTCCCTGAACAGCTCAGCTCTGCCATTCAGCCTGGCCCTGCGACTCTGGTCAATGGTATCCAGTGTCCCTTGAGAGACAAAATTCTTTTTTGCCCTGCGGTGAGTTCCATGACATCAATGACAGTGGTCTTGAAGGCACTCCACAACTCTTCAGGACCCCCCAAAGCACCCAGACCCCCAAGTGTCCACTCAGCCTGTTCGCAAACTCCTCAGCTACTCTCTCATCCCTGAGCTTGCCAACTTCCAGCCGAGGTTGGGATGGTACCATTCTCCAGGATTTAATGTGCAGCTTTAGATTGCAGCACTTTAGAGTCCAGGTGCAGCTCAGGGTGGCCCTACGTCATATGGCTATATTTTACAGGCCGTAGGGGTATCCGTGGAATTAGAGCACGGAGTTATAACTTTTTTCATTTCTGGGTTGGCCGTAGCAATTCGACAAGCCGTAGCCATGACATAGATGTGTTCCACGTCGACCCTACGTTGGGCGTACGGTGGGCTTGCGTTATTTGTGCGACTGCCGTAGTCTCTTATCAATGAAAAATGAATTTTGCCAACCCCCAGAAAATTACGGCGGCCACACTATTTCTACGGTTGCCGTGGGGTAGTCCTACGGCGTCCCTGTGTTCAACGTACGGTGGCCTTGCCATCTGTGTGACTACCTGCGGGCAACGCAGGGTCGACGCACGGTTCCCCTACCCCCACCATGCTTCCTACGTACGGCCTCCGTAGCAGTCTGCGTCGACCGTGCGCTTCCGCTAGAGATCGGAGTAGAGGTGTTTGCCACCAGTGTTGGGCACAAAAGCGATAATCCGATAACAGATAATTATCGAAGTTTACTTTTTTATCAGACTATTATCGGAAGTTAATTTCCATTCATCGTTATCGGACCAGTTAACTTCCGATAACTCGATTTTTTAGTCCCATAATGTCCGTTAATTTTTTTGTCTGATAACATTTTTATCGTTTCCGGGTCGCATTTCGCCAAACTAATTAATTATCAATGAGGAGAAAAATGTGCATGATTATAGATTACTTGTTTTACAAGATAATGCTGACTGAATCAGGCCGCCGCGTGAAGAAAAATGGAAGAATAAGAAGAAGAAGAAGAATAAGAATAAGAATAATAAGAATAAGAATAAGAATAAGAATAAGAAGAAGAAGAAGAAGAAGAAGAAGAAGAAGAAGAAGAAGAAGAAGAAGAAGAAGAAGAAGAAGAAGAAGAAGAAGAAGAAGAAGAAGAAGAAGAAGCCTTGCAATGGCGACTTCCTCAGCCATGCGGCTGCTCGGCTCTGCAGGTACTGGGTTCGGTCAAGGTTTGGAAACCTGAAAATAAAAACAGATGTGATTGCTACATTGTGTGACCATGGAAATTGTGTGACCTATAATTGCTCGTGGCCGTAAATTTTTTAGACCCAACAGCCGCCGAGCCAAATGTGACTGAAGCATCAACATGCATGTTTTTGTGGTTCAGGAGCTGTGAGTCATGAGCAACTGGCGGCTTATGGCAATGGAAAGATATGAATAATATCTTTCCAATCTCAAGTCTGAACTCTCAAACCTCTCTCCCTCTTTCAAATTCTGGTGGCGTCTAATCAAATCGTTTTCTGGCGTATGTTCCTCCTCCATCCACTCCCTTACCTCAAATGGGCACACTTCTGAATGCCTAAACTCGGTGTTTGCATCTAAATCTTGTGTCCAAAACCAATCGCTTTCTGTACACACCTTACCCAGTCGCATCCAGCTTTCCCTGGACTCTGTGTCCTTTTCTCCTGATAAGGTGGAGAGCTTGCTGTCAAACCTCGACTCAGATTCTGCAACCAGTCCAGACGGCATTAGCCCATGTGTCCTAAAAGCCTGATCCTCTGCTCTTGCTCACCCTCTTTCTGTTCTATTTACCCTCTCATTTGCTCAAGATCATCTGCCATCTGCTTGGAAATCAGCAAACATTACCGCTCTGCTTAATATGGTGTAAAAACAGATTCCTGCAACTACAGACCAATCAGCCTTCTCCCAATCATCAGCAAGGTTATGGAATCCATCATCACTTCAGACATTAAATCCTTCCTCTTCTCCAATGGCTTGATTTCTGATCATCAATTTGTTTTTAGACCAGGTCACACCACCCTGCATATGCTGCTTCTTCTATCCCATCAATGGATGGAGGTCTTCAATGCCGGACATGAAATCAGAGCCACATCCCGAGACATATCACATGCTTTTGACATGGTCTGGCACCCGGCCCTGCTCACCAAACTCTCTTCTTATGGTATCCAAGGTCATCTCCACTCATGGCTCACAGACTTCATCTCCTGTCACAGCCAACGTGTGACCCTAAATGGAGTTCTTTCATCCCCTCTTCCTGTGCAGGCTGGAGATTCCTCAAGGTAGCGTTCTGGGCCCTGTTCTTTTTCTGGTTTTCATCAATGATCTCTCCCACTCTCTGAAAAATCCTCTTTATCTTTTTTGCTGATGACCCCACACTTTGCCGTATCATGTCATTCCTCAGACCAGCAAGCAGCATCTTCTTCGCTCTCTACAGATTTGGAAAAATCCCAATCTAGTCCAACACATGGAACATATCTTTCAATCCTGACAAATCTCACACTCTCACTATGTCTCTCCGAAGAGACAGTTTGGAACCCCCCCCCCCTCATCTATTTTCTTAATAATCCTCTTGAAGAAGTCCTTTTATTCAAGCTTCTGGGTCTCACTATCTGCCACGATTTTTTCTGGGAAAGTCACATTTCTTACCAGGCCTCCAAAGCCAGTCGCCGACTGGGAATCCTCCATCGTGCAAAGTTCTTATTCGGCCCACCTGAGCTCCTGACCACATACAAAGCTTTTGTCTGCAGACTGATTTAGTACTGCTCTCCCCTCTGGGCTGGTGCTCCCACCTCTCACCTTTCTCGGCTTCACGCTGTAGAAACTAAGGCATTTAGGATCATTGGCATCTCCCGTGATGAGGCTGAGTCTTTGGGCCTCTCACTCTCTCACCACAGGCATGTCGGCGGTCTTTTTTTTTGTCTTCTACAGTCTCCTCTCCGGCCTTGCCTCCCTTGCTCTGTCTGCGATATGTCCCCCCCCACCCATATTTCCACAGGGTGCTCAAGGTCCGCCAGCAACCCGCTTTTCGTAAAACCACCAAAATCATGAATCACTGTTCACCTTCACTCTTTCATTCTTCTTTTTTCCCGCCTTTGGAATAAACTCCCGTTCTCTCTTCAATCCCATTCTTCCCTCCAGTCCTTCAAAACAGCTGTTTCCCACCACCTCTTACCTTCCCCCACCACGACCTTTTCTACCCCCGTTAATCCACCCAAACCCCACCTCCTTCAAATTCAATGCCTTCCTTCCTGAAAGTTCCTGTAATGTCCATCTTGTATACCCCATGTTCCCGCCCATCACCCCCATCCCTCTCTCTTCCACAGATCTCCTAATGTCTCTGTTCCCCACTGTTTTGTCCTTCCCTCTCCCGCCCTTCTTGTCTCCTGCCTCCCTTGTTGTGTGTTGTGTGTTGTGTGTTTGCTCTCATCCGAGCCTCGACAATGCATACAAAAAAAAAAATTAAAAAGCAAATAAATAAAAGAAAACCAAGACTGATTGGAAATAGCAACTAACAGTTATTTATGGCAAGCACACAAGCAAGCAATCATTTAAAAGCAAGTATATATATATATATATATACAAATGCAAGAAAGGAAAAAGGCACATCAGAGCAGGTTTAACCACAACACGTGTTCTTCTTTAATATGGAGTTCTACAATTTTAGTTTGTGTTGGAATGTCGTAATGCTCCATAATTCAAATCTTCAATGGTTCACCAGTTAGGCACAAAAATAAATAAATAAATAAATTATAGTCATATTTCTGAACAAGAGTGACCTCACTGTGGTCACAACCTGCGACAAAATCCGCTAAAGGGCCGATTGGGAAATGTGCATTTAAAGCGCTATGGAAAGATTAACTCAGCACCTCTCATCCATGTCAGCCTCCGCTATGGATATATTAGAACGAGTTGATACGTCACATGGTCACGGATTGTTTAACCCCAATATGGGGCCGTTAAAAACTTACATAGTGCCATATTTTTAGGGAGGTGTGCACCATGCATGCTGAGGGGCTTGATTAAACTTTACTGTTAATAATTTTTATTCCGCATATTGTTAGATTTTTTTGGGGTCCCTCATCAGAACACTTCACCAAAACAAAGCCAATGGAAATCTGACATAACAAACCCGGGTCGTGTATAATCATCAGAGGCCGACATGCCTGATGTCTTTGGCCAACCAGAAAAAAAAGATGGCAGCCATATTATTCTGTTTGGATGCCATGGTGGGTGTAGTCAAGTGACAAATGCAATGCAGCTGTCTGATCAATGGGTGCACATTTCAAAACCCGACCCCAAACATGATCCACAACAACAGCAACAACAGCAGCAGCAGCAACAACAACAACAACAACAACAACAACCACCACCATGTGGAGCTCTTGTGGACCAGCAACTTGTTGCAGGTAAAATATATGCAGCACTTTACAAAGGTGTCACATATAAATGCCACACCCTGCATGTACTGTATATACTGTATATTACATACATGGTGAGGTGTGTCTGGTGGCTGCATCTTACCCCACCTTTCCCGACAGGTGCATCTTGCCCCACATCCAGAGCCGGATTAAGCCTCGGCTGGCCCTCGGGCACATTTTGAAATTTTAGAGAATGGTCTGAAAATTTTAAATTAGATCTCGGGCTCATGGAAATGGACCCCAGACAAAAGATGAACTGATTCAAGAACAAAATATTTAATACAAAAAAAAAGACAAATATTTAATACGAAAAGAAAATAGTTTATTTAGTCCCTCTATACAATTTGCAGTGGATGAATATATGCATGACAAAACACATACAGATTTGGCACTTTGCTTTACAGTTTACTACACCTAAGATTGCAAAGTTGCCTAAATTTTTGTGGCCCAAATTTTCGGCTGACCTTAAGGCACATGCCTTGTCTGCTTAATGGTTAATCCAGCACCGCCCACATCACTCCCTTCATGCTGTGTTTTTCTCCTGCGTTTTAACATGACATTTCTTCCTATTCTATACTATATAATTTATGCAGGGAAAAGGAAAATGTGCTCCGTTTATGTCTCTTTTCTTCCCTTCAAAAATTATTTCCTTTCCATTCAAAATGTTCCAACCTCACCTTTCTCTTTCCACCCATTTCCCCTTCTAATTTCTCACCGTAGCTCCTCTCACACAACACCTGAGACCACCCAATGTACAGTCTGCACTCAACACTAAGCGAACCCTGACAGTTCAGGAATCTAAAAGCATTTTCCCTCCCTTCCTACAATTGGATTCAAAGCGGACGACAAAATGAGGTAGGTTGTTGAACCATGTCAGGAAAGGCAGTCTGAAAACTTCCATTTCCAGAAGATTGATTTTTCCAAAGAAAAATGGTATACGCATTTGAATAACGACAAGAGAGCCGAGATTGAAAATCAATGTCCCGTCTTTGTCTGTTGCATGAACTCTTGATTGTCCTTTAAATTCGAAATGAAAGAGCCACGACTCTGTGCGTAAACAGTACACGAACTTTGATGAAGACAGGTTTCTACTTCGGCTGCACGTACTTTGTAATTGCCCTCCATACGTGCACCGATCCTTCTTGATTCCTTGGATATTCAGCTTGGGGGTGTTAACTCCTCATTGAAGAACCAGCACAAAACATTTCATGGCAAACCGATAAGGTGGCTTATTTTCTGTCCTAGAGGACCTTTAACCACATTATGGTTTTCTTTAATTTTCCTGACTACATCCTTTGATTCTTCTCATCATTTGTTTCCTATTTCGTTTTTTTTTTTTTTAGTATGAACTGGCATCCTATGTACATTTACTTTTGAGAGAACCTGAGAATTTGCACAAACAACCACTCGAATCATGTATTATTCACCATTCAGATGAATGCCATCCAAAGAGGAAACGACACCACAGCCTCACCCAGCGTGTTTCCCATGATGTTTTACATGGTATTTCATGTACATTAAATGCTTCTTCATGCAGGAGCTGCTCCAACCAAGTCCCGTGAGACTGCGTTACGTGCACAAATTCTTACAGAGCCGTTTTGGGTGAGGGTGGTGGTTGAAGGGAAATGCTGAACTCCATCTTGAACATTTCCTTGAATATAACCACCTGATGCTTGCATTTTACATATGATAAACTACTGCTGGGATAGGAAGGTACCACCTCCTCTATCACAAACCTCCTCCATCATAAACAGCCTACACCAGTAAAAACCTTGTGAAAATGGTTTGGTGGATCTCCCATACAAATGACTATCTTATCCTTTCAATTGAGGAAGTACTTACTTACCTGTCCATGCACAATCAGATGAACTCCACAGAACAATACACAAAATACAATCATAGTTTCATAAACCTCCTCTTCAAAAATACAATCATAGTTTCATAAACCTCCTCTATCAGAAACCTCATCTCTCATAAACCTCATCTATTGTAATCCTACTATATCATAAACCAGTGTCATGAACATCATGTAGCTTCCTTGTCATCACCCTCCCTTGTCATAAACCTCCTCTATCAGAAACCTCATCTCTCATAAACCTCATCTATTGTAATCCTCCTATATCATAAACCTTTATCATCAATCTTCTCTATCATCAACCTTCTCTATCATCAACCCTCTCGATAATAAACCTCATCTCTCATAAACCTCATCTATTGTAATCCTCCTATATCATAAACCTGTATCATGAACATCATGTAACTCCCTTGTCATCACCTCCCCTGTCATAAACCTCCTCCATCATAAACCTCCTTTATCATCAACCTTCTCCATCATCAACCTTCTCTATCATAAATCTCATCTATTGTAATCCTCCTATATCATAAACCAGTATCATGCATATCATGTAGCTCCCTTGTCATCAACCTTCTCCATCATCAACCTTCTCTCTCATAAACTTCATCTATTGTAATCCTACTATATCATAAATCAGTGTCATGAACATCATGTAGCATCCTTGTCATCACCCTCCCCTGTCATAAACCTCCTCTATCAGAAACCTCATCTCTCATAAACCTCATCTATTGTAATCCTCCTATATCATAAACCTTTATCATCAATCTTCTCTATCATCAATCTTCTCTATCATAAACCTTCTCCATCATCAACCTTCTCTATCATAAACCTCATCGATTGTAATCCTCCTATATCATAAAACAGTGTCATGAACATCATGTAGCTCCCTTGTCATCACCCTCCCCTGTCATAAACCTCCTCTATCATAAACCTCATTTATCATCAACCTTCTCCATCATCAACCTTCTCTATCATAAATCTCATCTATTGTAATCCTCCTATATCATAAACCAGTATCATGCATATCATGTAGCTCCCTTGTCATCAACCTTCTCTATCATAAACCTCATCTATCATAAACCGTGTCTATCATAAACATTCTCTATCATCAACATTCTCTATCACAAACCTTCTTTATCATCAACCTGCTCCATCATAAACATCGTCTATAATAAACATTCTCCATCGTCAACCTCCTCTATCATAAATATTCTCGATCATAAACCATCTCTATCATAAACCCCATCCATCATAAACCGTGTCTATCATAAACCTTCTCTATCAAAAACATCGTCTGTAATAAACATTTTCAATAATCAACCTCCTCGATCATAAACATCGTCCATAATAAACTTCTGCATCATCAACCTCCTCGATAATTAAACCCCTCCATCATAAACCTCTCTCATCACCTTCTCCATTATAAACCTGCCATAAACCTCCTCGAAACTCATTCTCATAAATCTCTTTGTCAACATCATGTCGATCCGCTGTCACCAACCTTCTCTATCAACCTGTATCATCAACCTTCTCTATTATAAAACTTCTCCATCATCAACCTCCTCCATCAAAAACCTCCTCTTTCATAAACCTCCTCTTTCATAACCCTCCTCTTTCATCAAACTCCTCCATCATAAACCTCATCTTTCATCAACCTCCTCTATCAAAGGGCAGAGGAGCTCCTTGTGAGACAACGGCCATCCATATCTAGTGCCCAACTGTGTCTGTGGACGTCCTCCTGCAGTTGGGTTACTTCTAGTTCGGACGTTGGTGGCAGGATTTGCACTCCGGCCCTCGTAAAACCCTTCATTCCGCAAAACACAAAAACGCAAAGAAATCTGAAAACCCACTCCATGGGAGTACCTCCTGTGCAGCTTCCCTTCGCAGGGCAGCTCACTGGATGACAGGATTGGGGCAAAGCCTTCGAGACCCCCAATCTTTGATGATAGGAGGGAACCCACGGGGTAACCTTCTAGTCTCAGATTATGGTAGTGTATGTCGGGGTGGTGCTGAGGTGTCGTCCACCAGATGGCGATCTCCTTGGGTTAGCCTGAGGCGGTCCTTTCAGGTGGGTGCCTGGAATGTCTTATCCCAAAGAGAGAATGATCACCTGTCTGTTATCTGAGCTCAAGTGTTTGGACATCGGTATTGCAGTACTTTCTGAGGTTTGGAGTCCGGATTGCGGCAAGGTCATGGTGGGTGGTTACACCTACCATTGGTCTGGTCGCTCTGATGGTTACCATGCCCAAGGAGTTGCTGTAGCTGTGTCCAATAAGCTGACTCCAATGATAATTGAGGTAACACCGGTCAACGAGCATACGATGAGACTAAGGATTCGTCACTCCTTAGGTGTCATATCCCTGCTCTCTGTTTATGCTCCAACTGAGGCGAGTGATCTCACCGTGAAGGACGCATTCTACACCACGATCGAGTCTCTGGTTGATCAGTGCCCCAGACGAGATACATTTCTCGTCTTGGGGGATTTCAATGCATTGACTGGAACTGATAGGGATGATTATGAGAGATGTGTTGGTCCCCATTAGTCTGGAACTGTGAAGTTGAATCGCACTAATTTCCTTGACTTTGCAAGAAGTCATGGACTTAGGGTAGCTGGTTGATGGTTTCAGCGCCCACAAGCTTATGGCTGGACTTGGTATTTCAACGCTGGCAGTGTGGCAACAGAGATTGACCATGTCCTCGTTGATGGTCGCTGGAAGATGATCCAGAGCTGCAGGGTCTACCGGAGTGCTCAGTTCCTCAATATTGACCACCGGCTTGTTGTAACAACTCTGAAATTGCACCTTAAATCCCGGAGAATGGTACCATCGCAGCTGAAGCTGGATGTTGGCAAGCTCAAGGAGGAGAGGGTAGCTGAGGAGTTTGCGAACAAGCTGAGTGGAGATTTGGGGGGTGTGGGTGCTTCGGGAGGTCCTGAAGAGTTGTGGAGTGCCTTCAAGACCACCGTCCTTGATGTTGCCGGTGGATGTCTTGGAACTCACCGTCGGGCAAAGAAGAATTTTGTCTCTCAAGGGACACTGGATATCATTGACCAGAGTTGCAGGGCCAGGCTGATTCAAAGAGCTGAGCTGTTCAGGGAGCTGAGGCATAAAACTGTATGTGTGCTAAGGGTGGACAAGGAGGCCTATGTGCGAGGAATCTGTGAGGGGGTAGAGCATCACCTGTGGACAGGTGATTCTCGTCCTGCTTACAGGGGAATTCGTGCATTGCATTCATCCAAGCCCATCCCTCGGTGTACTGCAGTGAGAGTAAAGGCTCTTGACAGAGGAGTCTGAAGTGAAGGCCCACTGGGCTGGTTACTTTGAGCGGTTGTACCAGACTGATCCACCAGCTGTCGAGTTGGACGTCATGGGTGTTACAATCCCTGTTGCTGACCCTCCAATGAACTGTGGTCCACCTTCTTTTGTGGAAACACAGGCTGTGGTGAATGGGTTGAAATGGGGTAAAGCTCCAGGGATCTGTGGCATCCATGCTGAACTTCTCAAGGCTGGTGGAAATGCTGCACTCGTGTCGTTGCATGCAGTTTTGTGCTCTGCCTGGAACACAAGCATCATCCCAACTGATTGGAAGAGGGGCCTTGTTGTCCCTCTCTGGAAAGGGACGGGTGATCGCCAAGACTGTAACAACTACCGAGGGGTGACGCTGCTCTCAGTGCCAGGCAAGGTCTTTGCTCGGATAATTCTTGATAGGGTTCACCAACATCTGCTTGAGCACCAGCGTCCAGAGCAGTCAGGCTTTACACCAAAGAGGTCAACGATTGACCGTATCCTTGCTCTTCATGTCCTCACCAAACGCAGATAAGTGTTTCGGCAGGGGCTGCTTGCAGCTATTGTTGATCTCTGTAAAACTTTTGATTCGGTGAATCGGGATGCACTCTGGAGATTCTTTGTCTTCGTGGGGTGCTACCAAAACTGAATGATCTGATGTCTGAACTCTACTCTGGTACTGAGAGTGCTGTGAGATGTGGTGGTACCATCTCTGACTTATTTCCAGTTGTTACTGGAGTTTGTCAGGGTGTGTACTGGCCCACACACTTTTTAGCACTTGTATGGACTGAATTTGAGGGAGGATGTCGGAGAGATCAAGCGGCAGTGCATCGTTTGGGAATGTCAAGATCTCTCACCTTGATGTCGCAGATGATGCAAACATCTTTGCGGAGACTTTAGACATCCTTTTGGGGGCCCTCGAGGTGCTGAATGAGGAGTCAGAGTCGCTGGGATTATGGGTTTCCTTGTTCAAAACTAAGATCCAGGCTTTCAATGACATCTTGGATGCTGCTGTCCTGTCTGTGTCTGTTTGTGGTGAGGATGTTGAGGTCGTGGAGAGATTCACTTACTTCAGCAGTGATATTCATGTCTCTGCTGGCTGTGAGTCAGAGGTCAACGGACGTCTGGGTCGGGCCTGGGGAGTCATGAATTCACTGGATAATGGGGTGTGGCACTGCCGGTACCTGTGGGGGAGGACGAAAGTCCGAGTCTTCAGGTCCTTGGTGCTTCCAGTCTTGCTCTATGGATGTGAGACTTGGAGTCTGACCAAGGATCTGAGACGGAGACTTAATTCCTTTGGTACCAGGTCTGTTCGGAGAATCCTTGGCTATCGCTGGTCGGACTTTGTGTCCAACGAGCACTTGCTGAGAGAGACTCAAATGAGATTTGTTACCTGCATAGTCCGTGAGTGTCAGCTGCGGCTGTACGGACATGTGACTCGTTTGCCTGACGCTGATCCTGCTCACCAGATTCTCTCAGCGAGGGAGTCTTATGATTGAAGGAGGCCGATGGGCTGACCATGTGCCTCGTGGTTGCAGCAGGTTAATCGGCATCTCAAGGAGATTGGGATGGGCCAGGCATCTACCTGGGGGATTGCTTGATGGAGGCCCCTGGAGTACTGGTGGAAAGTGGACGCAGCGACGCGCTGCTCTGGCACATGCTCCCATACCTGACCTGACCTGACCTGACCTCTATCATGCAACTGCCCTGACATCAACCTCCTCTATCATCAATCGCCTTCATTATAAACCTCCTCTCTCATCAATCACCTCTATTATCAACCTCCGCTCTCTCATCAGGTCAGGTCAGGTCAGGTATGGGAGCATGCGCCAGAGCAGCGCGTCGCTGCGTCCAGTTTCTGCCTGTACTCCAAGGGCCCCCATCTGGCCATCCCTCAGGCAGATGCTTGGCCCATCCCCATCTCCTTGAGATGTTGATCAATCTGCTGCAACCACGAGGTACGTGGTCGGCCCATTGGCCTCCTCTACTCAGGTGGCTCGTTCGTTGAGAGAATTTGGTGAGCAGGATCAGTGTCAGGAAAACAAGTCACATGTCCATACAAACACAGCTGGCACTCATGGACTATGCAGGTAACAAATCTCATTTGAGTCTCTCTCAGCAACTGCTCGTTGGACACAAAGTCCGACCAGTAATAGCCAAGGATTCTCCGAAGATACGTGGTAACAAAGGAATTAAGTCTCCATCTCAGATCCCTGATCAGAGTCCAAGTCTCACATCCATGGAGCAAGACTGGAAACACAAAGTACCTGAAGAGTCGGACTTTCGTCTTCCCACACAGGTAGCAGCAGCACCACACCTCATGATCCAGTGACTCCATGACTCCACAGGACTGACCAGATGTCAATTGTCCTCTGGCTCACAGCCAGCAGAGACATGAATATCACTGCCAAGGTAAGTGAATATCTTTGTGACCTCAGCATACGCGTCGCAAACAGGTAAAGATAAGACAGCAGCCTCCAAAATGTCATTGAAAGCCTGGATCTTAGTTTTCACCCCAAAAACCCGTAATCCCAGCAGCTCCGACTACTCATTCACCATCTCCAGGCTCGCAAAAGGATATCCAGAGTCTCCGCAAAGATGGTTGCATCATCTGTGAAATCAAGGTCAGAGATGTTAACATTCCCAAACCATGTACTGTAATTTGATCTCTCCAAAATTCTCCCCAGAATCCAGTCCATACAAGCACTGAAATGTGTGAGGGCCAGTACACACCCCTGACGAACTCCAGTAACAAATGGAAATAAGTCAGAGATGGCATCACCACATCTCACAGTACTCTCATTGCCAGAGTATAGTTCAGACATCAGGTTGATCAGTTTTGGTGACACCCTATGAAGACCAAAAATCCTGCAGAGGGCATCCCGATTCATTGAATCAAATGCTTTGCAGAGATCAACATCGGCTGCAAGCAACCACTGCCAAAACTCTGATCTTCGGTGAGGACCCGAATAGCAAGTAGATGGTCAATTTTAACCTCTTTGGTGTAAAGCCTGAATGCTCTGGACGCTGGTGCTCAGATCGATGGTGGCGAAGGCTTTCAAGAATCGTCTGAGCAAAGACCTTGTCTGGCACTGAGTGCAGCGTTACCCCTCGGGAGTTGTTGCAGTCTTGGTGATCACTTTACTTTCCAGAAAAGGAAAACAAGGCCCCTCTTCCAGTCATTGGGAATGATGCCTGTGTTCCAGTCAGAGCACAGAACTGCATGCAACGACACAAGTGCAGCATTTCCACCAGCCTTGAGAAGTTTGGCATGGATGCTACAAATTCCAGGAGCTTTACCCCATTTCAACTGGTTCATCGCAGTCTGTATTTCCACAAACGAAGGTGGACCACAGTAAATTGGAGGGTCAGCAATAGGGATAGTAACACCCCTGATATCCAAGATATCCAATAGTAACAGCTGGTGGATCAGCCTGGTACAGCCACTCAAAGTAACCAACCCAGCAGGCCTTCACTTTGGACTCCTCTATCAAGAGCTCACCACCCTCTGCTCTAAATGCAGTAAACTGAGGGATGGGCTTGGATGAATGCATTGCATGAATTCCCCTGCAAGCAGGACAATAATCATTTGAGGACAGGTGATGTTCTACCCCCTCACAGATTCCTCACACATGGGACTCCTTGTCCAACCTCAGTGCACGTACAATTTTATGCCTCAGCTCCCTGAACAACTCAGCTCTGCCATTCAGCCTGGCCCTGCAACTCTGGTCAGTGGTATCCAGTGTCCCTTGAGAGACAAAATTATTCTTGAGACTGTGAGTTCCAAGAGATCCACCGGCAACATCAAGGATGGTGGTCTTGAAGGCACTCCACAACTCTTCAGGATCCCCCAAAGCACCCATACCCCCCCCCCCCCACCCCAAGTGTCCACTCAGCCTGTTCGCAAACTCCACAGTTACGCTGTCATCCTTGATCTTGACAACATCCAGCCAAGGCTGTGATGGTACTATTCTCCTGTATAGTATTTAAACTGCAACTTCAGAGTTGCTCCAGAAAGCATGTGATCAGTATTGAGGAACTGAGCACTCCGGTTGACCCTGCAGCTCTGGATTATCCTCCAGTGACCATCAACGAGCACATGGTCACACTCCTTTGCCATACCACCAGCATTGGAATACCAAGTCCAGCGATGAGCTTGTGAGCGCTGAAACCATAAACTGGCCACCCTAAGTCCATGACTTCTTGCAAAGTCAAGGAACTTAGTGTTATTCTGGTTCACAGTTCCAGACCCATGGGGACGAACAATCCCTCATTGTTGACCAACAATGACCAGCAATGCCTCATCCTTATCAGTTCCAAATGATGCATCGAAATCCCCCAAGATGAGAAGAGTATCTCGCATGGTGCACTCATCAACCACAGACTCGAGTGTGGCATAGAATGCATCCTTCACGGTGAGATCACTCGCCTCAGTTGGAGCATTTTCAGAGACCAGGAAAATGACACCCAAGGAGTGATGAAGCCTTTGTCTCAAAATACGCTCTTTGACTGGTGTTACCTCATTTATCATTGGAGTCAGCTTATTGGACACAGATACGTTAACTCCTTCAGTACGGTAACCATCAGAGCGACCAGACCAATTGTAGGTGTAACCACCCACCATTATCTCGCCGCAATCCAGACTCCAAACCTCAGAAAGTGCTGCGATACCGATGTCCAAACACTTTAGCTCAGATAACAGAGACAGGTGATCATTCTCTCTTTGGGATAGGACATTCCAGGAACCCACCCGAAGGGACCGCCTCAGGTTAACCCAAGGAGACCGCCGTCTGGTGGACGACCCCTCAGCACCACCCCGACACACACTACCATAATCTGACACTACAAGGTTACCCCGTGGGTTTCCTCCTGTCATCAAAGATTGGGGATCCCGAAGGTTTTGCCCCAATCCCATCATTCGGTAAGCTGCCCTGCGAAGGGAAGCTGCACACGAGGTACTCCCACAGAGTGGGTTTTCAGATTTCTTTTTACTTTTGTACGTTTTGCCAAATGAAGTGTTTTACAATCGCCGGAGTGCAAATCCTGCCAACAACTTCCTAATAAAAAGTAACCCAACTGCAGGAAGACGTCCACAGACACAGTTGGGTACTCGATATGGATGGCCGTTGGCTCACAGGGAACTCCTCTCTCATCAATCGCCTCAATTATTAACCTCCTCTCTCATCATTCACCTCAATTATCAACCTCCTCTATCATCAGTCACTTGTATCATCAACCTCTTATCATAAACCTCTATAATGTCGCTCCCCTGTTATCAACCTCTATGATCAACCACCTCCATCACCAGCCTCCATCATGTACCTCCCCTGTCATCAAACTCCTCTGTCTTCATTCTCTTTCATCAACCTACTCTATCTTGTAGTCCTTGTTCATCTTTTCTAATTCCTTAATGGCTTTAAACCTTCCCAAAGAAGATCGTATGGATGGATAAGAAAGTACCAGCCTAAGGACATCGGGTCAGCTGATTGGCTGCCATACAGCACTGCCTATTATTCTTTATCATACGCATCTCCACCCTTGGGCAGTCCACTTGCATAACATCATGGTGAGCCAAGCTCCCATGTAAGCCAGCACGGCAGAAGCTGTCGTCTGCCTCAACCTCCCATTTCAGGGTTACATAACAAGTTAGATCCCTCCACCACCCATCAGGACATTATGAAAGCATATTTCGTCATGGGGCCTCAAGGAACATTCTAAGTTATAATCATACGAAAAATATGAATAATTCGGATCGTTTTAGACATCAAATTAGACTCTCAAATAGTGCGATAATCATGCGGTTCATATCCAAATTCAGGATGGGGCACAGGTCCGTTTTTCCAAAGTTTCCATGTTGTTTCTCAGCAAAATAACTGCACAATCAGACAACAATGAGATATCAAATTGGGACACTTTACTTACTCACACCAAAACCACAATGCGTTAATCAAAATGTCATGACATTTATCTGAAAATTGATTAAAAGTAAAACCAAAGTTAATGCATGAATCGTTTGCGCACATTTGGCAATGATCAGTTGAGGAATGACAGATTGTCCTGCAGCATAACTCAATGGTTTTGCAAGGTGATGCAAACTCATGAAGCTTTTGGTTCTGCTTGGAAAATATCAGAAAAGTTAGTTACATTGAAATGCCGTATTCAGTTTTACCTTGTTTCGATAAACTGCACCCGAAGCGAGGGTCCAGGGACCCAAAGCTTTACATTGTCCACGCTCGATATTCAATTTGGGAATACATTGGTAGTGCAGTTCTACTTTTCCATATGATCCGAGTATATCTCAATGATATTGGTAAGTAATGAGGTTGATGGACTCAACATGCACGGAAACATAAATATTAATAAAAAGTTGTTCTCCCTGTATCCCAGGTTGTCCCACCCTGATTCCATCCTTTGCTGTTCAACTTGTTCCTTCCATGACATCTTCACTTTCCACTTGATGTCTGCTAGAAATTGAGAGGAGAATGGAAGACTAGGGTGGGAAATGTGTTTTGTAGGAGTTGAGAGAGGTTGAGGATTGATGTGATGGAGTGAAGAGCCAATGTTAATTGAGGAAAAGTGTGGATCTTGAGGTTGTATTGGTAGGGTTGAGGGAGAAGGAAATCTTTACCATCCTTTCTCTTTTGTTCGGTCATGTAGACGTCGTATGGAATGCGAAAACTTTCATCTCGAAGACACGAGGTGGTCCCCCTCCCAGGAAACCCATCACCCAACGACCCCCAACTCCCACTTACCCTTCCTTGTCAAATTGCCAACTGAACATGTGGTGGTTGCGCTCAGTGCCTAAAGCCAAGTCCCCACTCCTCCGGTTTCCTACTCCATGTTGCTTGGTGCATGCCAACCCTCACACACACAGCCCTCTTGCACCCTCTTTCACCCCCTCCTCTGCTTCCTTCAAATTGCTCCCAAACCCCGGCCTTCGACAGCCAAGCTGGCTATAGGTCGCTACAAAATGAAGCAGTGTTTTGGCACAAATTGAATGTGAAACCATTGCCGCGATGCCTTTGAAGGTTTCCTTTATATTCAGGTCACTCGGAATGGCCCGTGGGTACACGGTTCTGGATGCATTAAAACATGGCCGAAAATCAATGACACACACACACGCCAGCCTGGCCGAAATGGAGCCAGGAAAACCCAGTTAGATTGTTATTGCAAAATTATTTCAATCTGGATTTATTTTGCAATTCATTGCAACACAACCCTCTCACCGGAGATGGAAATATCCGGTGTATTGCGCATTTATTATGAAGTACGACGACACCGTGCGTGCGGAGGAGACAGAGACTCGCAGAACATTTTGTCTTATTGAGAGACAATTTAGCATCCCCTAAATCCCCATTTTCCTTCCGCGCCCCATTAATCTCACACGAGCTGCAGCGATGCAATATTTTCCCAGCTGTGGCACTGGGCAGAGGTTTTTTTGAGCCAAGTCCGCTTTGCAGGCGGCTCAAAAACGCCATCCGAGCCTCTAGCTTATTGGAGGAGGTGCGTCGAGAGAAAAGATCCACCAAGCAATCTCCAATCCTCCACACTCCCCCCCCCTTGTGGATCTATGGCAATCGTATTGGTCACGTACACATGCTATACGTGTCCCATGCACACGTTCATCGATCGATCGAGAGCGTGGCCACAAGATTGATGCGAGATCTTTACATCTGCGCACATGGTCATGGAGTTGGATTTAGCATTATCAGGGTTCGGGTTAGGGTTGAAGAACAGACTGGCTTGCAGTTGAACTTAGACCATGGTTTGATCTTTTGGAGGGGTACAACCAGAATTTTGAGAAGGCAAACGGGATGGGGGCGATCGACATTACCCGTAAAGGAGCAGATCCATTTAGAGACATTACCTCCTCTATACTCTGACAAATGGGATGTCCAAGAACCCTCCCCCCCTTCCAACATTGCACCCATGTTTTCAGGCAAATGAACGAATAACGAATTTGAGAAACCATTTTCTTAACTCGTTTGGTGTTCCAGTCTGTAACCCCTGGATGAATGCCATGTTGCTCCTGTTTTTTAATCAGAGAAGTCGGGCTGCTTAGTGGAGGTAAATGTTCTCGCTACTCCATAACGAATCAGCATTTCTAACAAGCCCCCTAGTCAGACTTCGGCGCCCCCTTATGGCAAATTATATAGATGGCACCCCTCCGCCTACATGCTGGTCGATCAAGTAGTGTGAGTCGTGATGTTTCCACAAGGGCCAAGATTTGGTGGTCGGTGACTTGGACATGCACACTTCCAGGTTCTTTTGTGTGAATTGAGAATGTGCGTTTCTACAGCCGTGTTGGACGTCACTCCAGTAAGCAATGTTCTTCAGATTTGTAATGATGTATATGCGGTTTGTGTAGACTAGTGAAGGATGGACAGATAGTCGGATGATGAGCAAACAATTTATGAGTGACATGAGTGGAGGCCCCGTTGCTACGTAGCCTTGGCTTGGCTCATAGCCTCAGCCATCACTCTTGAACATCCTTTTCACAGACACCAAAGCAATTGCGTACGGCGGATGCCCACATTCCTCCATCGCTCCACCCGGCATGTCAAACAGGTTTCCACGTTTCCAGTGGGCACTTGTCGTGCGACTCGGAACTGGTTCTGTAAAATTCGTATAAAAAGGGCCCATGAATGGGTTGAGAAAGGCATAACGGCTTGTTTCAACAGGCACGAGGCACCTGCGTGTTTTACATCAAACTGCAGTTGTCGAACTATTGTCCATACCTTTCGGAAATATAATGGAACGGTTATTGGGAAATTGGTATGTCCTGTGTAGTTCGTTGCATCATGTTTGAGTGCACATGCATGCAATGTGTGTGTGTGTGTGTGTGTGTGCGTGCGTGCGTGCGTGACAATGTGTCAGTGTGTCTCCTCCATAACTCCAAAACCATGAAACTTAGCAGCCTGAAACTTTGCTTGCATACTAAGGGAACTCAAAGGAAGTGAATGAATGAAAATTGGTTGTTTGGGTTCATTAAAACACCCCTTTTGAATATAATTAACAGTTTTATTTAACTATCCTTTAGCAAGGCGTCATCCTTGCTCAGCCCTCTGTCAGCTTGCTTGAGTCTTAATTCGCCATTTTGGTCGACCTATTCAAATATGCCTTAATCTGGAAACACGACATCCTCTCACGGACAAATTAAAGTATACAATCAAAATATTTTGTCTGATTTGAGAATCGGATCTCATGGACTAAATAAGTGTGAAATCTGAAAATCTCGTCGACTAAATCTGGAGTGAAATCTGAAATTTTTTAACAAATCAGCAATTTTTTTTTAACTCAGTGTATTTATTTAAGCAAAAGCATTAAACTTAACTTTTTCACAACTGTTCGGACAGTTATATTGAGTGAAGAAAAGATTAAGGAATGTGCAGAAAGTGAAATTTCATTGTGCGCAATGCCGTACTCTAATCTCTTTTTACAAGCCACGATGTCACAGTCAACAAGGGTCCTTTTTTTCTGGCAACTACGTATGCAGGATTCGTTTTACCATTTTGTGTGATCTGCTTTCATGACAAAATATTAATATAAATATACTAATAGTTGCAGCAATATGTTAATGGTCGGCAGTTTCTGCAAGCAAAGAAGTACTTTTTTGTTGCTTCAAGTGAAGAAGTTTTTAATTTTTTTGCTTTATACCAGTTTGAGCGATCTGCTTTCATGACAAAATATTAATATAATATAAATATACTAGTCATTGCTGCAATATATTAATACTCTGAAGTTGCTGAAAACTAAGAGGTACGAAGACAGCACACATGGAGGTGGTACAATTGGGTACAAATGACTCTCCATGGGGTGTGTAATGCCTGGTGTTGGCTTTATGGTTAGGGTGGTGGACTTGGGATCCTAGGATCCTGAGTTCAAATCCCCGTTGGCTGTCGAATTAATACCAGGTGCGGTTGACTGCCTATCATCGTTCTGGGGTCAGCAAAATGGTATCCTGTGTTGCTTCCAGCTCCTACCAACAAAATGGTATCCTATACCAGCTTGCTGGTATCCTGTGTTGGAGTGGTGACCCATCCAGGATTGTGCCCAATAGCCAAGGAGACTGCTTAGGCAGCACCAATGCTTTACACAGTGTATGGTCCCGATCGATGGATGGAGTGTGTGTGTGGTGCACGGGTTTCGCAGGAGCACGCTTTGAACTCGCACTCAGCCCCATGGTGTGTGGTGCTGTGGAGGAGGTTTTGTGGCTGTCTCATGAACCATGTGCTTCTGCATGTAGGGAGCAGACATGCTGCAGTGTCATCGCCATGTGGAGAGTGGACATGCTGTGGCATCAAAGCCACGTGAGACATGCCACCGTGCAGTGCGGGTGTGGGGAAATCAGTGCACGTGCATGAATGAAGGGCTGAGTATATCGCCGGTGCACATCTATGGTGAGCATGGACTGCGAAGACGTTGGGGGAACACGTATGGGGTGATGGGTGGGGGAGCATCCATGCAGGCAGGCTTTTATCATGTAGATAGCATGGGTTTTAATTTTTAAATGCTCCTGCCTACATTTACATGGAACACAGCAGTTAAAAATATAATGTTGCCCTTTTGGACACGTTTTATCAACCCAATAATTCTATGGTACTCTGCCTTCCCTCTGCTCACGCCTTCCCCTCCCCTCATGCTGGCTTCTCCTCCGCTCATGCTGCCTTCCCCCCTCATTCTGCTCCTCCCCCCCTCATGCTGCCTAACCCCCCTCACGCTGCCTCCCCCCCTCACGCTGCCTTCCCCTTCTCTCATGCTCTGCCTTCCCCTCCTCTCATGCTGCCTTCCCCTTCTCTCATGCTGCCTTCCCCTTATCTCATGCTTCCTTCCCCTCCTCTCATGATGCTAGTGGGAATATTAAGACTTGGGGAGAGAGAGGGAGAGGGAGAGGGAGACAGACAGGTGGGAGGAGGGAACTTAGCAGAGAGGAAATGTGATGTTTTGGGAACAACACACATGCACACACGCGCGCGCACACACGCGCGCGCACACACGCGCGTGCACACACGCACACACACACACACACACACACACACACACACACACACACACACACACACACACACACACACACACACACACACACACAGTATTAGTGATTGTCCAATATTGGCATATCTTCAGGAATCAGCAGATTGGAGTCAGTGTGATTATCAACAACAGTACATACTGTCGACAGCCCAAAAACCTTGAGTATCTTTCACGCTTGTTTTGGGGAATTTCAATATATATATATATATATATATATATATATATATATATATATATATATATATATATATATATATATATATATATATATATATATATATATATATATATATATATATATATATATATATATATGTATATATGTATAGATATGTATATATATGTATATATATATATATATATATATATATATATATATATATATATATATATATATATATATAATGCCTGGTGTTGGCGCAGTGGTTAGGGCAGCGGCTTGGGATCCAAGAGGTCCTGAGTTCAAGCCCCGTTGGGCCACTGAATTAATACACCAGGGGGTTGACTCAGCCTGTCATCCTTCCGAGGTCGGCGAAATGAGTACCAGTATACTGGGCCGGTGTATACCCCGGTTAAAATAGGTGTACCATATCCCTGTGTCGTAAGAGGCAACCAGGGTTGCGTCAGGAAGGGCATCCGGCGTAAAACATGTGCCAAATCACGTTGCGGATCATACGGATTATCCGCTGTGGCGACCCCTAACGGGAGCAGCCGAAAGAGGAAGAAGAAGATATATATATATATATATATATATATATATATATATATATATATATATATATATATATATATATATATAAAGTTGAAAGTGTGTCTGTTTGTGTGTTTGTGTTTTTCTCTGTGACCGATGCACGTGAAAAGTACTGGACTGATCTTCACCAAACGTCACATGCTGACAGAACATGTACCCGGGAGTGTCCCGATGTAAAATAATTGGACTTCCGGTTTCAGAATTATGACGTCATCACATGATTTTGTAACGTTAATTTTTCAAGTTCAGCCGATTGACATGGGGCCAACGCCATATACAATATATCTAACATATGATTTTAAGTTTTTGTTTGTCTGTTTGTTTGTCTGCACATGCTAATCTCCTGAAAGGTGAAAGATAGGAGCTAACCACTGAAACAAAAAATGTCGGGATGGGCCCCGGGAAGGTTATAGGCTATGTGGCAAGGCCCCTGGGCAGGGGGGGGAGGGGTGTGTTTTCCCCTCACTAACCCCCTTAGCCTATGACTGCCATGGCCCAATAGGGAACTGATACTGTGCTCGCATCAGACATATGTATAGAAGATTAAATTCATTCAATAAGAACCCTGACAGCGCCGGTGCATTCACCTAGTAAATGGTAAAAACAACGTCGCATTGTAGACGTTTCAGGGAGATGTGCAAATATATTAATCTTTATAAACAGTTGCCAATTATCATGTGACAGGTGGAAAAAAAATTTGGCTCTGCCATTTAGAAAATGTTAATATGGCCTCGTCATGTTAATGTTAATATCGTCCTGGGAATCGGGAATAATCAAATATATTTTACTTTTAAACTCACAAAAACAAACCAAATAATCTTTGTAAATCATGTACCTCTATCTCGTTGCTACTGCCGACTGTCCATCCCGATTGGGACATGAACTGTACCGCCATTGATTGTAGGGTGCTTGGTAAGTGGCTTAAGCACTCAAGCAAGCACTCCAATTAAATGGTTGATAAGGAAAGGCTGGGCACGCTGTGGCTACATGCCATATAGGATCCCTTTAACTTCACAGCTCGTCTTCACCGTGCCCGCAGCTGTTAAAGAAATTAAATGAATTCATTCAAATAATGACATTATTTACAAAAGAGTTGCTGTTTAACGAAGAACAACCCTGAAGACATCGCAAAGTTTAATTGCCCATGAAATAAACATGGCAGATAATCCGCCATGTTGCCTGCTCATCTGTGCACGTGTCACATGGTACATCGGTTCGCGGTTCGCGGTCCGCGCAAACGTTATAACTTTATTATAAAACGTCCGTTTTTCACCAGATTTGCTTTAATTCCTCGAAGAGCACCTCGCGAAACCTCTGAAAATATAGACACAGATGTGGCAAACGCTATGGATAAGTAGTCCCTCTGGAGGACAGGGCACGCGGTCAAGTTGAGCATGCATTAAATCACATAGCTCAATGAAGCTGATTAATTCTGGCATGTTCCAAAATATTTTGTTCACTGAATATAATTCTCCAAACAGTAGAAAAGGATAAGTTAAATGCTTTTGAAGTTTTACATTTCCTTGTGTATATGTGGAGAAGGAGGGACCATAGCCTTGCTTGCTTAAAGTAAATAGGTATATCAGCTTAGTCATAAGACTCATTATTTATGTTAAATTATCAGATTTCACTCCAGATTTTGACACTTATTTAGTCTGGACAATATCCGATCCTCAAAACGGAAATAATATTTCAATGATACACTTTAATTAGTCCATGAGAGTAGATCATGGAAAATTGCATCAGATAATGCAAGAAACTGGTCCAAGTTCCAAACTTGAAAACTAAAGTACAAACAAAAGCGATTTACCCAGAGATCCCGAGCTATGATGAAGAGGCAATCGATAATATGAGTGAGGAAAGTGAAGAAAAAAACTTTATTGTGAAGAAATCATGACAGCCTTTTCCAAGTCAAGGCATGGTTGAGCAGGCTAAAAAGCAGAGGGGCCTCAGACCCCATCGAGGTGACCTCGGATCCCCTTTGAGACCCCATTGAGAGCGGTGACTGATGATGCACCTGATCAAGGCTATAATTTATTAAGGCCATTAGTTTTCTTCAAAAGGGGTGTTTTAATTAACACAAACACCTAATTTTCAGTCATGCACTTCCTTGGAGTTTTCTTGGTATCCATGCACAGTTTCAGGCAATGAGGTTTCATGGTTTTGGAGTTATGGAGGAGTCACACTGACGCACTGACATTTATTCATGCGCACATATATATATATATATATATATATATATATATATATATATATATATATATATATATATATATATATATATATATATATATATGTATATTGTGTATATGTATATGTATATATATATATATATATATATATATATATATATATATATATATATATATTGTGTATATATATATATATATATGTATATATATATATATATATATATATATATATATATATATATATATATATATATATATATATATATATATATATATATATATATATATATATATATATATATATATATATATATATATATATATATATATATATATATATATATATATATATATTGTCTATATATATATATATATATATATATATATATATATATATATATATATATATATATATATATATATGTATGTATATTGTATATATATATATATATATATATATATATATATATATATGTATGTATATTGTATATATATATATATATATATATATATATATATATATATATATATATATGTATATTGTATATATATATATATATATATGTATATTGTATATATATATATATATATATATATATATATATATATGTATGTATATTGTATATATATATATATATATATATATATATATATATATATATATATATATGTATATTGTATATATATATATATATATATATATATATATATATATATATATATATATATATATATTGTATATATATATATATATATATATATATATATATATATATATATATATATATATATATATATATATATATATATATATATATATATATATATATATATATATATATATATATATATATATATATATATATATATATATATATATATATATGTATATATATATATATATATATATATATATATATATATATATATATATATATATATATATATATATATATATATATATATATATATATATATATATATATATATATATATATATATATATATATATATATATATATATATATATATATATATATATATATATATGTATATATATATATATATATATATATATATATATATATATATATATATATATATATATATATATATATATATATATATATATATATATATATATATATATATATATATATATATATATATATATATATATATATATATATATATATATATATATATATGTATATATATATATATATATATATATATATATATATATATATATATATATATGTATATATATATATATATATATATATATATGTATATATATATATATATATATATATATATATATATATATATATATATATATATATATATATATATATATATATATATATATATATATATATATATATATATATATATATATATATATATATATATATATATATATATATATATATATATATATATATATATATATATATATATATATATATATATATATATATATATATATATATATATATATATATATATATATATATATATATATATATATATATATGTATATTGTATATATATATATATATATATATATATATATATATATATATATATATATATATATATATATATATATATATATATATATATATATATCTCTTCTTCTTCTTCTTTCGGCTGCTCCCGTTCGGGTCGCCACAGCGGATCATCCGTATGATCCGCATAGTGATTTGGCACATGTTTTACGCCGGATGCCCTTCCTGAGGCAACCCTGGTCGCCTCTTACGACACAGAGATATATATATATATATATATATATATATATATATATATATATATATATATATATATATATATATGTATATTGTGTATATATATATATATATATATATATATATATATATATATATATATATATATATATGTATATTGTATATTGTGTATATATATCATACAATGATACACTGCAAAATCGGCAGTGTATCAAATACTTGTTCTCCCCACTGTATATATATATATATATATATATATATATATATATATATATATATATATATATATATATGTATATGTATATATATATATATATATATATATATATATATATATATATATATATATATATATATATATATATATATATATATATATATATATATATATATATATATATATATCTTCTTCTTCCTCTTTCGGCTTGCTCCCGTTAGGGGTCGCCACAGCGGACCAACTTTCTCCATTTTGCTCTATCCTCCACATCTTCCATTGACACTCCAACCACCCGCATGTCCGCCCTCACCGCATCCATGAACCTCTTATTTGGCCTTCCTCTTCTCCTCCTGCCTGGCGGCTCCATCTTCAACATCCTTCTCCCGATATACTCCGTTTCCCTCCTGTGCACATGTCCAAACCATCTCAATCTCGCCTCTCTCACTTTGTCTCCAAACCGTCCTACCTGCGCTGTCCCTCTAATACACTCATTTCTTATCCTATCCATCCTCGTCACTCCCAACGAGAATCGCAGCATCTTTAACTCTGCCACCTCCAGCTCTGCTTCCTGTCTTTTTGTTAGCGCCACCGCCTCCAAACCATACAACATAGCTGGTCTCACTACCGTCTTGTATACTTTCCCCTTCACTCTTGCAGCTACCCTTCTGTCACAAATCACTCCTGCAACTCTTCTCCACCCACTCCATCCTGCCTGCACTCTCTTTTTCACTTCTCTCCCACACTCTCCGTTACATTGGACAGTTGATCCCAAGTATTTAAACCTTTCCACCTTCCCCACCTCAACTCCTTGCAACTGCACCATACCACCACCCTCCCTCTCATTTACGCACATGTACTCCGTCTTACTCCGACTGACTAACATTCCCCTTCTCTCCAGTGCGTACCTCCACCTCTCAAGGCTCGATTCAGACTGCTCCCTACTCTCCCTACAGATCATGATGTCATCCGCGAACATCATGGTCCATGGAGACTCCAGTCTGATCTCGTCCGTCAACCTGTCCATCACCATTGCAAACAGGAAAGGGCTCAGAGTCGATCCTTGGTGCAATCCCACTTTAACCTTAAACCGGTCCGTCATTCCTACCACACACCTCACCGCTGTCACACCGTCCTCATACATATCCTGCACGATCCTCACATACTTCTCCAACACTCCCGACTTCCTCATACAATACCACAACTCCTCTCTTGGCACCCTATCATAAGCTTTCTCTAAATCCACAAACACACAATGTAACTCTTTCTGGCCTTCCCTATACTTCTCCATCAACATTCTCAAAGCAAACATCGCATCAGTGGTGCTCTTTCCTGGCATAAACCCATATTGCTGCTCACAGATCGTCACCTCTCCTCTCAACCGAGCTTCCACTACTCTTTCCCACAACTTCATGGTGTGGCTTAACAACTTTATCCCTCTGTAATTTCCACAGCTCTGCACATCACCCTTATTCTTGAAAATCGGAACCAGTACACTTAATCTCCACTCCTCCGGCATCCTCTCACTTTCCAAGACTTTATTAAACAATCTGGTTAACAACCCCACTGCCATCTCTCCTAAGCACTTCCATGCCTCCACTGGTATACCATCTGGGCCAACCGCCTTTCCACTTTTCATCTTCTTCATAGCAGTCCTCACTTCATCCTTACTGATCCACCCCACTTCCAGATTCACCATCTCCACCTCTTCCAACCTTCTCTCTCTCATTTTCTTCATTCATCAGCTCCTCAAAGTACTCCATCCACCTTCTCAACACACTCTCCTCGCTCGTCAGCACATTCCCATTTGCGTCCTTTATCACCCTAACCTGGGGTGCTGTTGGGGTGTTATCACCATCATTGGGGTGCTGTTGGGAATGTGATACACTTCAATGATGAGGCCCAACAAAGGCCAAAACCAGTCAGTGGTTTCACCTTTTCAGCCACTGGTGACACTCATCATATGAACTGCGAGCTTCAGTCAGGGTGAAATGCGTTGTTAGTTTACAATGAAAGAAAGACGCCACGGCGTTGAGGAGTCACATCATGCCTTCAAATACCCTCAACATCAAAAAGATTGACAACTTTTACTTCCTTGCAATTATTTGTATTTTGATTGACACCGTTTTCCATTACAGGGTTTGGTGGTCTTATCGTGCTATTTGTTCCCTGCAATTTCTTGCTCCGTAGGTCAACTATGCCATTAACAGCGAAGCAGGAGACAAAAGTGGTGACTCTGTGGTGTGAGAGAAAATCATATGTAGACACCTGTCGGAGATTCTGCTGGGAATACGACCTCAGAACACGTGATGGACCCACAACTTGTGCCATTCAACG
>NC_140968.1:32330037-32400037 GCF_056783735.1 Eptatretus burgeri | reverse complement strand
CTGAAACCCATAAAAATTCGAAAAATGGAGATTTCCTTGATGATCCACAGTTATACTATGTGAGATCTATCACTGAAACCCATAAAAATTGGAAAAATGGAGATTTCCTTGATGATCCACAGTTATACTATATGAGATCTATCACCGAAACCCACAATATTTCTGGAAATTGTGATTCTACCATGGAGTCTTGGATAGATAGTTATATTTTTGGAGACTTGAAATGTGGGTTCTGGCTTGATAACTCACAATGTGATACATATCTTGGAAACTCAACAGGAATGTGGTTATACCTAGGAGACTTGGAAAGTTGGGTTTATTTTGGAGACTTGAAATACTACCACTCTTTGGGATCTAAACCTATCAAGAAAGTTCTTACTCCCCCTTTCTACATCATCAAACCTGAAAGCCTTAAAATACAGAATTGGAAGAAGAGAAAAAAACATAAAAACTATATATTGTTCGTTCTGGGAAGAAAGTGCAGGCTTACTCCGCCTTTCTACATCATCAAACCTGAAAGCCTTAAAAGACACAATTGGAAGAAGAGAAAAAAAACGTAAAAATATATATATATTGGTGGAAATCTCATTTTGAAAAAGACATTGTGTTGGGCGAGGGTTGGGGGGTTGGGGTTGAGATTTTGAATGTGAGGGTTGGGGTTAAGATTTTGAATGAGGGTTGGGACACACACACAAACACACACACACACACACACACACACACACACACACACACACACACACACACACACACACCAACAAACAAAAGTTAAGCCTTGACTATTCAGTTGAGGATTCTGTGTTTGGGGTTCACAGATCGATGAACGTCCCCCTTCACACATTATATACTGTTATACACCTCGGACTTGGCCCTCGAGTGTCCACAACGGTGTATAGTAGGAGGGAGTGAAGGACCAACCCATTGCTCCCATGGGTATTATCTGCTTAGTTTTGTCTTTTGTAATTCCTGTGAATAAAATGAACATAAAATCTCTTCCCCTTCTAAATCATATATCTTATAAGTCCAAGGAACCGTATCTATTACATAAACAATTTTAAAAAGTTCGTTCGTCCATCATTTAATATTACCTTTTTCAAAATGAGATTTCCACCGATATATTCTTACGATATCACCAACTTTGAACTTAGGTTTTCTGACATTAATCTCTTTTTCGTCTTTTAATTTTGTAAATGTTTCTGATGGTTTCATATTCGTTGACGTGTGAATCGTGTCATTAAACTTATCCACAATATCCTGAATAAAAGATGACCATTGTTGTGAACCGAGTTCTGTGAATTTTTTATTTAGTATCTCTTTTAAGGTACGATTAAAACGTTCAACAACAATGGCCTTCCCTTCATTAAAGGTACTGTATAATGTAATACTGTTATTTTGAAGAAAATTCATAAATGTCTTGTTGCAAAACTCTCTATCCCCATCAGTCCACAATTTTTTAGGTTTTCTCTTACTTTTAGTAAATATCTGTTGAAAGGCTAACATAAGAGAATTACCTGTTTTGTTTTTTTAAAGGGACAACCCATGCGTATCGACTCCTCAAATCAATAACGGTTAAAGCATACTTGTACCCCTTATCATTATTGAGTTCAATCAAATCAGCGGACCAGATATTAACTTCCTTGGAATAAACCTTCCTTCAACTAAAATTTGTGAATATTGGTTTATGTAATTCATCAGATAATTGCTCTTCAGTCTTTATGACATCATTCGAGCCCATAAGTTTTTTGAATTTCCAAGTCCAAGTTTCAATTTAGCACTGATCATCTTCTTCACGATGAACGGATCCACTTTTTCTCTCAAGGTTGGATTTTGTATGAGAGACAAATTTTACATTTCTCTATCGGCTTCATGCTTTTCTTCCAAAGTTGTGGTATTCCCATAATCAATATCGTGTCTCATGCACACTTCATCAACTCTATTGATGGGTTAACTCCATGATTTAGGATTGTCTGTCTCATCTAATCTTTTATCCAAGTTTGTGCCTGGACCACAGAAAGAATACCCTGGTAGATGTAATTCCCCTGGTATTCCAGTAGTTGTAAATTTACTTCATGATAAAAACTTTTGTATATCTCCTCCGAGTTTGTGTTTGGAGATAAATTGATTTTTTTTTGAACCACACACCGAACATATACCTTTTTGTATAACCCTGTTATTTTTACTTTTAATATATGAAATATTTTTAGTGTTAGTTTTCTTTTTACATTTGAGACAATAACTCATTTATTTATGAGAAAAATTCCTGCAGAGTGCAAAAACCTTTTTAGTTTCCAACATGCACATTTGAATCTTAATTTTTAAAACATAAAGAATCCTGAGCAATGCCTTCACTGTCTCCTTCATTTATTGAAGAAAAAAAATGAAAAACTTGAATTAAAATGAATATCTTGTCGATGTCAATAGTTTTTTCGAAAATATTGCAAATAGACTTGTCAATTCTTTGTTTTCCTCCTCGGTGGGTTGAGTTATTTTCTGTAATACCCCCAATCTTTTTTTAATCTCACTGGTTTCCATATTTTGATATTTATTCATTCTCTCTCTTTCCTCCCTCTCTCTCTCTTCTCTCTTTCCTCCCTCTCTCTCTCTGCTCTCTCTTCTCTCTCTTCTCCCTCTCCTCCTTCTCTTTCTTCTCTCTTTCCTCCTTCTCTCCCTTCTCCTTTTCCTCCTCTTCCCTCTCTTCTTCAACTCCTTCCTCATCCCTTACTATCCTTTAATCACTTACACCCCATAGAATATCATACATATATTCATCAGAACTTCGTGTTATTCCTGTATCCAAAATATATTTTTTTTACAACAAGAAACCAATAAAATTTCTTTTGAATTTCCAAAAGAGCCTTACCTTTTCTTAACTTTATAATTTTTTTCATTATTTAACATTCGAATTAAATCTAAAGTTGTCGGTTTATCAACATCAGCATAATGCCAATCTTTTATTGAAAATACCTCATTCTTATGTTGCAGAACATATTTATTAAAAGACCGAATACCCTTTTCTTGAAGGTATGCTTGGACACAGAAATGATAATTTTCTTGAAGCCTTCTTGCTGTCATTTATGTATTAGAAATATATGTGAGAATAATATTGTTACGTTTGAGGGGGGGTATGCATTCAAAGGGTAATTAGGATGTTTAATTAGGTATGCCATGCTGTTCGAGTTTACCAGGATCTCGATGTAATAAGTAGCAATTCAGTGGTGATAAGTTGTCGAGTAAATGTTCATTTCTTCAAGGGGGAAATGATAATTGTCACGTAATTAGATAGGGACACGGGATAGGGTAAGTGTGTCTGCATAAACCCCTTTTGGGATTCTCTGGAGGCTGGCCGTGACGTCACAGGACAGTGCTGCGGATGGCTCCGCCCCGTGATCACGATTGGCGGAAGGCGACGGCGGTGGGCCAATAAAACGTCTCGATTGGAAGTGACGAGGACCAAGCATAAAAAGGTTCTGTTCGGGGTCGAAAAGGAAGAGGAAGAAGATCGGGACAAAAAGATCGTGTTTTTTTGGTGTGGAGGCTGTCACGCGGAAAGCATACATGTTGTTGTGCTGATTCGATCGTGTTCTTCATCGTGTCTTGGAGCCTTGCTGAGCCTCGTGCCTCACCTTGCTTGGCTCTGGGGTTCTGCTGACTCGGAGTACGGGGTCGAACGGCGGGCGGACCTTCCTCCCTCTCCTGCTCGCAATTTGGCGCCAGAACTGGTTCCCTGGCGGCTGTGAGCGGACTTGGGCCAGGACAAGGAGGTCGACAGCACTACGGTTTCTCCTGCCCCCCCCCCCCCTGACGAGAGCAAGGCCAGCTCGTCCGACGCTGATCCAGGGACAGTTGCGTCCACATCACGGTCCAGCCTGACCACCAGAAGTAGCTACGTTTTGTGTGTGTGTGTGTGTGTGTGTGTGTGTGTGTGTGTGTGTGTGTGTGTGTGTGTGTGTGTGTGTGTGTGTGTGTGTGCGTGTGTGTGCGTGTACCTGGCGCCTTAGAGGGTTTGAGATTTGTATATTCATTGGAATTGTCTGTGTTTTCCCCACGCCCGATCCCGCACCATCCCGTCGAATCGCCCCGGAACCCTCTTCTTGCCGAGTCTTGTTATTTCTGGTTAATAATAAAAACAAATAAACATCATCAACTCAGTGAAAAGTGACTCGTGCCACCTTCCTCGTCCCGTTTGCAGTAGAGTGATTAGAACCGCCATGTTTGGGTTATAAATAAATAAACCGCCTCCATCCTTTCGGCTCATTCAACGTTGGGGGGACTGTTCAAGTCCCGTGGACGTCACATTGGTGTCAGGGTGTTGGATGTTCGAACCCCTCTAAATTATATTTGGTATTGGGAGAATATACCAAGATTAAAATATCGCCACGAATTGGAATATAAAATTACTGCAGAAAAGCGCGCGAGCGCGGGAAAATTTTGGTGGGAGTTTTCAAATTAAATTTAATTGGCGGCAAACGGGACTTCTGCACCATGGCGGATGTGCAGATGTTTGAGGAGGAAGGCCACGTGTCTGGCAGCGAGTCGGGGGAAGAAGGAAGAGACGAGGGTAGGATTGGAACCTCCCCCATTCCGAGCGTGGACCGTGCTTCATTGCCCGTAACGGGGCCGGCAGCGCCGGAAACCGGTGCGATGACGATCCAGACACTGTTGGAACGTTTAATAGCGGACATGACGGTATAAATGGCAGGTCAATTCGTGACACAGAGGGCAGAAATGACGGCACAAATGGCAAAAATGACGGCACAGGGGGCGGAAATGACAGATCAATTGGGGGTGATGGGGGAACGGTTGGGTGCACGGATTGATTTAATGGGGGATGAATTGGGGGAAAAGATGGAGAAGGTGAAAACTGAGATGCAGGAGTGTTTGGATGTTGGATTGGGAGAAATACGGAGCAGATTCGAGGATGGATTGGGGGAAACAAAGGTAGAGGTTGCATTGGAGGGGGAAAATATACGAAAGGAGTTGGTGGATGGAATTGATGCAACGAGCATTCGGGTTGATGGGGTGGATGGGGGCCTGGAGCGTCATCGTGCCTGTGTGGATGCTCATGTGCAGCTGCGGGTGGAGGGGTGGGGAGAGCTGAGGAAGCGAGGGATGAATTTGGCGGAGGAGGTGGAAGGATTGGAGGCTCGTTTGGACGAACAGGATGGGATTATGAGCCGGGATGAGGTCTTGGATGAAGGCCTGGTAGAGCCGTCTTTTGTGGGTGGAGTGTCCGGGTTGGTTGAGGAGCGGCTGCGGGCTCGCGGCGGAGCCTTGGAGGAGGTTGTGCGGGCCCGGCGGATCCTGCGGGAGGAGGTGAATCGGTCCGTTCAACGTTTGGAACAGGAGGCAGAGTTGACCTGTGGGACCCTCACCACAGGGCATCTTTGGCCACGGTGGGCTCCGGAATTGGATGCGCAGCCGCGGGGGTGTTTGATCCCTGGGCTGGATTCGGACGGGGGAGGGACTGGGAAGCGGGCCTCCGTAAAGGTGGTCCCCCTGGTGAATTTCGACGGGTCGGGGAGCGTTGAAGCTTTTCTGATGCAATTTGAGTGCATTTCCCGACTAAACGGGTGGAATGATTAGGAACGTGCAGGGAATTTGGTGGCGGCATTGCGGGGACCAGCCGCAGATGTGTTAAGCGTGATCGCGGAGGGGATGTTGACCAGCTCCCACATTTGCGAGGCGTTGAGCCGTCGGTTTGGGTTCGCGGCAGGCTGTGATCTGGTGCGGGCCCAGCTCCAGCACCGCAGATTAAAGCCGGGTGAGACAGTGCAGGAGCTGGCACAGGACATTTACCAATCAGTCAGGATCGTGTATCGGGACCTTACAGTGGAGGCGTGGGACAGACTGGCACTAGAGAAATTTTTAGCTGCTCTTGCTGACCCTGAGGTCCGAGCGCTAGTGGAGCTACAGGATCCACCCAGCGTGCACCGAGCGGCCGAGTGCACAGCCAGGCTGGCCTCGTGGAGTCGGCCGGGTCGGGTGCCCGAGAGGCCATCGGTGACGATCCGACAGGCAGAGATTCAGGATCAGGGAGGGGGGCTGGGAGAAATTAGCATTACCCAAATGTTTCAGGAAATTTGCCAGAAACTGTCAAGTTTGATAAGGGGTAATTCGGTAGTTGGTGCGCCAAAGCGGCGGGGTCCAGCCCAGCCAATAGAGCAATTCGATTATGGCCGAGGGGGTCCGGAACCGGAAGAGACATTACACCGATACCCACGGGGGCCTTTTATGGGGAGTTGTTTCCGGTGCGGGCGAAGAGAACACATGCAACGATATTGCCGGTACCCGGCGATGGAGGGACCCTCCAATAGACTTTTAGACTCGGAGAGGGTGAATCCTCCTGCTGAACCGCCAGGTCTATCCGAGATGCCCTTTCATAGGTCGGGTCCGGAGATCACTGTCGGGGGTCGGGGAGACTAGATTGGGCTGAGCATATACGGCCATGCTCGGCTGCTGAGATTGTGGTGAAGTGCCCTCCTTTGGTGGAAAAAAATGAATTGTGGGAAAATTGGCATGGGTTTGTAAGTTCTGCTGGGTTTTAGAGTGACAATCGGGACAGTGGGTAATTGGTAACAAAGCGGGCACAAGTGGCTGTCCAATGGCTGGTGCGTGGATCGGGTGAGAAGTGCTGTGTGAGTTGTTTTAATTTAAGAAGTGAAATGTATGGTGCACACATTGATTTTTTATTGGACATGGTGTGGTAACAGGGAAGGTCATGGTCGGTGAAGTGTTAGAAATGCAGGTGTCACATGTAAGGCTGATGGGGTGGGGGAGTTATGTGGGTTTTGTGGGTGGGGATGATGTGCTTGTCCACAGGGATTGCTGAAGCTCACGGTGAGCGGGAATTGCGACCCCCTTCAAGGAGATTCACCCCTGGTGGCTAATGGTGACAGTGTCTGGAGCCACCTGGGAGAGGGTCTGGTTGGGCGACCAAGGCGGGTAGGACCTTGGCGACCCAGGAAGGCCAGAGGAGCCATTGAGACCCCTTCCAGTGTGTTATACGGGATTAGAGTTGATGGCTACCAGGTAGGAGGGAATCAAAGGGAGCGGGGCGGAGAAACGTCTGGGTTGGAATAAAGCTTACCTGTGGGCATGGTTGCACCTGAGATGCCCCCATCATCTTGTGGTAACCCACCCCACGGCCACGACGGGATTCAGCCTGCATGATTAAAATGGGGAACATGACCTAGAAATGTGATGATTACCATGGTGTGGGTGTTGTGAAGATGTGTGAGACCCACTCGATCCCGCACAACTTGACATGTGCAGCAAGGGCATGATGTCCGCATAATTTTGGGGTCAAATAAATTTGAAAATTGGCTCCCCAGGTAACGCTGGGTCGATTAGCATCCACTGGGGGGGGGGCGGTCAAGTGTAAATATCCTGTGAATAGTGTCGTTAAGGCTTAGAGTAGGAATGTAAAGTATAAGTGTTGTGTTTTTGTGGAACCTTTTGTTTCCCCTCCCCAGATCACTGGAAGAATGCTAGGCAAGAGCGATGATCCAGAAGATTGAGTGCAACTTCGCTCAGTGCTCTCATGTGATAAAATAAAAAATAAAAAAATAAAAAAACCAATGATTGTTTAGGCGAGGATAAGGCCATAAGGGGGTACATTAAGCAGGATAGGTAAGTTAGCTGCGACTCGCTGCCCATTGCCCCTTCTACTTTATTTCGTTAGGTTAATTACGTGTGAGTCAGTAAGTGTTAAAGCTGGTACGGTAGCGCCTGTGATATACCTTGCAGGAGCTGAGGTACCAGAGGAGGGGGCAGTGTTACGTTTGAGGGGTTGGTATGCATTCAAAGGGTAATTAAGATGTTTAATTAGGTATGCCATGCTGTTCGAGTTGACCAGGATCTCGATATAATAAGTAGCAATTCAGTGGTGATAAGTTGTCTAGTAAATGTTCATTTCTTCAAGGGGGAAATGATAATTGTCACGTAATTAGATAGGGACACGGGATAGGGTAAGTGTGTCTGCGTAAACCCCTTTTGGTATTCTCTGGAGGCTGGCCGTGACGTCACAGGACAGTGCTGCGGATGGCTCCGCCCCGTGATCACGATTGGCGGAAGGCGACGGCGGTGTGCCAATAAAACGGCTCGATTGGAAGTGACGAGGACCAAGGATAAAAAGGTTCTGTTCGGGGTTGAAAAGGAAGAGGAAGAAGATCGGGACAAAAAGATCGTGTTTTTTTGGTGTGGAGGCTGTCGCGCGGAAAGCATACTTGTTGTTGTCCTGATTCGACCGTGTTCTTCATCGTGTCTTGGAGCCTTGCTGAGCCTCGTGCCTCACCTTGGTTGGCTCTGGGGTTCTGCTGACTCGGAGTACGGGGTCGAACGGCGGGCGGACCTGCCTCCCTCTCCTGCTCGCAATTTGGCGCCAGAACTGGTTCCCTGGCGGCTGTGAGCGGACTTGGGCCAGGACCAGGAGGTCGACAGCACCACGGTTTCTCCTGCCCCCCCCCCCCTGACGAGAGCAAGGCCAGCTCGTCCGACGCTGATCCAGGGACAGTTGCGTCCACATCACGGTCCAGCCTGACCACCAGAAGTAGCTACGTTTTGTGTGTGTGTGTGCGTGTGCGTGTACCTGGCGCCTTAGAGGGTTTGAGATTTGTATATTCATTGGAATTGTCTGTGTTTTCCCCACGCCCGATCCCGCACCATCCCGTCGAATCGCCCCGGATCCCTCTTCTTGCCAAGTCTTGTTATTTCTGGTTAATAATAAAAACAAATAAACATCATCAACTCAGTGAAAAGTGACTCGTGCCACCTTCCTCGTCCCGTTTGCGGTAGAGCGATTAGAACCGCCATGTTTGGGTTATAAATAAATAAACCGCCTCCACCGTTTCGGCTCATTCTACGTTGGCGGGACTGTTCAAGTCCTCTGGACGTCACAATATTATGGCACGAAACACCTCCCCATCTTCCCACAGTTAAATCATTTTGTATTTCCTCACTTATTATAATTAATCCTGTTTTTTCTGTTTTCATGATATAAACTAGGGCAAAACCATGATTATATTTACCCTTATTAAATTGTTTTATTTGTTGTTTACTAATCGTGGCTCCACAAAACTCATTCTCTATACCAAGTGGATAATATTCTTCCTAACGAGACTGATTTAATTGTTCCAGGTCTTCGAGGTCAATTTTAAATGACCAATTATACCCTTAATCATTCATATCATACCCCCATTGTTCTATTCTCATACAAACTATACGCCCTTCTTTATAAAAATTTATTTTAAGTCGAACTGTGAATTCTGTATGACCTGGAGATAAAATCAACACTTCTGTATCTTTGGAATACACGGCCGTTTTATTCAAGGATATATATATTGTGATAAATCGCTTAATCTCACCAAGCCATTCGCGTCAGTCGGGCTTGAATAATTTTTTAATTTATAAGCATTTTTCATATTAATATTTTTGGTAATATTATATTTATGTCGTTTAGCCAGTGCCTTTGTGTAATAATTTGATAAATCAATATCCAGTTCTTGGGATACACCAAAGATACAACCATCTTTACCAACATAAGTCATTTATATTAGATTAAAAATAATGTCATAAAATTTTTTATTTTTGTTGAGTTGAAATAACACATACATACATAATTGACCACAACACTTGAAATTTAATTATTGGACTTGAAATGTTTGATAAACACCATTCTGTAAGAATTTTATGACTTCAACAGGTGGTGGAAGACCAAAACTATCAAAATAATATTTGTCTTGACGATTAAAAATACAAACTCAATGAGAACCGTTCCCATCATTATCTTCGAAGTTCATAATTATATTGTTTGTATGTTTAAGCACATTTGTTAATTCATCTCTCATACAAATAACCACATTATGAATTTTTAATTTCTTACAATATTTGACAAGTAATAAATTTGATGTTGTATTCTTTCCAAGTTCTTTAAACCACTCATCAATGCTCATTTATTTATTAAAAAGATATAATCCATTACCTCTTTTAGTTCATTTTACACCTGCTTGTGCGATAGAAGAAAGCACATCTCCAACTGACAATCTCGATTTATCAGGCAGACCTTCAAGTTTTTCAGCAAAATCTACAATTACGCAACTTCCACTAATTTGTTTCTCCAACTCTTTGTTATGTCTTTCCAATTCTTTTTGAGCCTGGAGTTGAGCCTTCCTTTCGTTGGCCATTTTCACCGCTTTTGAAATACCACCCGTCAATGCTCCAACCGCACTTAAACCAGCAAATAAAGGAAGTAGAAATGGGAGAAATTCTCCACTCGTCTCTCTTATTGAATATTTTTTCAACATTGGTTTTGTCATTTTAATTTTAAGTGAGCCAGTATCATTCAAGATTTTAACCTGTTCTCTTGTGAGCAAAACATCAATTCTTACTGCTCCTTTTCTCTGAATTGTATTAACATTAATCGTACAAAGCTTTTGATTTTGAACACAAGATGATAGTTGATGAAGATTGATTTGATTAACATATACCCCAGTTCGTACTTTGCCACTCATTTATTTAACAAAAAATGATGTGAGACCAATCATAACACCATTATCTGTATTAATCTGCAATTCTGTTTCTTCCAAAAGCAAACAATATGTATCAACTTCTTCACTCTCTCCTCTTTCAATGTATAGGGAAGTATCCACTCGATAAGACTTTATAGTTTCCTTTTGAGCGCCCAGGTCAAACGCATAGATTGTATACAAACTTTTAAATGCTGTCATATCCAAAATAGGTTCTTTATTCCCATTACTTTCACACACCTTTTGGTAAGACTTGTATGCTTCAGCCAAATCATTTTTTTCCCCAATTAATTTCCAATCTATCTCGTGGATAAAATGTTCCATCTCAAGAAACACGAAGTTGTTTCACCTTAGCAGTGTCACTCAATGCATTATTCTTATCAGTCACAGTATCACCATCTGGCTTTTTAAAAATGATCCACAGATAGCGTGGCTTTCCTTCCAGAACACCCAAGTTCCACGTGTAAGTGGTTTGGTTGAGTTTAACGTGTTGACATCTTCTTTTGAGGTATGATACACTGAGTGGTTTCTTTGAGTTAAGTCTTCTGTTCAACATCTCTTCTGTTTTAAGATTAGGAGTATATTCACTAATATACCAACTCATTTCATCAATTACAAATTTTTTCTGATCACCAAAAGCACTTGCAACTCCAAAAAGTAATCTATTTTCATTGTCATTCCTTTGTAGTTGAAATCTAATTTTAAGACCAAACAGAACTTTATCATGATCACAAAATCCAAATATACCTTTAAGAGGAACTGCCACAGTAAAACTATTCACTGCTTTTGTATCATCATTATACGCTCCTTTCCTTTGAGTATATCCACGGTCTGTGGTTGTTCCCGTTGACATATCAGGAATAAAACCTTCGACAGACCCCTTTCCCATTCTTTCACTGAATATTTAGAGTGTAAATTTCATCATTTCAGATACAGCAGAGACATAATCAACCGCTTCAACTTCTTGTGTTCCAATGTACAAACGAACACTATCAAACATTTTCCAGAAGAAATCATTTACGAGTGTAGCATTTGTGTTATTCCCAGCCTTAGTGAATTTAAATTTACACAACAAGAAACTTTCGGATAGACACAAATAAGTTTGTTGATTATTTATTTCAAAACTTTTTGTACCATTTGCATTCCAGTCTGTTCCAGTTATTGCATTTACCTTGAAGTAATCTTTTTTAGTGGAGTTTTGAGATGATAATAGTGACATCCAAATTGTGGATACTATCAATTGCTTCCATACTTGTATTCATTTAGGAAAAAAGATGTTAAAACTTTTGAAACCCTGACCCAAGTATTTGAATTATTTTCTGTCGTTCTTGGGGGGGACAACTGAGTTTTGCCTTCTTAATTTCTTTTATTGCTTGTAATTTATGAGATTCCTTTTGGGCATCTTTTATACTCTTTGTAGCACCTGCTACATTTCCCACAGCAGAAGCAGTTGAACCAATTTGGTCTTTATGTTTAAGAATAGTTGAACCGATACACATTAGAGTATCAATTATCCCATCTCCTTGAAATTGATGTCCGACACCCCTTTGTCTCATAGGTTTATAGTATCCTCTTCCAGGATACATACCTTCGCCCTTGTAGTATGGGGAAAGGAACATCCCATCCCCTGTAATTATTTTATATTTTCCCAACTCGTGTTTCCTCACAATAACCATCACATTTATTTATTGGAAAACTTCACGTAGGTGAATTCTAATGGATATAACTTCCCCATTAAAAGAAATCATACGATTATCTTGGTCGGTTATCCTAAAATTTACTCTGTGTATGGTTTTTCCTGAATCAGGCAGATAAACCAAATTTTTGGGTTCCATATTGAATTTTTAACCAATTGGGGTTGAGTCTGCACTGAATGAAAATATTGTATTTGTTTTTATTCCATCATTATAAGCACCATCAATCAAATCACAGTGAATTAATACCGAGTTTATTCCTGAGGATATTTGAATGACATTATCACTGTAAAACGTCCCATGAGTTTCAATCTTTTTGAGGAGAAACCCAATAACTCTCTAAATGAATTATCAATTGTGATATCAACCTTGTATTTTAATTTTTAAGTTTAATCGTTGATTTTGAAGTATGTTTTTGAATGTCTATAACAATATTTTTTGTTTCATCACCCTGTTCTTTCATAAGACGAGCAATTTCGGAAGATATTTGAGAAATCTCATATGCTCCGGGTGAGACTCTTATAGTTTTGTATCCACTTCCCGGATTATAACTAAACTTGACATTTTTCTCGGTTATATTAAATAAGGTATTATAAGTTTCCATGGACGATAAAGATGCCTCATATTCTTTTGTTGTGTCAAGTTGTAGTGGGTATGGGAATGAAGATGTGTGGTCGCTTGTTGTCAAATTGAAACTAAGGATTGTGCTTCTCATCTTATTTAAAATGACATAAAATGTCTTTATATTGAGATTTATTAATTATTTTCATGTTCATCAACCGGTCTAAAATGGCTGATGCTTCATTAAAACAATTGGTATTTCCAGCCTTCTTCCTGCCCAACAACAATAACAGTCTATTAACTAATTGTGATGGGTCATTTGGAAGAAAACTAACACCTGAACCAAGGATACTTAAAGCCTGAATAATGTGTTTCTCCTCATTCTTACTACTTTTACCAGAAAGAATAACCCTATAATCATCAGAGTTCAGCAGATCAATATATACTTTATCATCATTATTTTTCATATCCAATGGTTTCTAAATATACTTTGATTCATCCCTCACAGTTGAACCTTGTCTTCCATCTTTTGTGAGAAGAAACATTAATCTCGGAGTTAGTTTGACAGGAGGTTGAGCAGAACTCAAGAACCTCAATTCATCATTCAATATCAATACCTTTTCTTGAACAGATTGAAATATTGCTGGTTGTTCTGTTGGAATGAGTCCTGCTTTGGTTTTTGAATCCACTGAATATTCATTGTTTTGAAGAGCATTCACAATACAATCAGGGGGTCGATTCATCTCTTCCAGTTGTTGAAATAATCCTTCATCATCATATTCTAATTCTCCTATATGCTCTAATTCTTCCTCTGTCATTTGACTGAAATCTTTTAACATTTGGAGCTTTCTAGAAGTATATTTTATTGTGGGAACTGTGGAAACATCTATAATTTTTTCTTGGGAAGTTTTTAAAAGTGGTTTAAAAAATTTATCTTGTTTTCTTTCAAATGCTTCTTCACCTGTTAGTTTTTGTCTGCGTTTCTTCTTTATGTCTTCCTGTTGTTTTACAACTTTTGAAACCAACTCTTGATGTTCCCTAAATCTTCTTGCTCTTTCTTTCGCATCCATTTATTTATTGGAAAATATAATTTAATGAATTGTAAAGATCAACAGGGAAATTTTCCTTTTCTTCATCATCCAAGTCGATGTGTTCAAATAAATCCTTTTCTTCAAATATTTCATCAAATTCTTTCTTAACATTAATACGAGTTGTAATTTCTTCTTCACTAATACTTGCATCTCTGCTTTTCATCCATTTGCGTTGAGTTTCTTCATCAACATCAAAACCGAATGATAAAATCTTCACTCTGCTCACATGTTTAATAATTTGTCTCGTTCCTTCTGGATTAGTTTCTAATATCCCAAGACCACCAGATTTTAGTTTCCTTAACTCACTCTTACAATGTGAATATTTTGTTGTACCAAGAGAAACCTCCTCAAATATTTGACCTTCATTCCTCAATCCCATATGTTCCTCCACTGAAATATCGTGATAATCTTCACCTTTTACTTCTCCAGGTCTTATTGATCTAGTTGTTCTTGATACAATGCGTATCACGGGGTGTTTTTTTAAGGAAATTTACAATATTCTCATTTGTACTACACAAGAACCTTGATTTATGAAAGTTTTTTTCCAGAAGCAGATTTACCCGCAAGATTTATAATAATTGTTATCATTTATATATGTAATTGTTTATAAAACAAAAAATATATCTCATCTTGTTTCACAACAATATATTTATATTTTTCAGTCGTGTGGTTCATGTAATCCCCAAATTCCTTTTTACCACATAATGTAGAACAATTATCTCTCCAAAAATTATTTATATCTATTGAATTTAACTTGAATAAAATAAAAGTATTCGCATTGCTTCTGATGGAACGACAAGGAAGTTGAAAGTACGATTGACTAAGATAAATACAATTACAAGAAGAATGTCTCCCTCTTGTGTAGTAGCTGTCCATTACCGTTTGGTTTCTCTCATTAACACAATCATCAAAGATAACGAGGTTCTTTTTTGATTTATCCAAATCTTGGGGAGACATTATATCATCTGTATTATCACGAATAATACAAGTTATCGGTTTTGATTTGTTTTACATCTCTGTGTATCACAAAATAGTTGAATTATATCTTCAATGTTATAATCATTTTGGTTTTTTTGAAGTTTAAATAAACCGATAATATCTTCTTTTTGAAGACCAGCATTAAAAGCTTGTGAGAGTAGTTGATACTCTGGTTGAAAACTCGACTTTGTGAAAATTATTAAATTATCATAATCTAAAAAGTTGGGAGTCAGGAGCATCTTCAAAAGTAAGCAGGTTTTTCCACATCCGCTTGAACCAACTATGAGACATCTTAATGAATTTGGAAGATTTTTTTCTGATTGTTAAATTTTATCTTATTTTCCCAAATGGGTAAAAAAAATCATTCATATATATATATATATAGAGAGAGAGAGAGAGAGAGAGAGAGAGAGAGAGAGAGAGAGAGAGAGAGAGAGAGAGAGAGAGAGAGAGAGAGAGAGAGAGAGAGAGAGAGAGAGAGAGAGAGAGAGAGAGAGAGAGAGAGAGAGAGAGAGAGAGAGAGAGAGAGAGAGAGAGAGAGAGAGAGAGAGAGAGAGAGAGAGAGAGAGAGAGAGAGAGAGAGAGAGAGAGAGAGAGAGAGAGAGAGAGAGAGAGAGAGAGAGAGAGAGAGAGAGAGAGAGAGAAAACAGGTTATTTAATTTATTATTGGCTTTTTTAGAAACTCTATATTTTATCCTAAGTTCAGGTTTAATTTCAAGATAATCCATTATTTTATTTATGCAATATCTTGAGTTGATATTTCCCTGAAAATCACATCCATGAATAATATTTAACAACAATCCTTTTGAACATTTCTCTAATACGTTCAGTTTCTTCCCTTGAAAGGAAAGGTGTGTTATCACCCTCATACTTTACATTCATTTCTCAAATCAATCTTGTAAAGTAATTCATTTTTGGTGTGAATCTAAAAGAATTATTTTCCTTTTCAAAATTTTTTTTTATCATTAATTAGAAGATAATTACAGAATATACATTGTTTATAGGCTTTTGACTCTATGTTTAATCCCCATCTTTCACACGCAGGACAATTCTCAAATTTGTCATATGGAGAATCAGGGAAGTCTCGCATTTTAATAAAGTAAAACTTTACTTAAACTGAAATTCATCCATACTTTCAGTTGCATATTGATTCAAATTTTATAATATTACCATCGATATCTATATAATTTTTTTCATTACCAGATTCAACTACAACATTTTTTATGTTAAAGTTAATTTTTAAAATGATCCTTTACTCCTATTGAACGAAATGTCATTTCACCTGATATATTAACATCCTTTATTTCATCAGGATTTACATCTTTAGGGTTGTTGAAAAAAATACAAATTTCTCCTTGCATATTACAGATGGTCTTATCTTTTCTTTCTCAAGCTTCATCCATAAGGTTTTTGTTTTTTGATTCTTTTTCTTGTTTCATTGCTTTTTCTAGTTTTGAATATTTTACCAGAAGGAGAGGAGAAACTTTTGTTAGAGATACTTTAATTGATGTTCTACCAGGTATACTAAAAGCCCTTCCACTGAAGGAAATTGAAGAACTCATCTTATCCACCATAATTGTTTTTCTCCAATCGTTGTTATATTTATCTTTGTTCAATCTTACATCCTTGACATATTTCTCAGTATCGTTTACAAATGAAGAGATTGATTGAAACTTGTCTTTTGTGTCTTGAAACATTGTATTTATTAAGTGAAAAAGTTGGAGGATAAAATGGTTTTAAGCACAGATTCACCAATAAATTAAACGAAATTTTAAACAAGAAAATTTTAGTTCAAGCATACCAACGTACTGCGATGTTTGTAATCACGAATATAAATATTATAAAAAACACCTTCAAACCAACAAACATACATTTAATCTATTTCATCAAATATATCCTCTTGAGTTGGAAAGAAAACATTGTGATATCTGCTGAAAGGATGTTTTGAAGAGTAGTTATAATAGACATCTTCAATCACAAAAACACAGGAAAAATGAGTTTAAAGGAAAGGGAGACTATTATATTGAAAACACTGATGGGGCATTTAAAGGGCATATAAAAATAAGGATTTTTCATTTTGGAGAACCCGGTCCATCATCAATAGCTGAATCAATTGAAATAGTGAAACTTGATGTTGAAAAAGTTATTCGAAAGACATTAAAAGAAATGAAAACTTTAAAGTTTTATATGGGAGTGAAAATGAATATGAAAAGACAAGATGAAGAACAAACTCCTCTGAGAACAGATCTTCATTTTATAACATCATTTCAAGATTTTTTGAATAGTGGGGTTTATGAAGAACTCTCAAGACAAGAGGAGGATGTTGATAATACAGTGGTAAGAAGTGGATTTCATATTTAAAAAATCATCTTTTTAGATATACACATTCTAAAATCAAACCCTCTTAAAGCTTCTTGTTGTATTGAATTACCAAAATAAATAAAACTAAAGAAGGCAGTTGTTAATATTAAGAACAATGATAATAAATGTTTTCTCTGGTCTGTTCTTGCTCACTTTCATCCACCAAATTATAATTCAGAAAGAGTAAAACAATATATGAAACATGAGAATACCTTGGACGTTAAATATTTTAAATTCCCAATGCCACTAACAGATATTCCTAAATGTGAGAAAAAGAATAATCTTTCTATTAATGTATATGGATTCACAGATACAAACAAAGTTCAAATATTAAAAATTTCAAACAACTTTAAAAATGAAGAAACACACATTGATCTTTTATATTTTAGTGTTGGAAAGAATTCACATTATACATACATCAATAATTTATCAAGATTAATCTCTTCTCAGGTATTCAGAACAGCAAACAAAATATATCCTTGTAAGCGATGTCTTAAATCATTTCATACAAAAGAACGATTAGAACAACATTCAAAATATTGTAGTAATCCTAAATCAGCTGTAATTACAATGCCTAAACCTGATGAAAAGATTTATTTTGAAGATTATAATAAATCCATCATGCACCCATTTGTTCTATACGCTGATTTTGAATGTATCCTAAAAAAGATAAATACTGCTTCTCCTCATCCAAAAGAATCACATACAAATAAATATCAAAAACATATTCCTTGTGGTTTCTGTTATTATATCAAATCATCTGTTGGAGAAAGGTATCATAAAGTTGAACATTATAGTGGAAAAAAAGCTTCACAAGAGTTTGTAAAACGATTAGAAAAGGATTATATAAGACTAACTAATTGAATGAAAGAAACAAATGAACCAATGAAATTAACCAAAGAAGAAAAATTAGAATTTGGAAAGAACAATATCTGTCATATTTGTGAGGAGGAAATTGAGGAGTCGAAAGTTAGGGATCATTGTCATCTTCCTGGTAAATATCGAGGTCCCGCTCATTCTTGTTGTTATCTTAATTATAAATTTCCTTCTTTTATTCCAGTCTTTCTTCACAACAGCGCCAGCTATGATACACATCTATTTATAAATGAACTTTCAAAATCACCAGGGAATATTTCTGCCATAACAAACACAAGTCAAAAGTATATTTCATTTACAAAAATGATATTCACAAAACCTTTAACTCGTATTCGGTTTCTCAATTCTTACAAGTTTATGGGAACACCACTAGCCTACCTCGCATCAAATCTAAGCTCCACTGGGTCTTTTCCAAATCTTAGTTCATTCTTTCCAAAAGTGGAAATTCTAACTGAAGAGGAAATTCAGATTAAAGAAAGAATTCAAAGTCAAGAGGAAATTCTAATTAATGAGGAAATTAATGAAGAATTTCTCACTGAAGATGAAATTCTAATGATAAAGAAAATTCAAATAATGAATGAAATTCTAACTAAAGAGGAAATTCTGATTAAAGATGAAATTCTTATTAAAGAGGGAATTCTAACTCGAGAGGAAATTCAAACAAGGAATGAAATTCAAAGTAAAGAGAAAATTCTTACAAGTAAGGGAATTTATCCTTTTTATTATATGGATTCATTTATGAGATTTAAAGAAACACAACTTCCTTCAAAAGAAAGTTTCTATAATAACCTTTATGAAGAAGAGATAAGTGATAAGGAATATAAACACGCAGAAGAAATTTGGAAAATATTTAAGATAAAGAACCTTGGAGAATATCATGATTTGTATCCAAAAACAGATGTTTTATTGTTCGCTGATGTGTTTGAAGCTTTTAGATCACTCTGTCATAATAGAAATTGTTATGGATTAGATCCTGCCAACTATTTTACAGCTCCTGGTTTAGCTTGGAATGCAATGTTGAAAATGACAAAAGAAGATATAGATTTAATCAGTGATGTAGATATGCTTTTGATGATTGAGAAGTCGAAGAGAGTTGGAATATCACAAGTATGTTCAAAAAGATATGCAAAAGCAAATAATAAATGTCTTCCAAATTATGATAGTGAAAAAGATAGTAATTATTTGATGTATTTTGATGCTAATAATTTGTATGGATGGGCAATGTCTCAATCTCTGCCTTATGGTAAATTACAGTGGGTGGAAGAAAAGGATTATGAAAAGGCTTTGATGAATATTGTTATTTCTTCTCAAGAGGAATTGAATGAGGAAGAAGAAGAAGGTTATTATTTTGAAGTTGATTTGAGGAACCCGAGTGATCTTCATAATAAGCATAAAGACCTTCCTTTTGCATGTGAGAAAGAAACCCCAAAGAAAGAATGGTTAAGTGATTATCATAAAAGTTTTAATATTAAAGGCAAATCAACAGAAAAGTTATTAACAACATTCTATGATAAGAGGGATATGTTTTGCATCAGAGAAGCTTAAAACAGTTTTTGAGAGAAGGATTGAGAGTAGCTAAAATTCATAGAGTTTTAAAATTTAAACAAAGTCCTTGGATGAAAAAGTATATTAAATTGAATACAGATATGAGAACAAATACAAAAGTAAAATTTGAAGGGGAATTCTATGAATTAATGAATAATGCTGTCTTTGGAAAGACAATGGAGAATGTTAGAAACAGGCAAAACATTAGATTTGCAACATCTTGGAAAGAAGCTTCTTGATTGATAAAAAAACCAAGTTTTAAGAGAGAAGAGGTTTTTTCAGAGAACTTTTCTGCTATTCCTAGGGAAAAGGAAAGTATTGTATTGATAAACCAATTTATATTGGAACAGCAGTTCTTGATTAATCAAAGATATTGATGTATGATGATTTGTATTATGGCTTGAAGAAAGAGTATGGTGAAAATGTTTCATTGTTGTATATGGACACTGATAGTTTTATCCGAGATATATAAACTGATGATGTTTATAAAGATATGAAGAAAAATATTGGAGTATATGATACAAGTAATTTTAGGAAGAAGAGTGAGTTATTTTCCAAAAAGAATGAAAAGATTATTGGTAAGTTTAAGGATGAGTTGGGTGGAAAAGTAATGAGTGAGTTTATTGGATTGAGAGCAAAGGCATATGCTTATAAGTATGGTGATCAGATTGATAAGAGGTTAAAGGGAATAAAGAAATATGTAATAAAGAAATCAATAACTTTTAGAAATCATTATAATTGTTTTATGAATAAGAAAGAAGAATATAGGAAAATGAATACAATAAGAAGTTATAAACATAACATATATAGTGAAGAAGTAAATAAAAAGGCATGAGGAGCCTTTGATGATAAGAGATTGATTTTAGATCATGGAATAGATTGTGTTCCATGTGGATATTGTATTATAGAGTGTATAGAATAGATTGTGTTTTAACGATGGGAAGATGGGTGAGGGTTTTTTAAGGGCTACCGCCACGCTTTTTCACAATATATAAATGGTCAAACCAAGTATTAATCAAACTAAAGAGTGGAGAAAATCTCAGTCTTGGTATATAAATGGAAAACATAATGAATGTGAAAAATATCAAATAAGTCTTATTGAAAAAATAACTCAATCAGAGGTAAATAAAACAAATGAGTGAATCAATTTAAAAACTAGCAAGTTAGAGGATGTAAAAAAAGAAATAAATATCCTTGAATGGACTGAAAACTTTGATGGTTATCAATTGAACAATGAAAAAACACTTTATTATAATGTCAAAATTATATGTGGCTCAGGAGGTGGTCAAACAAGAGCATTAAGAGAAGTTTATCATTTCATAATGGCACAAAAGGGGTATCTTAAAAAATATAAAGATTCAAATGTTTTGTTTTTAAATATTTTAGATGGGGATTATTGTGCAAAGAAAATTAAACTATTGAAGGAATTTGAGAATGAACAAATCTTTCTCGGTTCAATGAGTGAGCTAAACAATATGCATTGGTTATTTGAAAAAGAGTGTCCCGAGGCTTACATGTCTGAGATATTTCTTTGGAATCACCTTCAACAAATCACATTGCTACTTTACTACTTGAACAAATCTTTATCTAATTGCATTGGTTATTTGAAAAAAAAGTGTCCCGAGGTTAAAAGGGGAGACAAATAAATATACCTTGGGATAAAAAGGGGGTTTACTTTTTAGGGGAAAAAAAAATGAATCGCTGAAAATCCCCCATTCATTTACATGGGGAAAAGTGAGCCAGAATCAGTATATTCACCATATATATATAAAAAAAAAATATATGAATATATCTTCTTCTTCTTTCGGCTGCTCCCGTTAGGGGTCGCCACAGCGGATCATCCGTATGATCCGCATAGTGATTTGGCACATGTTTTACCTCTTACGACACAGCGATATGGTACTCCTATTTTAACCGGGGTATACACCGGCCCAGTATACTGGTACTCATTTCGCCGACCTCGGAAGGATGACAGGCTGAGTCAACCCTCTGGTGTATTAATGCAGTGGCCCAACGGGGCTTGAACTCAGGACCTTTTGGATCCCAAGCCGCTGCCCTAACCACTGCGCCAACACCAGGCTAAAATGTGTGTGTGTGTGTGTGTGTGTGTGTGTGTGTGTGTGTGTGTGTGTGTGTGTGTGTGTGTGTGTGTGTGTGTGTGTGTGTGTGTGTGTGTGTGTGTGTGTGTGGGTGTGTGTGTGTGTAGATATGTATATATATGTATATATATATATATGTGTGTGTGTGTATGTATGTATGTATATATATATATATATATATATATATATATATATATATATATATATATATATATATATATATATATATATATATATATATATATATATATATATATATATATATATATATATATATATATATATATATATATATATATATATATATATATATATATATATATATATATATATATATATATATATATATATATATATATATATATATATATATATATATATATATATATATATATATATATATATATCTTCTTCTTCTTTCGGCTGCTCCCGATGGGGGTCACCACAGCGGATCATCCGTATGATCCACATAGTGATTTGGCACATGTTTTACGCCGGATGCCCTTCCTGACGCAACCCTGGTCGCCTCTTACGACACAGGGATATGGTACACCTATTTTAACTGGGGTATACACTGGCCCAGTATACTGGTACTCATTTCGCCGACCTTGGAAGGATGACAGGCTGAGTCTACCCCCTGGTGTATTAATTCAGTGGCCCAACGGGGCTTGAACTCAGGACCTTTTGGATCCCAAGCCGCTGCCCTAACCACTGCACCAACACACCAGGTTACATAAATGTTACCTGCACCAACATAAATATAAATATATATATATATATATATATATATATATATATATATATATATATATATATATATATATACATACATACATACATAAATATGTTATCATATAGGTATGCTTGCAGAGTTTGTGTGAGATATTTCTGAGAATATCCTGAAGACTCAATAGCTCAGTGGCTGCCATTGCATAGTTGATGGGTTCCTTTGGTTTGAATCCTGAGTTGTCAGAATTTTTGTCACACTTGCCCCTTCTTTAAATTTATTGCTTGTTTTGAAATATATATATATATATATATATATATATATATATATATATATATATATATATATATATATATATAAACATACATACATACATATGCACACACAGAGGTGGATACTTTGAGACCTGGGAGGGCTCCCTTCCACCTTCTGAAACGCACATATAGACAACAACCAACAACAAAAACACACACTTTCTCTTGCATTTAAACTTTTCTTATTCAATCGACCTTCAGGTCATCAAAAGCAGACACCACCTCGTGTATTTCAATTGCAGCTATTTGTAGCATCGTGTTTGGAATAAAGTGCGTCCTAAATTAATACCCTTTGCAAAAGTTTTCAGTTCAAATATTTCAGGACAACATTCCTGTGGATACCAACACCTTCTTTGGATGCATCACTTGTGCAAGGTTTTTTAGCCCCCTTCACATTTTAGCCCCTTTCAACGGGATAAAATGCACATCAAGCAATGTGAGCTGAATGTCCATGCACTATTTATTTGTGCAGGTGTTAAGGATCAAAACGGATTTTGGTGAACGCGAACTGCAAGGCACAAAACTGGGGTCGACCACAGACCTGCTTCCAAAATTACACAGGAGGGTTTAAACGGTGTTTTAATCTCGTCGCCAGACGGGGCTTGTAGCTTTATGGCTGCCCGTGAAATTAAACCATTTATCGTGCGCGTATGCCTTTCCTTTCATTTTCTGCTTCCCCACCCTTCCCCCCTCCCCCTCTGACAGTTGTGGTCGGGGAGCAGGAGCGTCGGTGGTTTGTACACGCCTCTCTCTTAGCGGCAGGCAATCTTAGAACAAGGCAGGTAATCAATCTTCGGGCAGAGCAAGCACAATACGGTGCTTCAAAAAGCGCACTGGGGTAAGAATAAATCAGGGCTCGAGGCAAGATTAGGTACGCCTTTATATCTTTATTTATCTTGCTTTAATCATTCTGTGCACTTTCTCGCTCGCAAAGAAATGCGCTTCGTGGTCATTTTTCTTGTTGGTGTCGCAGTGTCGGATGGGAAGACCTCGAAGAATGCACGAATTTACGTAGAAAGTCTGTGCAGCGCGTACGGATGCGACCGTCGACGTTTTCCTCTCTGAAGGATCGTGAATGCAGGCCACTGAGCAGTGATGTATGGAATATTGGTCAAGCATGGATACCTTGATCGATCCTCAGTTCTCCATGTCATCTGAATTGTCCATTTTTTACCCTATATAGCTCTTATTTTTTGGGGTTTTTTTGGCATACCTTATATCTTCATCCTTTTGGTCCAGCTTCTTCTTGTTTGTTATATGGATTGAAGTAGTACGGTTCCATCTGATCTTATCTAAACCGATGTTCATGGCATTCCACTGCTTATTAGTTAAAGACCTGCATGGGTAATAGATCTGCATGTGGTGGACCTCTATAAAGCTGAACAGGTTAATTCTGCAAGCTGTTTGTTGTTTATGAACAAATATTTGTCATAAGTGGGGTTTACTAATATACGAGTATTCATCTTGGGGTGAGATGGATAGCTACAAGGTGGAGTAATGACTTTTGATCTATCCTCAGTCCGACTCTAAGCTGTTATCCTGGTGCCTGGCAGGCAGTGCATTGCATTGCATTTATGAGTGCACCATCCACCAGACACGTTAAACCAGCTTTACAATTTCCTTGCCTTCACTTGGGAATATTAAAGATCCCATGGTCCCTTTAAAATGAATTGGTGTTTGTATACCGATAGCCTGGATGATATCTAAATTGTGGCCCTGGTTGAGGGCTGTTGTGACAGCACCCTTTGATGGAATCGTAACCTGTCCAGGGAAAAATCCTCGGCTATGGAAACACTCACTTGTCATGGGTACCTCTGATGCCATCCCAAGGATTATCAAAATAGCAACAATAAATATTGATTTTTTTTTAACATTCATGTCAGAGCAGTGAATGTAGCTTGACATGACTTGACTGCAGATTGAGATGGTGCACTGGATGTTGAGAGGATTAGCCACGCGTCTTAAGTACAAAATGTCACAGTGAATCCACACACCCTTGGTCGGCATCAGCCTTGAGCACGGAGCCAAAATACCCTTGAATGACAGCGATTTCGATCCTAAATTAACACAGAGGACACACCACCTTCATTGCCTGGATACAAAAATAAATACCTTTTGTACAATAACAACTAGAAAGCATCTCAAAATGCAAAAAGCCCCTTTGTGTCCACTTGTACTCAAAAAAAAACGACAAAAACAACGGATTGAAAAAAATTGTAAAATTTATTAATTGTTCTTCTCCATTTTCTCACCATAAAAGTTTGTTGAAAATTTGATGACAAAAGCTGAAATCTTCTAATAATAATAAATGTGTGTGTCTCCTCCAGATCTCCAAAACCATGAAACCTCGCAGCCCCAAACTCTGCATGCACATGAAGGAAACTCCAAAGAATTGCATGAATGAAAATTGGGTGTTTGGGTAAATTTAAACACCCCTTTTTGAAGATAATTAATGACCGGCTTACCTTCATGGAAGGCTTATCCTTGGTCAGCCCAACTTCACCTCACAGGGGTCTTAGCCGCCATTTTGATTCGACCTAATAATATGGCTTGCTTTGGAACAGGTCGTAACGGTTTCTGGACGGTCACGCTTTAGACCTACAAGTCACTGTATATATCACTGATCGCTGATCTCCATAGCTACGAATCACTGGATACATGGCTATTCACTTGCCAAGCATGGCTATTCACTATCAACAAATGTCCGAATCCATGGCGATACAGTGCTTGCTTCAACCGTTTCGTTGGAGTGCTTGCTTGAGTGCTTAATCCACTTGGTGAATGCTCCACAAGCTGCTTTGTTTGAACCATCTCTTTTTAAAAAAATTCCCTCTCCATGACGGACCCAGATTGCATTTATTTCAAAGTATTAAAGAGGTGGGGGGGGGGGATTGGCCTGTCAAGTCTGCTGAACATTTTCAGCCATTTGATCCAGAAGCATTCTCGACTCTGCAAGATGGTTCTGAGATGTTTAAAAGAGAACTGGAAATCCATAAAGTATTATAAATTACCTAAAGGCTCCTTCATTCACGTGCAGCTATGAAAACGCCATAAAACTTAAAACTAAGAAGAAGATCCCTCATTCTCCATATTCTGCAAAGCAACGGGGTTCACACACGTCTTTTTACAATGCGACGGTGCTGAGTGAGCAACGTGGTAAGGTGACGTGAATGACGAGGTATTATTTGCACAGTTCAGGCACCTGCTCTTCCCCACGCTGCATTCGGTGTTAATTCATGGGCATAAAAAACAATAAGAGAGTGTCTGTGTGTGTGTGTGTGTGTGTGTGTGTGTGTGTGTGTGTGTGTGTGTGTGTGTGTGTGTGTGTGTGTGTGTGTGTGTGTGTGTGTGTGTGTGTGTGTGTGTGTGTGTGTGTGTGCGTTCAGTCTCCTGTGCTGCCCCTCACATTGTTCACTCTGCACACACTGTCACTCTGCTAAACACAACAAAAATACATTCTATTCTCCATTGTAATAACTGGTCAATTGTTCATAATACCAAGTGCAGGCCCCACAGTGTTGTGTGTTGCCTCAGTGTCATCTGATGTGATATATTATTATTGTTTTTTTTTTGTTTTTTTTACACGAGATCACATTGTTTCCCCCTTTTTGTGTGATCTGCTTTCATTTAGGATGTTATTTAATTTCATTCAGAGCTTGGAGCGATGTAATCTTCAATATAAAAGCGAATGAAACGTTTGTTTGTTTGTGGCACTACTCCTCTGAGCTCCCAAGGTCACGATTAAACTTTATAGGATCATGTTTTTTTAACCACAGCATACCTTACTCGGGGTTTTAAAGTCATTTTCTCACAATCCATAGCTTACCTGTTGCGTGGAAGAGGTGGGAGTCCAGAGGGAGGGGTGGGGTGGTAGGAGACAGGGGAAGGAGTGGGAGCAGGTAGAGGAATCGGTAAGGTGGAGGGAGAGAGACAAGTGGAGTAGGAGAAGGTGGGAGGGAGGTAGCGGGGGGGGGATGAGAGGGTGGAGGGGTGGGAGTAGGGAGGGGAAAAGGATGGGTTGGGAGTCTGGAGGGAGGAGGTGGGGGAGATGGGGTGGGAGGATGTGGGTGGAGGAAGAAGGGGTGGGGTGGGAGTTCGGAGAGAGGGAGGGAAAGGGGTGGGAGGAGGGACCCAGTGTTGCCGGGCATGCCGGATACCCTTGCTCGTGGTAAATATGGAAGCGATTGCAAAACCTTGCTGTCTCATGATGTGCTAAAGATAGGCAAATAAGGGATGGTGCCCCTGCATCACATGCCTCTCCTGGAAGCTGTGGAACCCCTATGGGATGATGTCCCTGCATCACATATGCCTCTCCTGGAAGGTGTGGAAACTAAAACTCAACATTGGTGACATTTCCCCCAATGAGGCCGAAGTACAAGGACTGTTGCTCCCACATCAAAGACTGATCAGTGGACTGTTTTTCTTTACACCTCTCCTCCAGTCTTGCTCCGTCTGTTTTCTCAGAACTACAACCCTTCTTTGCTCCTCCAGGACACACATTCTTGCAATAACTCCGTCTTGATTAGATTCCAAAAAATCTACGCTTACTGCCTACCTCCACTCTGTTTCCCCATTTGTGGAACTACCTTCTGGAGGTTGTTCAATACCACACTTTTCTCCAATGCTTCATTTCAGCACTACACGATGATCTCATGTCGTTCAAGACTCTTAATCACTATCATTTCTACCCCCATTAACCGAACCTAACAAAACCCTCTTACTTGCAGATTTTTTGGGGGATCCATTGTCGATCCTCGTGGAGGAGCTACAACACAGAATGGATCAGAATGTAACAGAGCAAAAAGAACAGTAAAAGGTTGGGGGGGAGGGTGAGGGGACAGATGTGGGGCATGGGGAGGAGAATGCACCAACAGCAGTGTTGAGGGACAAAGCAGAGGGAGACTTGGGCTCCCTTCCCTTCTGTCTCACTTGAGAAGGCCAGATTACTGGGCTTCCTCCCTTCCACTCTCACTCATTACCAGTTCGTTATTTCCCTTTGCTTGTTTCATCTACCTGTTTTCCCACTGTCATATTTGTATAACAACAAGGAGGACTCAAGGTCCTCTGCCTTTTGGAAGGAATGAGGAATAGATCTGTGTAATACGAAAGCTAAATTTAGAACAGTTTTTGAAATATAGCGTACACAAGCCAAGTTACCGAGATGGTTGCCATGGCAACATAATTCAATCAATCACAGCCGTGATCAAATTAGGTTGAGATAATGTCATGAGGAATAGATATCTGGAATATGAAAACTAAATGCTCAAAGGTTTTTGAAATATCCCGTACACAAAGTACATGGACAGATGATCGGTCAGTCGGATGGACAGAACTCATTTTAATGTCCCCTGTCTCTGACCTTGTCAGAGAGGTGGGGAACAATAATACAAAGTGTATCTGAACCTAATCTTACACCTTATCTAAATAGAGTAATTAACATTCACAACGAGCATTGGATTCCAAGAGTTCTTTGTTGGCACAGTGTATATGGAAGCTAAAGAGAACTAGAAGTCTGAAGAAAGGCACAAGAATAGGAGGAGAAGAATCAGTTATCACTTGAGTGAAGATGTGTAACTGGTGGCAATGGTCAGTTTTTCTATCTCGCCCTCTCCTGATATATATATATATATATATATATATATATATATATATATATATATATATATATATATATATATATATATATATATATATATATACAGTATATATATATATATATATATATATATATATATATATATATATATATATATATATATATATATATATATATATATACAGTATATATATATATATATATATATATATATATATATATATATATATATATATATATATATACAGTATATATATATATATATATATATATATATATATATATATATATATATATATATATACAGTATATATATATATATATATATATATATATATATATATATATATATATATATATATATATACAGTATATATATATATATATATATATATATATATATATATATATATATATACAGTATATATATATATATATATATATATATATATATATATATATATATATATATATATACAGTATATATATATATATATATATATACAGTATATATATATATATATATATACAGTATATATATATATATATATATATATATATATATATATATATATATATATATATATATATATATATATATATATATATATATATATATATATATACAGTATATATATATATATATATATATATATATATATATATATATATATATATATATATATATATATATATATATATATATACAGTATATATATATATATATATATATATATATATATATATATATATATACAGTATATATATATATATATATATATATATATATATATATATATACAGTATATATATATATATATATATATATATATATATATACAGTATATATATATATATATATATATATATATATATATATATATATATATATATATATATATATATATATATATATATATACAGTATATATATATATATATATATATATATATATATACAGTATATATATATATATATATATATATATACAGTATATATATATATATATATATATATATATATATATATATATATATATATATATATATATATATATATATATATATATATATATATACAGTATATATATATATATATATCTATCTCTCTCTCTCTCTCTCTCTCTCTCTCTCTCTCTCTCTCTCTCTCTCTCTCTCTCTCTCTCTCTCTCTCTCTCTCTCTCTCTCTCTCTCTCTCTCTCTCTCTATATCTTCCTTCCTTCCTTCCTTCCTTCTCCTCCTCGACCTTTTTTGAATATTTATGAGTGACAGCCACCTTGTCTTTCTCTGTGTGCAGACCTTTTATACCCTACTGCCCCAAGTGTGCCCCATTTCCAGAGGTTTCTAACTTCTTGACAAATCAACAGCATCATCCATGAGGTTAATGCTCATGGGTTCCCCTGGTGGTCCTTCAGAGGATGCTTATAGTGAGAGGTCTTTGTAAAGTTTCAATCATGCTACAGGAATGTGGCTGTCATGCAAGTTGATGGGAGATCGGTGTGGTGGCATCTCCTTTTATTTCATATTCCTGTTTGTATTGGTTTAGCTGTTATGTCCTTGTGTGCACGGACTAATGTAATCCGATGTGAAACTATGTATTGAACTATACAAATATTATTCAGCTGACAAAATATGGGCTTTGGCACGACGGTTCAGAGATAGCGTGCTCCACTTTTAGTTGCCTCGACTGGGTTTGATTCCTGCCACGATTACTAAACTGTCACACTGATGTTTTACAAGCAGAGCTGTGAATCAGTCAATCAATGTGCTCTCCATCGGATGTAACGTTAAGCCGGGGGGTCCATCCACCAGCACTAGTTGATAGTAAACGTTTGCAGATCCCACAGAGTCTTTCACATATAGTGAGTGATTAGAACCGGAACCTTTGCCAAGTTTCAAAATTCCTGCTCTAACCTACAGGTGTAACTGCATCAGTTGTACAACTGTGCTACCAAACGTGATGCAATTAGCAGCCAGGCATAAGGCACTAACGAATTAATGAATGAACCCATCATGATTGTCAAAATAACAATATATTGAAAACCTATTTCTCCCAAAGTACAGCAAACAATTAAAGAAAAAAAAGAGATAAAAGCCCAATATCAGTCGCTTTATGTTTAACATTGTATAGAAAACATTTAAGAAAGAAGGTACGTGCAAACTTTGCAGTTTGGTGGTTCAGTGGGAAGGCGTGCTGATGTATTCACCACTATGGGTTCCATTCCGATGGCCGTTCAGTTGTCAGGCTTTGATTCACCTCCCCCCATCCCTGTCGTGGAGTCTTCACGTGATGTGATCTGCTTTGTGAACAATGGGATGCTTAATCTTCCTTCCGAAGGGTTTGCAAGACAGTGATGATGACGAATGACAACGACGACAATGATTGTGATAACAATGCTCATGGTCATGATCACATTGACAATGATGATGTTTTGCCAACTTGTGAGGCTCGTGCTGAGATTTCTAAGACCTCAATTTCATTAGGAAGACATTCAAACAAATGACCGAATTGTCCTCTTTTGAAAATCTTCCCCCAGGCTCGATTTCTGTGTTGATGAAGAAAAAAAAAGTAATTTTCCTTTGAAGTCTATCTGCTTGTCATGTTGTTTTTTTTTGTCCATGGAAATTGGTTTGCCGTTTTCGTTTTGCACTTTGTGGAAAATGCAATCCAGCATAAAAATGGCATTTGTGGGATAAATAAAGGGCCGTCGATATGGCCAGATACTCACCTGGAGTCGAATCCCGACCCAGCTAAAATGTGCTGTCCCTCGTTAAACTGGGCATCCCATCTGCCAGTATTAGTTGGCAGATGTTTAAGATCCCACATGACCTTTGCGAAGCATAGGCGAGCTATCAAACACCCTGAACAAATTCCTAATTCCTGCTCTACCTAAAGGGGGCACTGAACCGGCGGTACTGTGCCCCTGCAAGGACTGATGCTAACCCTCAGGCATGTGCTGCATTGGAAGACGATCATGATGACAATTGTCCGACACCAAAGAGAAAAAATAGCCCCGAGTGGGCTGACGGTCATCTCTTGAGGTTGTAGTTCAGACCTTTGCTGAATCCAAAATCTGGGAAATGTCACGGACGTTAGACTGGAGTGAATTTTGGGGAACCCTCCCACGATCTGAAACCGAGAAATCGAAGTGTGAGCGATTGTGTGGGCGACTGTCTTGTATTCGTGTGTCAAGTTTCAGAACAATCAGCCAGGTGATAAGGGAGGAGTAGCAAAAAGTTAACGGACGGACAGACATCTGGACATCACGACCCATTTTATAAGTTCATCTCTTCGAGAATTGACATGAGATGAAGTACTAAACATATATGGATATTTATGGATACTGTTTTTGTTTTTTTTTTGCTTTCTGAACATCCTTGGGGTACTGCTCCGTATGTTCGATAAAAATGAACCGTACCATCAGATGGGGATTCCAGCACCGGATCTGAACCTCGCGAATTATGTGCTCAGATGGGAATACCAAACTAACACATTTTCATGGAACGTGCAAGTTCAGTTCCATCGATAGCTGCAGTATAACATCGTCTTCTCGAAACCCAATGATCCACGTTCATGAGCATGGACTCACCAAAGCACCTCAAATAAAACCATTCATTTCCATAATAGAGAGGTTTCTGTACAAATCTCACCTTAAGACGTTAAAACTGATCAGGTGAGTGAACATATAACACACGGTTTAAACCAAAAGTAATTCGTGCATGACAAGGCCAGGCATGACCGACTATAATTTCACCAAATAAAAGGAGCATTACAATCTCTCAACCATCTCTCACCACCTTCACTTTGCGTTTCTCTTCTTGTGATGGTTTCCTGTTTGTTTGTTATCCTTGCCGAAGGAGAGGGTATTGTCTTTGGGTGTCCATTTGTTTGTTTGTTTGTTCATCTGTTTGTTTGTCTGCAAAGAACTTTTGTGTTTTTCTCTGCAACTGCTTGTTGGATTTAGACGAAATTTTCACCATTGGTGCAACCACGCATGTAGAATGTTTTAATCATAATTGTGACGTCATAGATAACGTGGTGTGGCGGCCATGTTGGAAAACCTGAAAAACGTTGAACCTCTGTACTTCTGAAACCGTACCAAGGAAAGTGAAAGAAAATGTTTTCTCTGGAACCGCTTAATCAAGCAACATTAAACTTCACAATTATGATCCCAGTAGTGATGGGGAAAACATGTTTTAATTTTAAACTTGATCGGATGCATAGTTTGTCAGCCAGAATTTTTTAATTTTTTGATCTGGGTTCTTTTTGATTTTTTTTTTTTAACGATGACTTGGCTGTGCCTGGATGGGGTTGAGGGTGGAGAAATAGCAGCTGAAATGTGAATTCTATCCAGGTCCCTCCTGATGACTTCATCTTTGCTTTTTTCTTGTTTGGGTTCTTTCTTATTACTCCAATGCAGGACTGTTCCTATTTGGTCTTCCATTTGATTTGAATTGAATTTTTTTTAATCCCATTCCAAATTCAATTGAATAATTATGAAAAATGTCATGGGTCAGGGTCAGGTGTCCAATCAAAGCATCAAAGTGGGACGTCTTGGTACCCGGTCATCACTGCCAGCAGTTATAAAGTTGCGGTTCCAGTTATGTCTCTTATTAATTACGTAACACACCAGTACACAAACACCACACAAAACTACACAAATACCACACACCATACCACACAAAACTACACAAACACCACACACCATACCACACAAAACCACACAAACACCGCACAACCCATCACACAAAACTACACAAACACTACACAAAACAAGTTCTGGCGAGGGTCTGCAATCTCTGATTGCTCTTTCTATTTTTTTTGTATAGACAGTCGAGGCTCGTGGAAGAGCTCAAATTAGTACATTGAATGGATCAGGACGCAACAGGACAAAAGGAGAGCGGGGGGGGGGGGTTAGGGGACGGGAGAGGAAGTACCAACAGCAGAGGCGAAGGCCAAGATAGAGGGAGACCGAGACAAACAATGAGTGTGAGAAGGAATGAGGGGCAGGAGAGGATGCATTGGGTCGACAAGATGGACACAGAAGGAAAAGGAGGGAAAAGGAGAGAAAACTGGAAATTTGGAAGGAGGAGGGCTTGGGGTGGGTGGGGGGCTTAACAAGAATAGATAAAATCATGGTTTTGGATTTGGGACAATCTGAGATGGTGGTGAACAGCTATCTTGAAGACCCAGAGGGAAGAATGAGATTAAAGAGAATGTTGAAGGTGGTTTCACAGGTTGGAAAAAGGTGGAGGTGAACAGTGATCCTTGATTTAGGTGGCTTCACCAGAAAGAGGTTGATGATGGCTTCACCAGAAAGGGGATGAAACAGAAAGGAGGCGGGAGAAGACAGAGAGACCACCGACCTGTCTGCGATGGCAAAGTGATTGGCCCATCTAATCAGATTCATCGCAGGAGACTCCAGTAATCTTAAAGACCTTGAATTATTAAATGTGAAAACATACAATGCCATTGGATATTTCTTTAAAATATATATATATATATATATATATATATATATATATATATATATATATATATATATATATATATACATACATACATACATGCACACACACACACACAGTCGATAAGCCAACCATGTTTTTTTAACATGTGGAGGAAGAAGACGATTTTAAACCTTTGAATCTGGTTCTATAATGTAGATTTTATATCATTTTACCTGCAGAACCAACTTCCCCAATCTGTTCAGTTCCATTCTTCCCTCCAAGGTTTGAAAACAGCTGTTCACTACGACCTACAGTCATCTCTCATCCATACATAATCTCTCATTCATAATCTCTTCTACTCCAAATGATCCCATTCCCAAACTTCCTCTTTCCAGCTTGTGTACAGCTTGTTCACCCCGATGTGTGCTTCTCTCCCTCCCCTTGATCTCACTCTCACATCTGCATTGCCGTTGGTGTTTCCTCCTTTCCATGTTGTTTCTTTCATTCTGCTCTTGCTCTTCCATGAGCCTCGATCGTGTACAATTGTAGACAAAAGTAAAACAAAAAAAAACTAGAGGGGGAGCACTTGGTAGAGTGCAAAACCGCCACCATCAATACTGCTGGGTCACTTAAGTGAACCTGATATCCTATTAATTGTAGGTCAAAACGGATCAGACTCTACTGATCCACGATTGAATAAACTAAACTAGATTGACGCACATGTAGAAATGGCAAAAAAATAAAATCGAAATTTTTTTGAAAAAAGGTTGCAAAATTTAGTTGTTTTTTTTTCTCTAACAATTTTTTTTTTGGCTGGAAATCACTTAAAACATGTAGAAATGCAAAAAAAAAATTCAAATATTTTTTCAAAATGGCCGCCATAGCGGCCATATTGGACTTTGGACCAAGTCCAAAATCTAATGGCATGATCCTTGGACCATACCTCATCGCCCCACCAAGTTTCGTCGAAATCCGTCCAGGAGTTTTTGCGTAATACTGTTCACAAACAAACAAACAAACAGACAGACAGGGGTGAAAACAGCAACCTCCGTCCATCTTCGATGGCTGAGGTTAAAAATTAAGATAAAATGGTACAATCACTTTGCATTAATAAGTTATGTGAACCTCAGGTATTCGTGCTGTGGGCATTTCAAAAACCATTTCGTTTGGTTTGGGCAACTAAATCTGAAATGGAAATGCACATGAGAAATTACTTATGTGGTTAAGGGTCAAGGGTTAAACTGGTCAGTTTTGTATGGAAACCTCATCATAAGGTTATGACGATGAACCTGTACCTTTTTTTTCCAGAGCATTGTTCCTGCCAAATGACTTATAAGACATACATTTTGTTGGTTGACATGACCTGTCCCAGCAGTAGTCAGGGTGGGAACTCGGCGAGGGTGCGAACACATTTAGCCCACTCCTGTGAAAGACACTGTGGATGATTGGAGGTGAACAAGTCCCATTATTGCCGCATCACTTTATGCATGAGTGTTCATGGGTCTTCTTTCTACATATTAGAAGCACCCGCTCCTTATGGGAGCAGCTGGGGGGGGGGGTCATGTTATTATCTTTATCATTATTAATACCATTGCAGAGTACCCGCCTGATGGGCAATCTCGTTCCAAGTGTGCAACACGTTCTTCTGACACATCCCTTTATTTGGGTGGTGTATAGGCAACAGACCGCTGCCTCGATCACCCCAAAAAACAAAAATAACTATTAACTCATTTAACCAATTGCACCCCTCCTCCACCCCCCCCCCAATGGAATAAAACTTATTTTTTCAAAACTTTATGGAATCGAACAAAACAAAAACATGGCCTCATAAATCCATGAAAGTTTCAGCTTCCGAGGTCAAATCCTCTCGGAGGTGTAGATTATCAAACGGAAGACAAAGAAGGAACCCGAAGAAGTAAAGAGCAAATATGGAGTCATCAGGAGGAACCTGGACAGGATTCGGGTTCCAGCCGCTACTCCTCTCCCCTCAAACCCATCCAGGCACAGCCAAGCGAGCGTAACAGCAAAATTTCTGCAAGAATTCACTTCTCCTTAGAAAGAGATATAATGGAAGAGAAATATAGACTAAAAGAGATGTAAGAGAATAAAAAGAAAGAATTAGAATGAATAAAGAGAAATGTGAAGGAAAAAATTAGAAAGAAATGTGAAAAGAACAAAGAACAAAGATGTCAGGAAGAACACGGAGAGATAGATTTCAGCAGTTACTCCCCAGGATCAAACGCAGCAACAGGAACAAGCTACAAGGTCTGAAACATACATACATACATACATACTGGACATACATACTGTACATATATACTGTACATACATTCAGACACACTGTACATACATACTGTACATATATACTGTACATACAGACTGTACATACATACATACATACTGTACATACAAACTGTACATGCATACATACAGACATACTGTACATACATACATACATACTGTACATACATACATACAAACATACTGTACATACATACATACATACATACTCTACATACATACATACATACTGCACATACATACATACATACTGTACATACATACATACTCTACATACATACATACTGTACATACATACATACATACACTACATACATACTGTACATACATACATACATACTGTACATACATACTGTACATACATGCATACTGTACATACATACATACTGCACATACAAATGTACTGTACATACACACATACATACTGTACTTACATACATACTGTACATACATCCATACTGTACATACATACATACATACTGTACATACATACATACTATACATGCATACATACTGTACATACATACATACAGACTGTACATACATACATACATACATACATACATACATACATACATACTGTACATACATACACACATACCATACATACATACATACATACTGTAAAACATACACACATACTGTACATACATACATACATACTGTAAATACATACACACACTGTACACACATACACACATACTGTACATGCATACATACTGCACATTCATACTGTACACATACACATACATACTGTACATACATACATACTGTACATACATACTGTACATACATACATATTGTACATACATACTGTACATACATACTGTACATACATACATATTGTACATACATACTGTACATACATACATACATACTGTACATACATACATACTGTACACACATACATACAATACATACTGTACATACATACTGTACATACATACATACTGTACACACATACTGCACATACAAACGTACTGTACATACACGCATCCATACTGTACATACATCCATACTGTACATACATCCATACTGTACATACATACATACTGTAAATGCATACATACTATACATGCATACATACTATACATGCATACATACTGTACATACATACATACAGACTGTACATACATACATACATACATACATACTGTACATGCATACATACTGTACATACATACACACATACCGTACATACATACATACTGTAAAACATACACACATACTGTACATACATACACATACTGTACATGCATACACACTGTACACATACTGTACATGCATACACACTGTACACATACTGTACATGCATACATACTGCACATTCATACTGTACACATACACATCCATACTGTACACACATACATACTGTACATACATACTGTACATACATACATATTGTACATACATACTGTACATAGATACTGTATATACTGTACGTACATACACACATACTGTACATACATACATATTGTACATACATACATACTGTACATACATACATACTTTCCCTCCATTATATGTCGATGATGAAAACACAGCTCCATGAGCCTCGACTTCCTTGTTGTAAAGCAGCAGAGATTGTATTTACTTCTTTTACTTTCAAAAGTTATATGGCACCCTGGGAAATCGTTTTTTGGGGGGTTTGCTTGTTTTTCAATTTCTCCACTTTTGTTGGAAAACAACTGCCTGAGATCAAAACTAAATGCATTAACTAAACCACCACTTTTAAAGCTCACGTCTCAAATCCACTCAAGTCTCATCCAATTATTGCAACCGCCTCCTCAAGTGTTGTCCGTCCTCCTCCAAGCTATCAACCTTCACAGCAACTGGACCAAAAGCGACGTCAGTTCGACGGCTATTGAAAACTTGCTGGAATCAATTGGCTTGATCTATGTCCTTGGTATTACATAATTGTCCTTCTCTCTTGCCCTTTCATGTGGAACAAAAAATGTGGCACTCATTCATAAAAATGGGGAAAAATCACATTTAATTACCATCTCATTAGTCCTTTGTCAATTGTGAGTAAGGTCGTCATATTCATTATTGCTACAGGCATTAATTAGATGTCTCTTCACAAGCTCTTTTATTCCTGATCACCAGTTTGAGATCTGAAATGGACAACACGTTTGAGATATCATCCCTTTCATCTCACCGATTGGTGGTGGATCCTGAGATTTTGAGACGGGATTTTAAAAAGTTGTTTTTTTGGCAATCTTTTTGTGCATTTGATGCAACACCATGACACTGTTTCCTTTCATTCTCTTTCTGAACGAATTGATAACGCAGTATACTTTGTCTGGATTTGAATGTTTCATTTCTCAGGAGTTGTTGTTGAGTTTTGAGAAGTTTTGCCATAAAGATTGACAAAAATGGTTCCAGCAGCAATGAGACTGTTAATCGTCACTCCGATCAATAAATACAGGTAAGTGGCATTTTTCTGCAGTGTACATCATGCTCTCTTTAATGAGGCAAGTACTTAGGGAAATATATGTACGTCATAAAAGTCAGACGGGATACGACGAGGTGGTGCGTGCACTTAACTTTGAGCTGTCTCGTCTTGGTTCGATTCCCGACCCCACCAGAAACTTTCGGATTGCTGCTTCGCAGTGGTGCTTCGCAGGCAAGGCAAACGCAATGGCTCATGGAGCTGTGTTTTCATCGCCTACATATAATGTATGTATGTATGTTTCAGACCTCTGATAGCTTGTACCTGTTGCTGCGTTTGAGAACACTGTCCCTCAGATGGATATTAAGTCGGCTGACCTGTCAGCTGGCATTAGCTGGTGGACTTTGAAGATTATATGATGTCTTTTATGGAGAATAAACGAGTCATCACCGGCACCTTGAACAAATTACAAATTCCTTAAGTTGAACGTCGGGCCTGGCCAGTTGGTTAATGAAAGACTCGGTGCAAAAACCTTAGCTGGCCCCACAAGATAGGAGTAATTAGGGCTGTTAAGGAAGTATAATCAGAGGAGTTGTACACTATTGCCACAATTTATGGAAACAAATAACAGGTTCATTCACACTCAATGGTTTGGGTTTGTTTAATGCTTCATCAAAATGTGATACATTAAAAGGCAAAAATAACAGTGTCATTAGTGAGAGTTTCATATTGTTATGTTTCTGGGGTAGATGGAGGAATTTCATCACAAAGGTAGGATTGTATAGAGTAGTATGGTCCATGGACGAGCAGGAGACATCTCAATGTAATTTAAGTCGGGAAAACTGTCAGCTTAAGTTGTTACGTGTCTCTGCACAGGGGGTGATGCTGTGTTAATTAGGTAGGGTCTAAGGATAATTTCTTCCAATATGTGATTGTCCCTTGTGACCTTTTCCAATGTTTTTGCATTTAAAAGAACAGCGATAAAAAGGAATCACATCCTTAAAAATAATCAACAACTGAGCTGAACGTTTCAAGTCGGTAAAAACTCCTGCCTCCAGGAATGACAACTCGCAAACCATGCCCTTGGGGTGGATGAATGATGGGTGTTAGGTCAGAAGGTTAAGGGGAGAGGAGAGTTATGTGAGATATGCGATTGGAGGCAAAAGGATCCAGCTCGCTGGCTTCCCCTCGAAACAGCAAAGAAGGCTGCTTGATTGTCGTGCTCATGCAGAGGTGAAATTGTTCGTGTGCTGGAGCAAAACGCAAGCCATTGTCTGTTCGGCTGTCTCTTGAAGCATGGACGTTTCTGAGGAGGTAAGACGAGTGTGCTCCATGGCCTTTCCACGTGGCCTCAGAAATCGTCTTGTCGTATGGTTGAGGAGGAAGGTGGGCGATCATGGTGAATGGGCCTGGTGCAAGAGAGGAACGGTCGGAATGTTCACTCGTGAGAAGAAGCTGCATGGAAGTTCCTGAGTCCTGGCATTGAATACCGCCACACGAATATCTCCTGTACGTTTCCCGCCCAGCGACCGGCTTGGCACCATTTTCGCGTGCAGTTTTCGGTGCAGTAACTAGGGAAGATGTCGGAGAGATCAAGCTGCGGTGCATCGTTTGGGAATGTCAAAATCTTGGACCTTGATTTCGCAGATGATGCAGTCATCTTTGCGGAAACTTTAGATATCCTTTTGGGGGCCCTCGAGGTGCTGAATGAGGAGTCGGAGCCGCTGGGATTACGGGTTTCTTGGGTCAAAACTAAGATGCAGGCTTTCAATGACATCTTGGATGCTGTTGTCCTGTCTGTGCCTGTTTGTGGTGAGGATGATGAGGTCACAGAGAGATTCACTTACCTTGGCATTGATATTCATGTCGCAGCTGGATGTGAGTCAGAAGTCAATAGACGTCTGAGTCGGGCCTGGGGAGTCAAGAATTCATTGGATAACTGGGTGTGGCGCTGCCGGTACCTATGCAGGAGAACGAAAGTCCGAGTCTTCAGGTCCTTGGTGCTTCCAGTCTTTCTCTATGGATGTGAGACTTGGACTCTGACCAAGGATCTGAGACGGAGACTTAATTCCTTTGGTACGAGGTCTCTTCAGAGAATCCTTGGCTATCGCTGGTCGGACTTTGTGTCCAACGAGCAGTTGCTGAGAGAGACTCGGATGAGATTTGTTACCTGCATGGTCCGTGAGCGTCAGTTGCGGCTGTACGGACATGTGACTCGTTTTCCTGATGCTGATCCTGCTCACCATATTCTCGCAGGGAGGGAGTCTCGTGAGTGGAGGAGGCCAATGTGCCGACCACGTTCCTCGTGGTTGCAGCAGTTTGATCGGCATCTCAAGGAGATGGGGATGGGCCTGGCATCTGCCTGGGGGATGGCTCGATGGAGGCCCCTGGAGTACCGGCGGAAAGTGGATGTAGCGACACGCTGTTCTGGCACATGCTCCCATACCTAACCTGACTAGGTGGTTTTGATGACACCAGGTCCAAAAAGGATCATCTCTGGACAAAGCTAAGTGTCAGAATAAAGGAGGGATTTTTATTTTGCTTTATCATTTCCCCTTGTCCATTTTTTTGTAACTGTGTGTAGAGGTGCCTAGACTTTAGACTGTAAATTACCTCACGTTTTATTAACTCTTGCTTTGATTTGTTTTCATTATTACACTTTGATTTATTCTTCTTGTGAATACTTGATTTATGTTCATTAAACCCCTATTTACTAAGATTACTTGTGTCTGTCTATTCGTTGTGGGTTCGAGTACAAACCCTTGTCCTTCATCCTGGTGAACACATCTGGTAGGTGCTTCACCGCCTCCCATCCCGCGCACGCCATGATCTCCAGGGAACTCGGCTGTTCGCCCCCAACGTAGAAATGTTCGGCTATTCTCCCAGGTCAGCCTTAACCCCCCATGGACGTAACAATATTATTGTTGTTATTAAATTTCCACTCTTATTCCCACTTGTGGGGTTGGCTGGGAGAGCTCCCGATTGAACGCACATTTAATTGTCTTGAATAATAATTTAATGTGCTTTTTTTTTGGCAACATCTTTCACAAACCAGCTGGCCTAGCGTGATGTTCGACTCAGTAGTTAGGGCAAGAATTTGTAATTTGTTCATCATGGTGCCGGCGAAAGCTCGCCTACTCTTCATGGAGGACATGTGGAATCTTTAACATCCCCCAACTTTTTCTTCCTTTGTGTTCAGCAAAAGGCTGCGGGGTTGCATCATTGGCTGAGGACGTGACTGTGCTGCTGATGCAATGCCCTCTGCTGGTTAGGGCAGTAATTTGTAATTTGTTTATCAGGGTGCTGGTGATGGCTTGCCGACTTCGCCAAGGACACCGTGGGAGCTATAGCGTCTACCAACTGATGACGACAGACAGGCCGCCCGTTTATCATCCATCCAAGGCACAGCATACACATTAATGAATCACCCTGCAAAACACCAGGATGACAGTTTATAGCTAGGTCGGGATTCGAACCAATACCTCTTGGTTCGAGGGAGGAGGGTTCAGGAGAGGGATACCTCTCGGCCATCCCGTCAGTTCTCAGTTTAAATATAATGGTTATCTGTACTACTTTTGCTTTGAAAATGTTCCTCTACTCATCATTGCAAAATCTCAAAGAGTTCCGAAAAGGGTTTTGGAACTTTCACTCTCCTATAAAGTTTTACCCTCTTGTAAACTGGAGCAAGTCCCCAAAAAATCAGCTAACGGATGAAGCTTTCTTTACATGTTTCACATTGCAGAAAAAATAACTTTTTCTAGCATGTGTCTGACTCATGGAGGACATGGACATTTTTAAACCTTCGCACATTAATTAAATGGAGACAATTGACAAATCTGCAAAGTACATGGGACCTGAAACCCAGTGGAATTCTAACATCACATGTGGGTGCTCAAATGGGATTTCCAAACAGGTGAACCCATAATGAATGATACTTCTGCATTATATGAAAGATAAAAGACGAATGTGTGTGTGTATGTATATATGTATATATGCACACACACGCGCACACACACACACACACACACACACACACACACACACACACACACACACACACACACACACACACACACACACACACACACACACACACACACACACACACACACACACACACACACACTACTCTTCTATCTTTCCTTCTGAGGTTGGCAAAATGAGTGCCAACTTGCTGGTATCCTGTGCCGGAGTGGTGACCTGTCCAGGATTGTGCCCAATAGCTCAGGAGACTGCACCAATGCTCTGCACAGAGTCTGGTCCCAATGGATGTATATATGTATGTATATGTCTATATATATATATATATATATATATATATATATATATATATATATATATATAGACATATACATACATATATATATATATATATATATATATATATATATATATATATATATTTTTTTTTTTTTGGACGAAAATGTAATGAAACATATGTAAAAAAAATACTATGCTTACCTAAGCTCAGGAGACAGCACCAATGCTCTGCACATAGTCTGGTCCCAATGGATGTATATATGGATGTATATGTCTATATATATATATATATATATATATATATATATATATATATATATATATATATATATATATGTTTGACGAAAATGTAATGAAACATATGTGAAAAAAATACTATGCTTACCTAAAATGGGGGAACTGAACATTAAAAGTGCTATTGTTTTACAATGATAAAACCTACAGGTATTGAAATAAAAGTTGACCTTCTGTGCTCTTGCCTCATTTTCATCTTTTGATCTCGAATCCAAATTTCTTGAGTATATCGCAATGATATATTTGGCTTCACTGTTCCAATACTTTTGGAGGGCACCGAGTTCTGCAAAAGACCCCATTAATCTCCTCCGCATATCGTCTTGCGCTACATGTCGGACTGTCTGAGCTTGACAGCCATGAGGATTATCACACCAATATAAAATAATAATTGCATGTTTCACGATTTAAAAAACAAGTCAAAGTCCTATTCCTCACTGAGAAAGGTTCAAAGCAAATGCCTTTTTGTCCTGATATCATTTCAATTTCCTTCCAGATGCATAATTATGTGTATGCACAGGAAATGGAAGAGGTTTGCTGCTCTGTGTAATACTGAGGGATGATAGATTCCAATTATAATCTGAAATGTTCCAAAATGGAAGTGTTTGCTGCTATGTGTAATACTGAGGGATTATAAATTCCATTTATGAACTGAAATGTTCATTCTGCAGGGAATAATGATTATCTAGTTAATAGCTCATCTTCATTGACTCACTCAGTAGGTGGTTGGCTATGCTATTATCTTCAGCAATATTTGCCGATGTATTTTAGATTGCACTGCTTAGCTTGACGTACCTTCCTCTTTAAAGACTCGTTATTAAAAGTAATGTCTGAGTCTTGGTCGTTGGTATGCAGTACGTGGCTGCTGGTTCGCATCTGGTTCTTGCAGGGGTGTGGCAGTGCCGCTGATGCAGTCACCCACTGAGGTTAGAGCAGGAAGCAATTTGTTCATAGTTCTGGGGATAACTCACCTACTCTTCATGAAAGACACTTTGGTATGTTTGATGGGCACAAACTAATGCCGGCAGATGGGACGCCCAGCTTGATGTCCATCCGAAGGATGGCAAACACATCGATGCTTCGCCCTGCCTGCGAAACACCGGGATCACAGTTTAGAATTGGGTCGAGATTCGATCCCAGACTAAAGAGCACATGGGTGAGTGTGCATACCTCCAGGTAATCCTTCCAGCCTAATGCCTGAGTGAAATTACAAAAATGGTATGTGATGCTTCCTTACTTGACGTTCAGCATTCAAAAGGACAAGAGTATGGACAACCCCCCAATGACTGGCATCCATGGGGAGGAGGAAATTCCCTGCTGAGTGGGTTAGAAAGATGGCGCCATTGTTGTGGTGTCGCCGGAAGTGGGAAGTCACGGCACTTCCCTCAAGCTCAGTGGCTGTTTGTCTCGTTGAAAAGGTGTGTGTGTGTGTGTGTGTGTGTGTGTGTGTGTGTGTGTGTGTGTGTGTGTGTGTGTGTGTGTGTGTGTGTGTGTGTGTGTGTGTGTGTGTGAGAGTGTAAGTGAGTTAGCTCCACTGTGAGCCTTTGATGTCAAAAAGAAAATCTCAAAAAAAACACATAAGTAAGAAAAAAATGCGACACTCATCACATGGTGATGATGTGAAAAAAGGCTTTCACTTCAACTTACCACATCTGCCCACCCCCCTCCCCTCATCCCCCCCCCATTGTTAGCAGCATTTTTACTTCCAAGACTCAAATATAATGTGATTCAGCCGAGGCCGAGTGAAGTGAGGTCAAAGCCATTTTTTACTCATACGTCAAACACCCCGCAACCTATGCCTTCAGAAAACAGACTTTTTGGAACGCCGGTCACATTTTCCATCCAATCATCATGTAACTGAGGCAATAGTTGCTCCATGGGTAGTCGCTCCTTCATTGAAAGTTTTGTATGCATCACTCAAGCGGTTTCGGAGAAATCGAATTTAAAAGTGAAACAAGCGAGTCCACCGGCCGAAGTCCCACAACATGGTCAAGGATGGTAGTGGACCCCTATTACTCATATTATTTATTTCTAGTGATTATAAGGATTTTAAAATTAGCATGAAATTTTTTCATGATAAAAATGTGAAAATGTACCTCGTGTGTCGCTAATATCACGGTCTTCTTCAAGGATTTGTTTGATTCAGGTTTAACGGTTTGCTCACCTCGATTTTATTGAGTCACTCACTCTACATGAAGATTTATGACTTTTGTTTAACTTCATACTTGAGGAACAGGAAAATGGAGAGGGGATGAAGAGTCAGACTGAGGAACAATGATGTGAGGGTATCGAGTGGGTCTATCTATGTATGAAATTCATGATGCACTAATCAAGAGTGTGTCTATGTATTTAGTTATTGATGGATGAATCCCGAGTGGCTCTATGTATTTAGGAAATGCATTCCATACTAAATGGAATGCATTCCATACATTCCATGGTCCAACACGTGGAACATGTCTTTCAATCCAGACAAATCTCTCACTCTCACTATGTCTCTTCGAAAGGACCGTTTAGAAACCCCCCCCCCATCCACTTTCTCAACAATCCTCTGGAAGAAGTATTTTCTTTCAAGCTTCTGGGTCTCACTATCTGCCATGATCTTTCCTGGGAAAGTCACATTTCCAACCTGGCCTCCAAAGCCAGTCGCCGACTGGGAATCCTCCATCATGCAAAGTCCTTCCTCAGCCCACCTGAGCTCCTGACCACTTACAAAACTTTTGTCCATAGCCTGATGGAGTACTGCTCTCCCCTCTGGGCTGGTGCTCCTGCCTCCCACCTTTCTCGGCTTCACGCTGTCGAAACCAGGGCATTTAGGATCATTGGCATTTCCCGCAATGAGGCCGAGTCTTTGGGCCTCTCACTCAATCACTGCAGGTTGGTCAGTGGTCTTTCTGTCTTCCACCGTCTCCTCTCCAGCCTCGCCCCTCCTGCTCTCTCTGCGATTTGTCCCCACCACATTTCCACAGGGCGCTCAAGGTCAGCCAACAACCCCCTTCTGGTAAAACTACCAAAATCACGAATCACTGCTCACCTTCACTCTTTCATTCCTCTTTTTTCCCGCCTTTGGAATAAACTCCCTCACCCTATTCTTTCCCATTCTTCCCTCCAGGCTTTCAAAACAGCTGTTCACCACCACCTCTTATAATCCCCCATCCAAATCCTCGATCTTTTCTACCCCCGATAATCCACCCAAGCCCACTTCCTTCAATTCCCCTCCCTTCCTTCCTGAAAGTCCCTGTAATGTCCATCTTCTCTTCACCATGTTCCCCGTCCCATCCCTCTCCCTTCCACAGATCTCAAAATGTGTCTGTTCCCCACCGTTTTGTCCTTCCCACTCCCGCCCCTCTTGTCTCATGCCCCCTTGCTGTGCGTTGTGTGTTAGTTCTCATACGAGCCTCGACAAGGTATACAAAAATAATCTTCATCTTCACCTGACATCTTCACCTGAATGACACACACCATGTGTGTAATAGATTTTCAATGCATGACCATTTTTGATGTGGACCAGGATCGACAATCTATTTGGATCACTGTTTGTTTCAAGTCTTGATTATAAATGATTTCTGGTTCTGGGTTTCAGCCTGTTGGACATTGGGTCCTCTTTCCAGTTCATCCAAGCTAAGTTTTCCGGACCAGATCCATCGTGTTTTACTCTTATCTTTTCATCACTGTGTTGCTGTTTGTGTTTTCATCCACTTTTCCGTGATTAACCCTCCCTCATTGTGGTGTTTTGTTGACTGTGTGTCCCTGTGTGTATCAGGCCTATTCAGCCAGGCCTCAAGTAGTCACCATGCAAATCATGTTTCCACACTAACACCGTCATGTGCCTCATTCTGCTGTCTTTCTCCCAAGTGTTATCCTTTCGCCTTCTTATCGTGTTATCCTTTCGCCTTACTCAAATTTACCTTATTCCCCCTCCTCACTTAAAAAAAAAAAATCACAAACTCATTTTTCCTGTATTTCCTTCCTTCCTTCATTCTTTTTCCCTTCCTTTTCTCAATACCTCCAAACTGAATCATGATTGAATGAATTGCTTTTTACTTTTTGGCTTAAAATGTTTTACTCTGCTTATTTTTCGATGAGGAAAACACTGCATTCTTCCTCTTCATCACAATCGATTCCTCTTTCTCTTCTACGTGAGACTTATTTCCCCCAAACTATCTCATTCCTAAATGGTTGGTCCATCAACCGTACCCCCATACCGACAGCACCACTTTCTTCCTTGCCTTCAACAACCATTCATTTCACCCCTCCCATGATGTCTGTCTCCACATATCCAGATGAGGAAGCTTGAGAAGTCCAGTTTGCAGAGGTTATCTGGACGTGATCATCACTTTCCCTTCAAGTCCATTAATGGTGTCAAAGCCCTCCATAGCAGTATCCTCCTCACATAATCGCTTACATGACCTCCCAACCAAGTCCTCCCAACTCCCCTCCTTCTTTGTGTTCCTCTCTTCAGCATACCTCCATTTCATGTTGCCCCTTTCTGCATCCCCTAACCCCACCAAATCAAGGCTTCCCGCTCATCTGTCCCTTCCCATCTTCCTCCTCCAACCACCTCCTCCAATATTCCCCATCAGCCCACCCTCTCCCATCTCCCCCATCACCACCCCCTCTACCATATTCCCCATCACCTCACCCTCTCCCATATTCACCATTGTCCCACCATCTCCTATCTTCCCCCATCTCCCGACCCTCTCCCATCTTCCCCATCACCCCATCCTCTCCCATATTCCCCTAATCTCTCTCCCTCTCATCTTCCCCCCTCCCCCTACAGCTCCCCTACACCACACCCTCCCAGCTTCCCCTGGCCCACCCCCACCCCCTCTCCAAGTTCCACCACCACCTTACCCTACCAAGAGTGCCTTCTGCCCTATCCCAAACTGTGTGCCCTTTAAACATCCAAGGCCTCCTCTCCAATCTGACAAATTTCTCAATCCAGACCACTGCTGATAAACTTGTCACCATTTGTTTAACAGAATCTCACTTCCCACAGGATGTTCCCAACTCCTCAGTGTCTCTCCCTGGCTATTGTGTCTCCTATTGTCTTCTTGATCAATCTGAACCCCCTCCTGGTGGTGGATTGCATTTTACATCACAAACTCCATTTCTCACTGTCTGTGTACTGCTGCTCTTACCTCCCAACCCCAGGAGTACCTTTGGCTATGACCTCCCCACATCTTGTTTGTCTGTGTGTTGTCCTGTCCTTCTAACAGTGACGACTCCATCGACATCTCTCAGCCAAAAAATGGACCAACTTTTAACCACTAATCCTAACTCTCTCTTGCTCATATGTCATATTTCAATTGTCACCATTCAAATCGGCTTGGTGTAGATACCTTTCAAACCAGTTGTGGCATTTCAGCAAAGGACTTCTGACTCCAGAGGCCTAACTCAGAGAACTTTCCAGCCCAGATTTCTCCTATTGGCAAATCCTCCCTTCTGGACTTGGTGATGACAAACATCCTCGCTCACGTCTTATGCTCTTCCTCTGATCCAATTGATTCATCTGATCATCTTCTCGTGAGAGTGAACATCTCTCTGGCAATTCTCATAGTCGCCTGACTGCTGGTGAGACTAGCAGTTCACTTGGACAGGCTGGCATGGACTGCAACCTGCCATCTCACTTCAGGATTGGTCTCCTATGTCTGCCTCCCCTGATGTCTCCTATGTCTGGAATTCTTCCACTGAAACCTGCTTTCGTTAATGCACAGATCCATCTCATCTCGTCTTCAGTTATCCTTTCTGTTGTGATGTAGTTGCTCCGAAACAACTTGCCTTCTCTTCCTAGAAAGCAAATGTGACTGAAGGCAACCTCAGATCATTCCACAAACCCACAACAAGTGTGTGTCCACTGTCAGGACAGCCAGAAAACAACATCAATCCAACCTCAATATTGAACTTTCAAACTTGTCTCCCTCCTCTAAAACCTGGTGGTGACTTGTCAAGTCTCTCTCTGGAGTATTCTCTCATTCCATCCCTTCCCTCAATTCAAATGGCGCCACAGCCAACTCCGCTCATGAAAAGGCTGAATGCCTCAATTCTGTGTTTGCTTCCAAATCTTGTGTCCCCAATTCCTTGCTCTCTGTACCCACCCCAGTCATTCACACCCAACTGCTCTTGGACTCTATATGTGTTTTTTTTTTTTACCTGAGAAGGTGGAGAAGTTTCTGGCAACCCTCGTTCTGACTGCAAATGGACCAGACGGGATCAGCTCACGTGTTCTGAAAACCTGCTCTGCTGCTCTTGTACATCATCTTTCTGCCATTTTCATCCTTTCATTTGCCATTGGACATCTTCCATCTGCTTGGAAATCAGGAAACATGACTGCATTCCACAAACATGATGCAAAAACGGATCCTCCTAATACAAACCTATCAGCTTACTTCTACTCATCAGCAAGGCTATGGAATCCATCATATCAGTTAACATCACGTGCTTCCTTTTCTTCAATGGCCTGACCTCAGATCACCCATTCGGATTTAGACCAGACCACTCTACCTTGGACATGCTGCTTCGACTCTCGCAACAATTGATGGAGACTCTCAATGTCAGACTTGATATCAGGGCTCTCTTGCGTGACATATCTTGAGCATTCAATATAGTGTGGCATCCTGCTTTGCTCTCTAAATTATCTACCTCTGGTGGCATCCAAGCCTGACTTCAAACATGGCTTACTGACTTCCTCTAGTCTCTTAGACAATAAGGTGGCTTTCAGTGGGACCCTCTATTATCCTCTCCCTGTCAAGGTGGGAGTGCCCCAAGGCAATGTTCTGGGCCCAGTCCGATTACTAATGTTCATCAATGATCTCTCTGACTTTCTGGAAAACCTTCTTTATCTTATTGCTGACAGCTCCACCCTCTGCGCAGCATTCCTCGTCCTTCAGGTAGGAAGGCCTCAACCTCTCCCTTCAATTCAGACCTTGACAAAATCACAAGCTGGTCACACCCTTAGAATCTCCTTTCTCTCTCTCTCTCTCTCTCTCTCTCTCTCTCTCTCTCTCTCTCTCTCTCTCTCTCTCTCTCTCTCTCTCTCTCTCTCTCTCTCTCTCTCTCTCTCTCTCTGGACTATTTGACGAACCCTCCATTTAGTTTTCTTAACAAGGCTTTTGAAGACGTTCAGTCACTCAAACTTTATGGTCTCATCATCAGCCATTATCTTTCTTCGGTATACCACACTTCTATGCTGGCTTACAAAGCCAGTGGCCGACTGGGCATCCGCCATCATGCAAAGTCCTTCCTTGGCCAACCTGAACTCTTATCCACCAACAAGGCCTTAATCTGCAAATCGATGGAATAATACTGTCAACTCTGGGCTGGTGTCCCTGCCTTGCACCTTGCCCAGCTTAATGCCATAAAAACCAAGGCCTTCAAGATCATTTGAATCTTCTGTGATGAAGCTGAGTCCATGGGTCTGTCACTTTCACATCACAGACAGGTCGGTGGTCTCTGTCTTCGACCATCTCCTTTTTGTCTTGTACCCTCTGCCCTTTTTGTGCTTTGTCTCTCTCATGTTTCTGCAGGGTGCACACGGTCCACCATCAACCCCCTTCTCGTGAAACTCCCAAAATCTAGAATCACTTTTTACCTCCTCTCATTTGTTCCTCTTTCTCCCTGCCTGTGGAATCAACTACCACATTCTCTTCAATCTCATTCTTTGCTCCAGGTCTTCAAGTCGGCTGTTAACCACCATCTCAGATTCAAGACGGCTGTTAACCCAATCCAAAGCTATGATCCTGTCTACTCCAGTTAACCCTCTCCAAGCCCAACTCCTTCCAAATTTCCACTTTTCCCTTCTTGGGAATTTTGTTCACCCCCTGCGTCCTCCCTGAGCCTTCATTCTTCACCACATCCTTTGTTTCATCAAGTCCCCCTGGTCCATTCCGTGTTCTCGCTTCTCCCCATGATCCTCGACATTGCATTCCAAAATTAACTGCACAATATGTTGTAAATTTTCTAAAACGATGTTCATTCAATCAAGCAAGATTATTCCTTCAATGGAAATCAAAGTGCACATTAGTTATGAAGTTTTTGCAAGGACAAAGCCTTAGCCTCAAGTTCACTATATTTTTAATCAGTATTTAAAACAAGATAACTGCCGCTGTGCTGACCTTTCAGGCACAACATGTGCTTAATAAACGAGGAAGGACACATGCTTGATACGAACCCGTTTCTTTGTTAAATAATTTTGTAAAATAAAGATTTTTCAAGGATTTTAAAAAGTATTTTTTCGTTTCATGCGAGCTGCTTGCAATTGTGCAGTTCCCACAACTTTAATGCATCTCGTGCGTTGCAATTCCTGGCACATGGTCAATCTAATTTGCGTGTTTAGTGGTGTGCTCACCTCCAAAGAATCGATAATGTAATACGCCATAGCAAAGGTCCGAATAAAGTGGCTAAACGGTATAAACAAGAGTTTGAAGGAAAGAGTTGCCACGATCCGACATAATAATAGATTGTACTCTGATGTGTCATTGCGGGGTTCAGCAACGAATGTTGTAATGGAACGGCATGTCACTGTGACAATATTGTGCCATTTTCCCTTGAGGGCTTCCACACATTTCACATCAAATTCTTATCCATTGAGAAATGCAAAGTGGGATGAACACTCCGCTCCCGACTATTTCCCCAAGTGTCGCTAACTTAAGCGTTTTTAGCCACATAAGCCAGGTAGCCAGTTTTTAGCCAAGTAGCCAGTTTTTAGCCAGGTAGTTTTTAGCCAGGTAGATATTTTATCCAGTAATGCAGAATTTTAAACCATCGAGACACGGCACTGCCATTCGACAGGATGGTGCGGAGTTAGTTCACTTTCCCCTGAGCTCTCTTGCCTGGGTTTGATTCCTGACCTCACGGTCAGATTGGTGCTTCTCAGGCTGGGCCAATGGATGCGGGTGGCGTAATTTGCTGGGGGTGTGGCTATGCTACTGATGCAGTGCCCCGTATCGGTTAGGGCAGGTATTTGTGATTTGTTGAGGGTGTCGGGAATAACTCGCCGAATCTTCGTGGACACCATGAGATCTTTACCATTGCATCACAAAGTACGCCGTTCCTCAGATGGTGTCCCATCTGCCAGCATTTGTTGGGGGCTGTTAAAGATCTCATTGTGCGTTTTTCACGAGGAGTAGGCGAGTGATCACTGGCACCCAGAAGAATTCCAAATTCCTAACACATTCGTTCTATCAGGCATAGACAGCCAGTTCATGAAAGACTTGGGCGAAACACTTTCATCAGCCAATCACACAAGGAAGTGGGATAATTGGGACCATTACAATATATAGCAGTCATTGTGATCGGGCAGGGGAGGAGGGACGTGGGTAGAACCGTATATAGAGTTGTGACAATGAGTTATTAGAAGCCATTTTGTGTCCAATGTATGTGGGACAGTGTGTGTGATTGTATTTCGGAATTAGAAGCAATTTCGTGTCTAATGTGTTTGTGCGTGATTGTATTTAGGAATGAGAAACCATTTTGTGTCCAATCTGTGTGTGTGATTGTATTTTGGAATTAGAAACCATTTTGTGTCCAATGTGTGTGTGATTGTATTTAGGAATTAGAAACCATTTTGTGTCCAATGTGTGTGAGACAGTGTGTGTGATTGTATTTAGAAATTAGAAACCATTTTGTGTCCAATGTGTGTGGGACAGTGTGTGTGATTGTATTGAGAAATTAGAAACCATTTTGTGTCCAATGTATGTGTGACAGTGTGTGTGATTGTATTGAGGAATTAGAAACCATTTTGTGTCCAATGTGTGTATGACAGTGTGCGTGATTGTATTTAGTAATTAGAAACCATTTTGTGTCCAATGTGTGTATGACAGTGTGCGTGATTGTATTTAGTAATAAGAAACCATTTTGTGTCCAATGTGTGTGTGACAGTGTGTGTGATTGTATTGAGGAATTAGAAACCATTTTGTGTCCAATGTGTGTGACAGTGTCTGTGATTGTATTGAGGAATTAGAAACCATTTTGTGTCTGATGTGTGTGGGTCAGTGTGTGTGATTGCATTTATATTCCGACTTAATGAGGAGAATGTGTTCATACTTTTCCAATTTAATTAGTGGATGAATCATCACAGCTTAGATTTATTAATTTTCTGAGTAAAAACAACAAAACTTTCAATGTACATTTTTGTTGTAATTTTATTTTTCTCCCTTCCTATATTTTCATCTACACTTTCAAATATTCTCTGAAACATACCTTCAAGTACAATAACATGAAGTAATTTAAGTAAATTAGAATAAAAAAATAACATTAAAATCATATACTGTTCTGCAGTACAATGGAGAAGAGTTTACAGTATGTGAAAAGGGAGCAGAGTGCAGTCTCTGAAATACACTTTTTATGACTCCACTGACGAAGTCACCAGAGGCATTGTGTTTTTCGGTTGTCCATCTGTCCGTACGTCCGTACATCCATCTATGTTAAATTTCTCTGTTTTCTCTGCAACCGTTTATCCGAGAGACATAAAATTTTCACCAAAGGTGTGATTACTCATGGCGAATGTTTTAATGATAATTATGACGGCATAGGCCATATGTTATGGCAGCCATGTTGAAAAAAGGAAAAACTTTGGACTTCAGTATCTCTGAAACCGCTCCATGGAAAAAAAATGAAACTTGGCACACGTGAAGTGCTCTGCACGGGAAATAAGGATGATTTTTTTGATGATGTCATCGATACGTTAGTTGTGACGTCATAATTGGAGACATCAAATGCTTTATCGGATCAGTAAGAAAAATTTTAATTGTATTTTTCGATCTTATCAATGGTGCTGATGCTTTTATTCCAAAAACAGCAAATAAAATTTCATTTGTCCTTATTATTATAATCATGCTATCTGCGAGATATTTGACTTAAACCCAGGCAATATTGAGTAGCTTTTTCCTTAACCATGATGATCACACACACTGTGTACTTCTTGTTTGTTTTTTGTTGTAATTTAATTTTTCTAGTGTAGATGTTTGGCTGACATCTACATTTAACAGACACAATCTTTCAAATGTAACAATTGATAAAAGGCTTTTTACCAATCAATTGATAATGTAATAAAGTAGCACACAAACTGAATGTGTAAGACGATAAACTACTAAATTTACCTCACACAACCATGAAGATGACGATGATTATCAGTTTAGTCTCTTGACTTTATCTTCCCAGATTATATCTGTTGCTGTATTTGTGGAAAACTTGTACATTAACTTTTTTCTGAGTGATTGGGACATCCACAGGGACAACAACCTGTCATTTTTTATCTCATATAACGAGTCAAGTTCTTTGTGTACTTTTAAAACTCCGTGGTCTCTGTTATGATGTGGACACAAAATGGCATCCATTCGTCACGTGATCTTGAAAAACAGAGGGGCCATTGTCACAACTCTTTCGACATATATATATATATATATATATATATATATATATATATATATATATATATATATATATATATATATATATATATATATATATATATATATATACGGCTCTGGACCTGGGGCATGGGGTTGTGGTGGTTAAAAAAGAAGGGTTGTTCAGTGAGTACATGTAGTTGATTCAAAAGTTCAAAAGGTACTTTTTATGAGTACCGAGCAGTAAGGCAGATGGGTGGATGTTGGCAAATAGAAAGGCATTTTGTTAACCTCTGCCATCGAAGATGGATGGAGGTTACTGTTTTCACCCCTGTCTGTTTGTTTGTTTGTGAACAGTATTACGGAAAAACTCCTGGACGGATTTCGACAAAACTTGGTGGGAGGTTAGGTATGGTCCAAGGATCATGCCATTAGATTTTGGACTTGGTCCAAAAAAAAAAAACTTAGAAAATTTTGCAACTTGTTTTCAAAAAAATTTCGATTTTATTTGAAAAATATTTGAATTTTTTTTTTTTTTGCATTTCTACATGGTTTAAGTGATTTCCAACCCCCCCCAAAAAAAAAATTGTTAGAGAGAAAAAAAAGAAATTTTGCAACCCTTTTTTCAAAAAAAATTCGATTTTATTTTTTTCTACAGTCTACATTCGCGTCGATCTAGTTTAGTTTATTCAATCGTGGTTCAGTTGAGTCTGATCCGTTTTGACCTACAAAGAATAGGATATCGGGTTCACTTAAGTGACCCAGTAGTATTGGCGGCGGAGGTTTTGCACTCTCCCGAGTGCTCCCCCTCTAGTTTTGTGTGTAATACTAATCTCTCGATTTCTGTCAATGAGCAATATGTATTTCATTTCACCTTTACAAAGGAGTAATAACCCTAAGTATTTTTATATATTTGTGGTGGATGTCTGTTTTCATGTCTGCCTCCCATATTAATCCGTCACCTTCCAGGGACTCTACAAACTGTATTATGTTTGGTACGCATTGAAATGAGAGCGAGAGAAGAACCTTCAGAGTTTAGGCTTTATTCTATTTGATTGGAGCCGCTTCTGTGGGCACACCGGGGAATACAGGTTCAGCTAGGAGTACATAAGCAGTAACGTATACATGTGCGATTAATCATTGCAGACTAAATCCGCGTAAGCACGGAGTTCGATATAATCTCCATTCTCACCAGTCAATGAGCACCTTCAGTTAACGAGCATCAAGTGAACAGCCGATGTAAATGGCAATGCCCCGGGGACAACCACTCGTGCCGCGGAGACCTCCCCTTATACGCGAGACGCACAACATGTGATCCCGCGTCATGTCCCTCAATTCACCTCAATTCACCACATTCTCCGCACCTTTAAAATGTAACTAGGGGCCCATCTTACAGACGATGATTGCTTTAGCACTATAGGAGTATACATTTCAAGCAACGAGGACTAATAGGTCTACAGAAGCATACATGCCAAGCAGTGATTATTTTGAGTTGTAGGAGCATGGAAATGAGCATCGATATATGATATAATGAGCATATGGGAGCATGAGCAGCGAGAATGCCGATAATCCCCTTTACAGATTGAGTCGTCGAGGGGGCCTTATTCGTCGACCTCTCCGGGAGTAAATGGCAGTTTCACTTGAGGGAGACTCCCGATCCTCTTGGTGAGCCTCGACTTGTGCCGGGGATGACTCCTCGATCGCTCTCGGGTGGAACGCGGCAGCCCCGTCGCCCGGCGGAGTTCCTGGGGGGGAAATGTCAGAAGGAGGAGTGCCAGAAGGTGGTGTACCTGCGGGAGGAGTACCTGAGGGAGCCAGATGGCGAACCGACACAGTGGTCTCCCTGCCATCCGGGAGCCTGACATGAGCATACTCTGGATTAGTGTCAATGAGTTCGACCCCCTCTACCAGGGGTTCATACTTGCTTTGTTGGACCGGGCGTTTCATGAACACTGTACCGGGATGGGTCAGCCAGTTGGGCACCGTTTGACCGTCAACATAACGTCGCTGGTGAGTAAACATTCGTTCGTGAGGAGTTGCATTGGTGGACGTGCAGAGCAAAGAGCGTATGGAATTCAGAGCGTCGGGAAGAGTAACCTCCCACCGCTCGGGGCCCAGTCCTCTCGATTTCAGCGCCAGAGTTACGGCTTTCCAAATAACTCCATTATACCTTTCCACCTGCCCGTTTCCCTGTGGGTTGTAACCCGTCGTTCGACTAGTTGCTATGCCGAGCTCTAGTAGGAATTGTTTTAGCCCGGCCGACATGAAACACGGCCCTCTGTCTGAATGTATGTACGAAGGTTTCCCAAACATAGCGAAGAGGTCAGAGAGACATCTCACGACAGTGCCCGAGGTCATATCCGAGCACGGAAATGCGAAAGGGAACCTTGAATATTCATCAACAATGGTGAATATGTATCTGTTGTCTGTCTCGGTCGGCAGGGGCCCTTTGAAGTCGATGTTTAGTCTCTCGAAGGGGGAAGTGGCCTTGATCAGTCTGCCAGATGCCGCGCCAAAGAATCTGGGTTTTAGTTCAGCACAAACAGGGCATGAAGCATTCATTTGTTTAATATCTTCAACAGAATAGGGAAGATTTTGTCTGCGCACGAAATGTGCCATCCTGGTTACCCCTGGGTGGCAGAGAGACACATGTAGGTCTTGCAAAGCCTGACTGATTGTTGCCGAACTGTAGACCCGAGAGAAGGTATCTGCAGCAGGGTTTTCCTTCCCGGGCCGGTAAACAATGTCGTAACTGTAGCAAGCTAGGTCTATCTGCCATCTCATAATTTTTTCATTCTTAATTTTCCCGTTATTTTTCCCATCAAACATGAATGCCACGGATCGTTGGTCCGTAACGAGCGTGAAGTGGTTTCCCAGTAAATAATGTCTCCATTTCCGCAGCGCTTCGACGATGGCGTACGCTTCCTTCTCTATCGCTGAGTGTCTCTGCTCGCTTCTAGAGAGAGTTCTCGAGAAGAACGCGACCGGCCGCCCAGACTGATTAAGTGTAGCAGCTATGGCGTGATTTGAAGCGTCGGTTTCCACCACGAAGGGCACCGAGCTGTCGATCGATAAAACCACGGACTTACTGATATCATCCTTGAGATCGTGGAAAGCTTTTACGACAGCGGCATCTGGTGGAAAGTTTTTGCAATGCACTAGGGGATGTATTTTCTCGGAGTATTGCGAAATCCATCTCGCATAGTAAGCGAACATCCCGATCACCCGGCGCATTGTCTGCAAGTCCTGAGGTGGTGGAAGCTCACGAGCGGGCGCAATCGTTCAGGATCAGGCTTAATTGTGCCGTCGGCTATCGTGTAGCCGAGAAGGTCAATTGACCTTGCCAAGAATACGCATTTCTCGTAGTTGAGAGTCAGATTATATTTTCTAGCAATGCTCAAGAATCTGTCTAGATTCCTATCATGTTCCCCCTGATCCCTACCGCACACTGTGACATTGTCCACGTAAACAAAAGTGTCTTTGAGGTTTTCATCTGAGATGATGTCGTCCATAACCCGTTGGAAGCAAGCTACCCCATTCGTGACACCGAAAGGTATTCTCCTGAATTGGTAGAGGCGCCTCCCTGCCTGGAATGCAGTGTAAGGTTTGTCTTCCTCTCGGATGGGAATTTGATGATAGGCGCTTCGCAAGTCGATGGTGCTGAATACCTTATAATTGGCCACGCGTTGGACCATCTCGTCTATGCGCGGCAGGGGGTAGGCATCGGGTTGGGTAAAGCGATTGACCGTTTGGGAATAATCGACAACCATTCGTTTCTTATGGTTCTGACTGCTGGTTACTAACACCTGTGCGCGCCATGGCGAGTCGCTCGGTTCTATAATTCCTTCTTCCAGTAATCGCTTGGTTTCTGAAGTGATGAAATTCATGTCAGCAGTGGTATATCGCCGCGATTTAATCGCTATCGGTTTGCAGACCGGCGACAAGTTAGCGAACAGCTGGGGGGACGTCACCTCCGCGGTGGTCAACGCATTTAAAATTAGACGAGGTTTGCTTCCTCCAAAGGGTATTTCGACGCTCGTGTGCTGCTTGAGGACATTATGACCCAGAATTACGTCTGCGCACAAATCACGAAGCACCAGTACCCTTACATCCCGATGCGTGTACCCTTTTACGTCCAATTCAACATTGCAGTACCCTCGTACGCGGGATTGTAGTGAGGTGGCGGCCATGCATACCGTATTGTCAGTCGGGTGGATTACCCATTTCCTGCCCTTCACTAGCGAGCTGTTGACGAAACTTTCAGAGCTACCGGTATCAATCAGTGCCTCAGCCATATGCCCATTAATTCGTACGTTGATGATAGCCTTGGATAGATTCCCCGGGGAGGCTGCAGTTAATTTATTTTGCGAGTAGAGAGCCGCAGAAGTGGGTTTATTTCTCCTTAGAGTAGATTTACATACCCTGGCATAATGCCCTTTCTTGTCGCAATTCATGCATGTGGCATCTCTGGTGGGATATTTTTGACGAGGGTGCCTTTTGTACCCACAAAAGAAGCATTTACCAACCGGAGCAGTTGCTGAGGAGTTTGACGTGGCCTGGGTATCCGGCTCCTCGGGTGTTTCTCCATCCCCTATGTCTGGCTGTGTCTGTGCCAGTGGGGTTCCTTGGGTTCCCATCGTAGCAGCGTTCATTAGCAGCATCGGTGTCCCAAATGACTCAGATTGCTGCTGAGCCGTATCCATCGCTCGTGCCTGATCGACTACCTTGTCAAGAGTGGGTTGCGCTTTCTCTAGTAAGCGTTGCCGTATGTGGGCTGATCTGAGTCCTTGGATGAATGCCTCCCATGTCGCTTCCTTTCGGTGTTCCTCGGCGCTTACGGCCCGGAAGCTGCCGTCTTTTCCCAGCTGATTCAGAGCTTGCAGGAACTGATCGATTGTCTCCCTGGCTGCTTGCTTGCGTGTGTTGAGAAGATGTCGTATGTATACCTCGTTCTTGGGCTTCACGTAGAGCGCTTGCAGCACGTCGATCGCTGCTTCGTAAGTGTCGCACTCCGAGAAGAGCCTGTACACGCTGGGCGAGACATGATTCACGAGAGCGGCAAATTTGTCAACTCCCTCCTCGATGATGGTCAGATAGTGTGAGAAGGAACAGAACCAATGCGACCATTTCATTTCTGCGTCAGTCGTGTTTGGGTCTGCGTCGAACCTCTCTGGTTTGTAGATCTTGTCCATCGTTGGTTGAGAGAGCCGAGAAAACCAAATGGAATAAATTGAAATGAGAGCGAGAGAAGAACCTTCAGAGTTTAGGCTTTATTCCATTTGATTGGAGCCGCTTCTGTGGGCACACCGGGGAATACAGGTTCAGCTAGGAGTACATAAGCAGTAACGTATACATGTGCAGTTAACCATTGCAGACTAAATCCGCGTAAGCACGGAGTTCGATATAATCTCCATTCTCACCAGTCAATGAGCACCTTCAGTTAACGAGCATCAAGTGAACAGCCGATGTAAATGGCAATGCCCCGGGGACAACCACTCATGCCGCGGAGACCTCCCCTTATACGCGAGACGCACAACATGTGATCCCGCGTCATGTCACTCAATTCACCTCAATTCACCACACGCATGTTTGGCTGTCTCATCTCATTCAAATTACCTGCTCTTTCTTGTTTCTGTTCCTTATTTTCATGGGGGCAATAAAGATCAATACCTTCTGCAGGAATGACTGCATGGAGATGATTTCCCTTGTTTGTTTGTTTTTTTTTATTTATTTTTAAAAAGTTATTTTGAAGGATGAATACCGTTATATGTAATTTAACATTATTTCCTTTCTTTGTGATGTCGAAAAGTGATTGTAGTTTGTGTATGTTTGAGGTCCGTTCGTTTTGGGATGCGTATTGGTCCGGGAGTCAGTTGTGAGTTCAGCCTGCAGGTGTACAACACCTTCTAAGGGGGAGGAGGTGGTGTGGGTGGTGGGTTGGAGGCTGATTATGCCGCTTTAGTAATGTTCACTGTTTGAGGTGAAACAAAGTAAGAAGTGCGGAAGAACTAACCCACGAAGATGACTAAGTGGGTGATTATAGCAAAGCAATTTTTTTCTTTCTTGCTCTTTCATGTGCAGCACAGGGCTGCTGGTAACATAATTTGCTGGGGGTACAGCTGAGCCGCTGATGTGATGCCATCTGCAGGTTAGGGCAGGAATTTGTAATTTGTTCATGGTGCCGGCGATAACTTGCCTCCTCTTTGTGAAGGACACCGTGGGATATTTCACGTCCACCAGCTAGATTGATGGCAGATGAGACGCACAGTTTAAGGTCCATCTGAAGGACACATTGATGAATCACCCTACCTGTGAAACACCGGGATGATAGGTTGTAGCCGGGCAGAGATTCAAATGCAGGCGAGATAGACAGCTTTGAGGTGAGTGTGTGTACTTATCGAGGCTATCTTGTGAGCCCAGCAACAATTATGATGTATCTGTTGTGAAGCAACACATGCTCGAGTAAAGGACACTTGTATATAACTTTGTGCAAAAAAGAGGTTTTTTTATTTTTATTTTTACACCTTTTTGTAGTCCCGTAATTTGGAAGAATGGATACGATAATTACCTCCACCACCGAAGGTGGAAGGAGGTCATGTTTTCACCACTGTCTCTGTTTATTACATGTAAAATAGAAGATTTTTCAAGTATATTGGTTAGTCCATTTTGTTATTCTGTCTGACTGTTTGTTTGTCTGTTTATCACCCGCAGGTCACAATTTTTAACTGATCTTCACGAAACTTCACCACATGGTAGAGTTTGTCATAAGGAAGAAGTCTATTGTTATTGAGGTCAAAAGATCAAAAGGTTTACTCTGAGCTCTCTTGTCTGGGTTTGATAGGCCAAAGGTCAACAACTTAGGTGGGATTTTATTTCTAAAATCCTCAATTTTCATCCGATTGACTTGAAATTTAAAGAGCATTGAAATTCCAGGTAATTGAATTCAACCAGCCAATTATTTTTGAGGTCAAATTTGTTTTATGGTGCTTTGCACGACATCTTTTTTTTTTACTAGTACGTGCCCGCATGCACGGCCACGTACATGCGTGGCCGTACTTGCAAAAAAAAACCTTTCAAACCACGTGCCAGAAACAACAACCACACAGGCCATTCCTTCGCTCTCGCGTAGCCATACGTGCAACCCCCCCCCCCCCCAAAAAAAACACCAAAAAAAACTTTCAAACAAACACACAGGCCGTTCCTTCACTCTCGTAAACGACGACTGGATTGGGGCATTGTGTTTATCTATAAATGTGCATAAGAAATCGAGAAATTATTGGAATACAGTAAGTCATCACTATCCGGAAGTCCGTACGTTGTATCCTGTAATGGGGAACGCGGCTGAGGATCTCTTCCCCAATGGCCACGCCTACGCAGCAACGTGTCCTCTCATTGGTTGGTAAATAAATGGCCATAACTTGGGAAGCACTTGTCCGATTAACATCAAACCTTGAAAAGGCACATACTCAGGTCTCCAGCAATATACCTGGCAGGTTTCAATTAGATCGGACCAGTGGTTGTCGAGAAAGAGCGGTCACAGACACACACACACACACACACACACACACACACACACACACACACACACACACACACACACATACACACACACACACACACACACACACACACACACACACACAAACAGATTGCTGGAATTATAGATAGATTGTGTCTGTCTGTCTGTTTGTTTGTCTGTTTGTTGTCAATCACCTTCAGGTCACAATTCAAAACCAATCAGCATGAAACTTTACCAAGTTGTAGAGGTCGTCTCAATTGAGAAGCCAATTGATTTGGAGGTCAAAGGTCAACTCAAGGGAAAACATCTAAAATCATCAATTTTCAACTGAAAAATCGTCAAGTTGCATCCTTTAACTTGAAAGTTAAAAAGCAATTGCATAGTCCATCATTAAATTGGGAAAGGAACTATTTTTGAGGTGAAATGATCAAAGGTCAACTCAAGGTCAAACTCCTAAAATCATCAAATTTCATCTGAAAAATCGTCAATTTTCATCCGATTAACTTGAGCATTAAGCAGCAATTGCACAGTCCATCACTGAATTTGGAAACCAACTATTTTTGATGTCAAAGTTCAACTCAAGGTGAAACTTCTAAAATCATCAATTTCAATCTGAAAAATAATCAATTTTCATCCGATTGACCTGAGCTATGATTAAGATTGTCAAGTCTAATCTTAATGAAATGGACAATTTGATGTATCCATGGCAACCTTTGGAGAGGAGGTGCATTTTGCAAGTACCATATTCAGCACGACGTCTTTTTCGTATTTGTTTGTTTGTCAAATGCCCACAGGTCACAATTCTAAACCAATCGTCATGAAACTTTACCAATTTGTCGACGTAGTCTCAACTGAGAAGCTTGTTGATTTTGAGGTCAAAGGTCTTCTTGAGGTCTAATTTCTAAAATCGTCTTTTCTCATCTGATTGACTTGAAAGTTGAACAGGATTTGCATATTGTATCACTGAATTGGAAAACCAACTATTTGAGGTCAAAAGGTTAAAGGTTTAATCTTCACCAAAATAGAATCAATTCTTCCTCGTCACACATGTCACACACCATTGAGAGATAGGGCTGAAACAATATAGAGCAGGATATCTCAAAAAGTTGGACAGATTCTGATGAAACTTGGTGGATAGTTTGCATGTGTGACAGGGACGAACTGATTCGATTTTGGTGAAGATTCGATTCCGGATCTGGATACGAGTATTATTTAACTTTTAAAGTGATTCTTCACCATTGAGATCGGACCAAAAACGACATATAGCATGATATCTCGAAAAGTTATTGAGCCTGATATGTTCTACTGGATCAAGCAATACATGGTGGAGGTATGTACTCGACACTCAGTGCCCTTCAAGTTCCACCTGTGAAAAGGTAGCACCATCATCCATATCCCTAGAATCGTAAGAACAAGAAAATAAGCCATGGAGAATGAGAGCGAGCGAGAGAGAGGGAGGGAGGGAGGGAGGGGGAGAGGGAGAGGGAGAGGGAGGGAGAGAGGGAGAGAGGGAGAGAGGGAGAGAGGGAGAGAGGGAGAGAGGGAGAGAGGGAGAGAGGGAGAGAGGGAGAGAGAGAGAGAGAGAGAGAGAGAGAGAGAGAGAGAGAGAGAGAGAGAGAGAGAGAGAGAGAGAGAGAGAGAGAGAGAGAGAGAGAGAGAGAGAGAGAGAAAAAAAAAAAAAAAAAAAAGAGAGAAACAGAAAGAGTTCACACTGATGGTTAAATTTGTTTTTGTGCCAATCATAGTTCTGTACCAAGCAACCATGAAAATACAGCAGCGTCTTTATTAATAGGAATGAATGCCCAAGGCCAATTATGTTGGCATGGTGTTAGATTTCTTCTGTTTTTTAAAAGTTATTCACACACGATCACACTGAAAATCTGGAGCTGAGATGGTGGTGACATTTTTGAAATTCCAAGCCAAGGCATAAATGGCTCTCATTTATATAACTTGCAAAGTGGTACGAATGAGATTGTCATGGCTCGTGGTTGTAATTAAAGCCAAGTGCAGTAAGTGAGATGAGATGTCGGAATGTTGACATCCTGCTTTACTATGCATATATATATATATATATATATATATATATATATATATATATATATATATATATATATATATATATATATATATATATATATATATATATATATATATATATATATATATATATATATATATATATATATATATATATATATATATATATATATATATATATATATATATATATATATATATATATATATATATATATACATTCATATACATATATATATATACATTCATATACATATATATACATTCATATACATATATATATATATGTATATATATTTATATATATTTAACATTCTTGCATAACATCTTTACCCTTTCTATGGAAACGTGACAGAGCCAAGCATTGTTCACACTCAAATTCTGTATTTTAATCATGACCGGTTTCTGCATCGACGCCGTCTCAGTGCATGAGCCAAGACTTGAAACTGAATGATGAGATATCGAATTGCTCTCAATTTCCCCCCCCCACTGCACCTCCTCATCTGTTAACCTCTTCAAACATTGCTCAATGTCATTTGGCCTCGAGGCCTCTGCTTTTTGATACATCATTTGTAAACATGAGACCGCTGAACCCAAGATTTACCACTATCCACTCTTGCTCGGACGTTTCTATGACACGTGTATTACGTGTTCATCTGTAAACGTTGTACCTGCTTAGATGATCTTGCTCTCCTTGTACTGGACGATGTTTTCCACCATCTCACTTCTTGACCTTTTTGTGCTCCCTCGTCAAACTGAAGTTGGTCTGTTTTTCCTTATTTGCCAATATCTCAATGCTTCGTAACACTATTCAGGACCCAAACGTCCACATATAAATATGTACAACAAATTGCAAAACAAACACGACAACCAGCAACAATGTAAAAATTTAAATATAAAGTATTTAAACTTTTTATTGATATTATTTTTATTGTTATTATTATTATTAGTATATTGTTTTGATAATTTATTTATTTTATGAAGCATACAATGTCATGCTCTTAATCGACACATTCAAATATGATAGGGAGTTGCTTGTTGTCTGCCTGTCAAACTCAAATAGAAACTTCAATGCACGTTGGTTTGTCAAACGAATCTGTTCAAGTTTTATTCAAATATAGTTTTATCATCCATGGCTTCCCAGCAGGCTGTGTAATCTGCAGTCCTTGTAGAGTGCTTTCAGGCAGCTCTGGGCTTTGCAATTTACAAGCGTGGAAAGGTCACAGCGAAGGAAAAAGGAGCACGTTTCTGGCTCTGCATCGCTGCCATCATCACAGACATACAGTACTTCCATCTTGTTCAGTATGCCAGACATTTTGTTTGTCTTCACCGGATTGTCTTTCAGTCTTTTCAGGAAATCATGTCCCATTTCATATCACACTGCATGTAGTCTATTCGGTTTCCTTGTATTTTCAATGAAGCGTAAACTATCATGTGCCAGAATGAGGCAATTATATCTGAATGTAGCTGGTGATGTCATAATTACGTTCTGATGGCACATCAATCTGCAGCAAGTCTTCCATATTTTCCTCAATATAATTTTAATACAAAATTATAATCCCACAATTTCGATATTGATTATAACTCACGAGTTATGACATCACATTCTTGGGAACATTTCTCCACTTTTGACCCATTTTTCAGTCAACATTAATTTACATATTTTGAGTGTGATTATTGTAAGTATAATCGACTCTCACCATTTCAAATTCCTACAAAATGGCATCCATCAATTAGAATAGGGTCAGATGCAGGTTGTGAAATCGGTGTGCCAAATTTGGTCAGCAGCTCAGCCACCCACATCACCCAACCCATTCTCCATATCACTCAATTCTCTCCCCCACCTCCCCACCAACACCCCACTTCCACCCCCCTCCCAACACCCCACTCCCACCCCCATGTTCTTGCTGGGTAACAGGAAACAATCCTCATAAACAGTACCATAAAAATACACGTAAAGTATCTTGATAAAATATATCTTGAAATAAAGTACAATTATATTACATCTCATACACTTGTACCTCAACTGCATCTCAAATTGAAGGGTTGGGTGTGGGTTTGTGGGAAGGATGGTGGTGCTGAGGGGGGGAGTGTGGAGGGTGAGGCCACCCTGGGCACAGTTGGTAGTCATGATGGTAATATACATTCAGCATTTGTATTTATTCCTGAACAACATATCTTACATTGCCCCCAATTCGTGAATAAGTGCATCTTATTTTGGCCTCCATATCACTCGGTAGTGTAATGGAAAGAGTGTCCGCTCTGAATCTGAGAAGTCAGCAGTTCAACCCTCATGCGAGTCATTCCAAACACTTTTAAAGTGGCATGTACTGCTTCCTTGCTTTACACTCAGCATTTAAAGGATAGAGTATGGCAAAAACAATCCCATAGGGTGGTATCTATGGTGAGGAGGAAATTCCTCCTTCATTGCCCTGCTGAGTGGGGAGAAAAAAAAGTGATGTCCTGCAGATGATGTCACCGGGACCCAGAGTGCTCTTTGAAGTGACATAACTTCCCCCAATCTCAGCAGCTGTATTTGTGTGAAAGTCAAGTCTGGTGGTATCTCATGTATCTGTCTGCATGTGTGAGTGATTTGTGTTGCAGCTCTTCAGTGAGCCGAAGAGCCTGTCGAAAAAAAACCCATCAACAAGGGGATCTTTCATTGGCTTCCATGAATCAACAAGGGGATCTTTCATTGGCTTCCATGAATCAACAAGGGGATCTTTCATTGGCTTCCATTAGTCAACAAGAGGATCTTTCATTGGGTTCCATTAGTCAACAAGCTGATCTTTTATTGCCTTCCATTTGTTAACAAGCAAATCTTTCATTGGGTTCCATTAGTTAACAAGCTGATCTTTCATTGCCTTCCATTTGTTAACAAGCTGATCTTTCATTGGGTTCCATTAGTTAACAAGCTGATCTTTCATTGCCTTCCATTTGTTAACAAGCTGATCTTTCATTGCCTTCCATTTGTTAACAAGCTGATCTTTTATTGCCTTACATTTGTTAACAAGCTGATCTTTCATTGGGTTCCATTAGTTAACAAGCTGATCTTTCATTGGGTTCCATTAGTTAACAAGCTGATCTTTCATTGCCTTCCATTAGTCAATAAGCAGATGTTTCATTGCCTTCCATTTGTTAACAAGCTGATCTTTCATTGCCTTCCATTTGTTAACAAGCTGATCTTTCATTGCCTTCCATTAGTCAATAAGCAGATGTTTCATTGCCTTCCATTTGTCAACAAGCTGATCTTTTATTGCCTTCCATTTGGGAACAAGCTGATCTTTTATTGCCTTCCATTTGTTAACAAGCTGATCTTTCATTGCCTTTCATTTGTTAACAAGCTGATCTTTCATTGGGTTCCATTTGTTAACAAGCTGATCTTTTATTGCCTTACATTTGTTAACAAGCTGATCTTTCATTGGGTTCCATTAGTTAACAAGCTGATCTTTCATTGCCTTCCATTAGTCAATAAGCAGATGTTTCATTGCCTTCCATTTGTTAACAAGCTGATCTTTCATTGCCTTCCATTTGTTAACAAGCTGATCTTTCATTGCCTTCCATTAGTCAATAAGCAGATGTTTCATTGCCTTCCATTTGTCAACAAGCTGATCTTTTATTGCCTTCCATTTGGGAACAAGCTGATCTTTTATTGCCTTCCATTTGTTAACAAGCTGATCTTTCATTGCCTTTCATTTGTTAACAAGCTGATCTTTCATTGGGTTCCATTTGTTAACAAGCTGATCTTTCATTGGGTTCCATTGGTAAACAAGCTAATCTTTCATTGGGTTCCATTTGTTAACAAGCTGATCTTTCATTGGGTTCCATTGGTAAGGTAAACAAGCTGATCTTTTATTGGGTTCCATTAGTTAACAAGCTGATCTTTTATGGGGTTCCATTTGCTAACAAGCTGATCTATAATTGGGCTCCATTAGTTAACAAGCAGATCTTTCATTGGGGTCCATTTGTTAACAAGCAGATCTTTCATTGGGTTCCATTAGTTTACAAGCTGATCTTTCATTGGGTTCCATTTGTTAACAAGCGGATCTTTCATTGGGTTCCATTTGTTAGCAAGCAGATCTTTCATTGGGTTCCATTAGTTAACAAGCTGATCTTTCATTGGGTTCCATTGGTAAACAAGCTGATCTTTCATTGGGTACCATTTGTTAACAAGCTGATCTTTCATTGGGCGACATGAGTTGACAAGCTGATCTTTTATTGGGTTCCATTAGGTAACATCCTGATCTTTTCTTGCCTTCCATTTGTTAACAAGCTGATCTTTAATTGGGCTCCATTAGTTAACAAGCTGATCTTTTATTGGGCTCCATTAGTTAACAAGCTGATCTTTCATTGGGCTCCATTAGTTAACAAGCTGATCTTTCATTGGGTTCCATTAGTCAATAAGCTGATCTTTCATTGGGCTCCATTAGTTAACAAGTTGATCTTTCATTGGGTTCCATTGGTAAACAAGCTGATCTTTCATTGGGTTCCATTGGTAAACAAGCTGATCTTTCATTGGGTTCCATTGGTAAGGTAAACAAGCGGATCTTTTATTGGGTTCCATTAGTTAACAAGCTGATCTTTTATTGGGTTCCATTTGTTAACAAGCTGATCTATCATTGGGCTCCATTAGTTAACAAGCAGATCTTTCATTGGGTTACATTTGTTAACAAGCAGATCTTTCATTGGGTTCCATTTGCTAACAAGCTGATCTATCATTGGGCTCCATTAGTTAACAAGCTGATCTATCATTGGGCTCCATTAGTTAACAAGCTGATCTTTCATTGCCTTCCATTTGTAAACAAGTCGATCTTTCATTGGTGTCCATGAATCAACAAGTGGATCTTTGCCCTAGATTCGCCAACAAGCAGATCGTTGCGGTGCTGGCGGTCCAGGTTAATCCCCAATTTGTGGTGACGGGCAGTCAACACCATCAGCCCGGAGAGGCGAGCGGTCTTCATTAAATAGGAGGTGGACACGTTCATCCTCAGAGATTATAACGCGCGTGGGAGGGGAAGGGCGCAATGGCGGAGGGAAGGAGGCACGGGGAAGCACAGCACAGGGGGGTTTATACTCGAACCCCACGACAAATACATGGACACAGTAACTTAAAATGAACGGATTTAATGAAAATGGACAAATATTTACAAAGGAACGATAATTCCGACTGTTATAATTCGTGACGTAAACTGCAGTCTAAAGTCAAGGTGCTGATACACACAGACTTAAGTACAGACAAGGGGAAACGAAACAAAAGCAAAGCAAATCCTCCCTTTATTGTGGCACTTAGTTTCTTCCAGAGATGTTCTTTTATAGAACTTAAATGGAGGAGCTTTGTAGACGTGCTCAAAAATGGCACCAAGCTGCTCTCTCGCAGCGGGAGCGTTCGTCAGGTAATTTGTGAGCGATATTCAACACCAAGGCTCAGAGACCCTGTGCAGCTGCTTCCTGTATCATTTGTCCTCACCAACCACTGTTTGACATATACAAGGCTCCGGGGTCCGTCTCATATGACCAACCAAGAGTCAATGGCCAACGTCTCACTTCACCACAAGAGCCAAATCACCTCAGCACGAATAGGAGGATCGTGCTGTCTTCTTCATGCGTCAAAAGAAAGCCAGCCATAAAGCCCTGTTCTTACAGGCCATCTCCTAGCTATGTTCTGTTTCGATTGCGTGTGACCCTCACTCCGCACTTGTGCCTTCCTCCTATCTCTATCTCTATCTCTCTTTCTCTCTCTCTCTCTCTCTCTCTCTCTCTCTCTCTCTCTCTCTCTCTCTCTCTCTCTCTCTCTCTCTCTCTCTCTCTCTGACATTACATTGAACCCCCGTTTCCTCCTCCGGGGCATGACTTCGCCTGCCGTCGCCCTTGGAGGTGGGGCTTCTGCCTACTCGGCACGCTTGGCTCACTTGTAAATGCAAAAACGTAGGAATAGGTCACAGGGAGCAATCACATACTGGGGAACTTGGCCGTAATCCCGATCTAATTAACATCGCACCACCCCCCCCTCCTCCCCATGTGGTGACACATAACAATTAAG
>NC_140968.1:32292537-32322537 GCF_056783735.1 Eptatretus burgeri | reverse complement strand
TCTCTCTCTCTCTCTCTCTCTCTCTCTCTCTCTCTCTCTCTCTCTCTCTCTCTCTCTCTCTCTCTCTCTCTCTCTCTCTCTCTCTCTACAACGAAGGCCAGTTTTGAGGTCATTGACCTTGATCAAGAGAATGTAATATCAGGTGCTACGTCTGAAGCCATAGGCCTCATTATTGAGCTTGACAAAGTTTCTGGTTCAGCCAAAAGTCGATGCAGTGGTCTCTGAGTTTCCAGAAGTTGGCAAGACAAGTATAACTCTTCCCAGAACTTATCGGATCAATCTTGTGGAAGGGTCACAGGAAGTCGTTCACCCTGCTCGTGGACAACCTACAGCACTGAATGAGAAGATAGTTGACAAGCTAAAAGAGATGGTCACCGAAGGTTACATTAGAAAGGTAGAATGCCTAACGGAGTGGGTGAGTTCCATGGTAGTAGCTCTTCGCAAAGGCAAAGTCTGCATCTTTATAGCCTCAAAGGATTTAAACAAGTTCATAAAGCATGAGCTCCACCTGATGAGACTGTTCATGAAGTCTTTGCTCAAACCCCTGGCTAAGGTTTTTTTTTTGGTGCTTGATGTCTGCAGAGGATTTATGCAAATCTGTCTTAAAAAGTCATCCTCATTCTTGACCACGTTCAATACACCTGTGGGGAGATACTGCTGGTTTTGTCTTTCCTATGGCTTGAAATGCTGTCCTGAGATATTCCAGGAAATGATGGACCAGATTCTGGAAGGGATTCAGAGTCAGATTCTGCAACCGGTCCAGACGGCATCAGCCCACGTGTCCTCAAAGCCTGCTCTTCTGCTCTTGCTCACCCTCTCTCTGTTCTATTCACCCTCTCATTTTCCCAAGGTCATCTGCCATCTGCTTGGAAATCTGCTAACATCACTGCCCTGCATAAAAAAGGTGCAAAAACAGATCCCTGTAACTATAGACCAATCAGCCTTCTCCCAATCATCAGCAAGGTTATGGAATCCATCATCGCTTCAGACATGAAATCCTTCCTCTTCTCCAATGGCTTGATTTCCAATCATCAATTTGGTTTCAGACCAGGTCACTCTACCCTAGATATGCTGCTACTGCTCTCCCATCAATGGATGGAGGTCCTCAATGCCAGACAGGAAATCCGAGCCGTATCCCTGGACATATCACGTGCTTTTGACACAGTCTGGCACCCTGCCCTACTCACCAAACTCTCTGCCCATGGTATTCAAGGCCATCTCCACTCATGGCTCGCAGACTTCCTCTCCTGTCGCAGTCAACGTGTGGCCCTAAATGGAGTTCTTTCATCCCCTCTTCCTGTGCAGGCTGGAGTTCCTCAAGGTAGCGTTCTGGGCCCTGTTCTTTTTCTGGTTTTCATCAATGATCTCTCGGACTCTCTGGAAAATCCTCTATTTCTCTTTGCCGATGACTCAACCCTCTGCCGTACCATCTGTCATCCCTCAGCCCGGCAAGCAGCAGCTTCTTCGCTCACTGCAGATCTGGATAAAATCACAAACTGGTCCAACACGTGGAACATGTCTTTCAATCCAGACAAATCTCACACTCTCACTATGTCTCTTCGAAAGGACCGTTTACAAAACCCCCCATCCACTTTCTCAACAATCCTCTGGAAGAAGTCTTTTCTTTCAAGCTTCTGGGTCTCACTATCTGCCATGACCTTTCCTGGGAAAGTCACATTTCCAACCTTGCCTCAAAAGCCAGTCGCCGACTGGGAATCCTCCGTCGTGCAAAGTCCTTCCTCGGCCCTCTTGAGCTCCTGACCACTTACAAAGCTTTTGTCCGTAGCCTGATGGAGTACTGCTCTCCCCTCTGGGCTGGTGCTCCTGCCTCCCACCTTTCTCGACTTCACGCTGTCGAAACCAGGGCTTTTAAGATCATTGGCATCTCCCGCAATGAAGCTGAGTCTTTGGGCCTCTCACTCAATCACCGCAGGTTGGTCGGTGGTCTTTCTGTCTTCTACCGACTCCTCTCCAGCCTTGCCCCCCTGCTCTCTCTGCGATTTGTCCCAACCACATTTCCACAGGGCGCTCAAGGTCCGCCAACAACCCCCTTCTGGTAAAACTACCAAAATCACGAATCACTGCTCATCTTCACTCTTTCATTCCTCTTTTTCCCGCCTTTGGAATAAACTTCCTCACTCTATTCTTTCCCATTCTTCCCTTCAGGCTTTCAAAACAGCTGTTCACCACCACCTCTTATCTTCCCCCATCCAAATCCTCGATCTTTTCTACCCCGATAATCCACCCAAGCCCACTTCCTTCAATTCTCCTGCTTTCCTTCCTGAAAGTCCCTTTAATGTCCATCTTCCCCTCGCCATGTTCCCCGTCCCATCCCCATCCCTCTCCCTTCCACAGTTCACCTGTGTCTGTTCCCCAATGTTTTGTCCCTTCCACTCCCGCCCCTCTTGTCTCATGCCTCCTTGCTGTGAGTTGTGTGTTAGCTCTCATACGAGCCTCGACCAAGGTATACAAAAAAAAAAAAAAAAAAAAAAAAAAAAAAAAAAAAAAAAAGGGATTGAATGCGAAACAGCATTGATGGATGACATTCTCATTGCAGGTTGCGTTATCAGACACTATGACTATGCCTTGAAGTGAGTTATGTGATGGGCTGGAAGTTATAACCTGCAGCTAAACTTTAGGAAGTGCCAGATCTGAAAATCTTCGGTCCCTTACATAAGCCACCTGCTCACAGCAGAAGGAGTGCGGCTCGATCCACTCAAGACAGAGGCACTTGAGAAAATGCCATGTCCAACAGACAAACAAAGCATAAAGTGTTTCGTTGGATTCGTACAGTGTTTATGGAGGTTTATCCCCAACCTAAAGGCTCTGTCTCACCTTGACGATTTAGCCAACGTATGCCTGACATATGCAAAATTGGGCTAAAACGCCGGCACACATCGAATACGTTGTGGGTAAGTTTTGTATACGTTAAGAGCATGCTGAAAAATACTGCCATACATCGTAGTACGCTGGCTTTCATCGTTGTACTTTGCGGTTGTCCTCAAATTTTAGCATGCTTGAAATTTTACGACGTATGGCAGCGTATGACTCACACGTTCCGCTACGCTGGCGATAAGTTGTCGGCACGTTATGCGATCGTTGACACACATTGACACACGTTACTTGTAAGTTACTCATAAGTCGAAACACGTCGAGGTAATGATTAGCGTACCCAAAACTTATTTCTAACCTATGAGTAACGTGTTGTAGGCACGTTACACGATCGTTGACACACGCCGAGGCACGTTATGCGATCGTTGACACGTTGAGGAACGTTACTTGCAAGTTACTCATAAGTCGAAACACGTTGAGGTAATGCTTAGCGTACCCAAAACGTATTTCTAACCTACGAGTAACGTGCTTTGAACCAATGTGTAACGTATCTCCAACGCATATTCACGTATGTAGACATATTTGATTGACGTCTTCCGGACGACCACAGAACTTACTGAACGTGTTTCTAATTTACAGCTACTATATAATGGCGTATTGGCAGCGTTAAAAAAAATAAAAAAAACAACAATAACTTCCGATATTTCGTCACGTGCCGTTACGTCACGTCCCATTGCCTCTTCAGTTTGCTCATGTCTTATTCTTAGTTCCTCCTCTTGTGAATATTTTCTGTTTGAGGATATTGTCACGTCGACGTCAAAACTTAAAAGCAAATGTCCGAATATATTTTAAAATTCAAGATAGACTAAAAAAAAAAAAAAGGAAAAAAAAAAAAAGCAACAACAACAACAACTTCAGATATTTCGTCACGTGCCTTCACGGAGCCAAGGAGAAAAAAAGAAAATGTGCCTTGACAGAGAAAATAAGTTTCGGGTATGCTAAACATTACCTCGACGTGTTTCGACTTATGAGTAACTTACAAGGAACTTGTGTCAACGATCGTGTATCGTACCGACAAGTTATTCCCAGCGTAGCGGAACGTGTGAGCCGTACGGCGAGTACGTCGTAAAATTTTCAGCATGCTTGAAATTTCACGATGTACGAAACGTACCACGAAATATGACAGCGGACTTCATCGTTTTTCAGCCTGCTCTTAACGTATACACAACTTACCCATACCGTATTCGACGTGTCCCAGCGTTTTAGACACATTTTTCATAGGTCGGCATACGCTGCCTAAAACGTCAAGGTGTGACTGCGATGTTGACACTTCCAATTTTCAGGCGGTTATGATTTAAATCGGCGAGCGGAAGGTTTTTAACAGGCTTCGCCACGAGTTCGTCGGCGATACTTGCAGAGCGCTATGCCTAAAGGCCCGGTCACACCTTGACGTTTTAGCCAACGTATGCCGATTTTTGAATTTTTTTTCTAAAACGCTGGCACACGTTGAATACGTTATGGGTAAGTTTTGATAACATTGAGAGCACGCTGGCATACGTCGTAGTACGTTGCCATATGTCGTTGTACGTTGGCTTTAAACGTTGTACTTTTCGGTTGTCCTCAAATTTTTTCATGCTTGAAATTTCACGACGTATGTCGGCGTATGACTCACACGTTCCGCTACGCTGGCCACAAGTTGTAGGCACGGTCTGCGATCGTTGACAGACGTCAACACATGCTACTTGTAAGTTAATCATAAGTTGAGACACGCCGAGGTAATGTTTAGCGTACCCGAAACTTATTTCTAACCTATGATTAACGTGTTGTTGGCACGTTATGCGATCGTTGCCACACGTCGACAGACGTTACTTTTAAGTTACTCATAGGCTGGAAGACGTCGGTATAATGGATCGTCCTTGCGTCAGCGTCCACGTCCACGGCCAGGACACTTATTTGCAGCATTCTTCAAACTTTTCTTCGGCATGACGAGGATGTTCACACTTCGATGTCTAGCTTGGCTATGATTCCAATTGTCCATCGGCAACGTCTATTTAAAATAGTCGAGTTTGAGCGTTTTAACACGTTCAGAAGAAACGTTTCAAATTTCCAAACCCCAGCGTCAAAAAAAAAAAACAAAAAAAACCAAAGGCGAGTGACAGCAATTTAAATCGTTCATTGTAAACAATGAAACTAGCTGAGTGGTACCGTTTAAAAGTCGTTGAGTGTAAAAAAAATCCAATTGTTGAGCGCAAGCGTCTACTTTCAATAGTGGAGATGCAGCCATTTAAATCGTTGAGTGGCAGCCTATGAACCTACCCGTGGACACGCGGACGCAAGGAGGATCCATCATAACCCACACCCTCCCCCTCACACCCACCTACTACTGCCAACATGAACAAACTACTACTAATACTGATACTGATACTGATACTGTTACTGCTGACATGGACATCGACTCAAAAAGGACTCGAAAACACTGTTGGGTTCCCCTTTTATGAACACCATTTTTATATACCAATTCCCAAAACCGCTGGGAACACGTCTTTATATGGCAGTTGTAAGCTAGAAACACATTCATTTTTTTTTTTTTGTCGACCGGAAGACGTCATTGGAATACGTCTACATATGTCGATGTGTGTTGGGACTACGTAAAGAATTGGTTCAAAGCACGTCAAATATAAGTTAGAAATAAGTTTCGCGTAAAAAAGACATTACCGCGACATGTTTCGACTTATGAGTAGCTTATAAGTGGCGTTTGTGGACGTGTGTAAGCGTCCACATATCGTGTGTAAAACTTATCCCCATCGCATGCGGAACGTGTGTCATACGCCGAGTATGTCGTAAAATTTTGAACATGTTCAAAATTTCTTGACGTACTCTACTTACTACGACTTATGATAGCGTATTTACCGTTCTACTCACGCATACCAAACTTACCCATACCGTATTCGACGTGCCCCAACGTTTTAGACACACTTTTTGTTACGTCGGCATACGCTGGCAAGATCGCCAAGGTGTGACCGCGATTTTGACCCTTCCATTTCTACGGCAGTTATGATTTGAATCGTTGTGCGTCAGCCTTTTAATAGGCTACGTCACGACATCGTCGGCGATGCGTGCAACGCGCTATGCCTGAGTTAGACTATCGTTGGGCATCGGTTGTGTAGGCCGACAACAGGTTCAGCATTCGTTGGTATAAGTTATCTATAACACAACGAAACGTTCTGTGTAGTTACCAATGCGTTATACATAAGACCAAGTCGCTATGAATACGTCCGAATCTTTAAAAAAAAACATCAAAAGTTCAACGTAAGCCAGCGTTTTAGATACATTTTAACACATTGCCATCGCTGGCTAAAACGTCAAGGTGTGACCGGGCCTTAAGTTAAACTATCGTTGGGCATAGGTTGTGAACGCCGACAACAGGCTAAGCATTCGTTGGTATAAGTTATCTATAAGACAACGAAACGTTCTGTGCCCGTTACTAATATGTTATGAATACGACCAAGACTTTAAAAAAAAAAAAACGTCAAAATTTCAGCGTACGCCAACGTTTTACATACATTCTTATACGTTGCCATTGCTGGCTAAATCGTCAAGGTGTGACAGCGCCTTAAGTGACATCCTCCACGATCTCTGCAAAACTGATGTGGAATTCACTTGGCAGTTAGCGCAGGAGCAATCGTTTGAAAAACAAAAGCATGCATGTCCTTCTGCCCTGGTCCTCCAGCACTATGATGTAGGTCAGCTCATTAAAATACAAGCTGATGCCACCCAGAATGCCATGGGAGCCTGTTTGTTCCAAAATGGAAACCACATAGCATTCACATCACGCAGCCCAACCGATGCAGTGTTGCTTCACCATGACTGAGTATGAAATGCTCTCAATCGTCCATGCAACAGAAGTGTTTCACTATTACATAATCTGAGAAATCAGCAGTGGTATACAATGACCATAAGCCTCTCGAGGAAGTCTTCAAGAAACCTCTCCCATCTTCTCCCATGTGTTTACAGCACATGTTGCTCAAGCTTCAGCGGTATGTTTTGGAAGTTAAATATTGCCGCGGTTCCGAGCTCGTGCTCTCAGAACCATTGTCCTGTGCACCTCTACCAGATACCGGCTCGGAACCTGGCAAGGACCTTGAGTCTTTCACCATATTCCAGTTCCTCGCAATCATGAGTGAGAAATACTTCAAAATCCAAGAAGCCACTCTGAGAGAATTGAGTGTTCTTTGCAAGGTAATTACGAAGGGATGTCCTGACCCTTGAAAGGAAGACCCCGAACCAGTCCGTCCTTACTTTGATTCCAAAACACAGTTGGCAGTCTCAGATGGTATTGTCTACAATGACATGCATCTTGTCATCCCACCAAGCCTCAGGCACAAAATGCTTACGTTGGTTCATGAATCTCACTTTGGAGTGACCAAGTGCAAACAGTATGCTCATGAAGTCATGTACTAGCCCTCAATGAATTCTTGCATTGAAGAAACGGTCCAGAATTGTTTTAAAGGGGCTGATTATCAAAGTGCTCAACAACGGAAGCCCCTATTGCCAACATATACATCTGATCTTCCATTTATCGAAGTTGGGAGTGACATTTTCGATTTTGAAGCAAAGCAGTAGTTGCTCACAGTCGTCAATCACCCAAGTTTGTGAAGGTAGACTTCCTCAAGAATGCTGTAGCTCACTCTGTGATTGAAGCTCTCAAGTGGAAGTTTTGTCGACATGGTATTCCAGAAATGCTACAAAGTGATTCTCAAAGTCAATACATGTCAGTGGAATTTTCTCAGTTTTGCAAAGAATATGGAATCGCACACAATATTGTCCACCAAATTCCAGAGTGCCAATGAAGAGGCAGAAAGGACAATCCAAACAGTTAAAAAGCTCTGGAAGAAATCAACAGATAGGCTCTTAGCCCTGCCGGACAATCGTACCACTCCACTTGAAGAAATATACTTGTCCTCAGCTCAGCTCCTCATCAGGAAATGCCCCAGAAATACACTGCCTTGCAACCATGTCCTTGTCAAGCCTGCTCAGTATGACCATCACATTGTGAAATCATACTTAGATGCACAGAAGGAAAAAGAAAAGCATTATCATGACAAGCTATCTATGTGAAGTCTACCACCGCTTCAGCCAAGAGAGAGTGTAAGGATGTCACCAAACCCAGATGTCAGGCAATGGATCGTAGGTATAATCGAGGAACATCACATTAGCTCCTGTTCGTATGTGGTGAGGGCCGCAAACAATGTGTCCCGGCGTAACAGGCTCCATCTCTGGAGTGCACCCCTATTACCCAACATTGATCCTTTGGAAAGTCAGCCACCCTTTAGTTCCTATGTTTCCCAGGATGTGAATGATGTCCCTGCTCCTGTTCCTCAATGGGACACCCCAGTGGAAAATTGCTATAAGTCCCCAAGTCCCAGTGTGCAAGAATCTGAATCCTTAAGCTTCCCAACAGCATCTTCACCTCAAGTCACTACATCACCCAGAAAACACCACATACACCACCAGGAGAGGCAGGGCCATGAACCCTCCCAGACATCTGGATCTTTCAAAAAAAAAAAAAGAATCATTTAAAATTAATTGATCCATTTGATCTGAGTTTGATGCTGAGTGTTAATTAACGAGTAGTTTATAACTATTAACAGACTCTTTCGTTTTGCTTGTTTCTTTGAAAGAAAGGGAGATGCAACGTATTAATTGGGCTACATTGCTGTTGTCGTTGCATTATTATTGTTGTTGTTGTTATTTTTGAGTTTTTGATTGCATACATGAAGACATCATCAAAGAAATAAAGGTGCTCTCGCTTGCGGCACAATGGAGTCTGTGTGAGTTCATGACAATAACCCCTGACAATCACAGAGCCTCCCCTATGTTTAACAGTCAGCTGCAAACATTGCATGTCATACCATTCTCTGGGTCTACAATGTACAAATTGCTGTTTCTGTGATCCAAAATGTTCAAACTTCGATTCGTCAGAGCAGAGTACCTGATTGCATTGTTCAGTCGCCCAATCTTGGTGTTATCTTATAAATTTCAGTCTTTTCACCTTATTCTGTGCCCTGTGGTCTCAGCAGTGGTTTATTAGCTGGAACTCTGCCATGGAGACCTGCTGCAATTGACAAGATGTTAATGTTCATGCCTGCTCTCATTTCATTTGTCAGCTGCTGACTTGATTGTCTTCTCTCGCATTAGCTGAGAAACTTCAAGTGCTTGTGTTTCCTTGGGGAGGTTGTTCTGGTTCTTCCTGGTCTTTTCTTGTCTTGTACTAAGCCAGTATATTTCAGTCATTGCAAAGTGTACCTACCTCGCACCATTTTAGATCTTTAGCTTTCCTGCTATATTATTCATAGTGTGTCTTTCTCACAGGGTTTGGATCTTCACACACTGTTCTGTTGGAGTTGCTTCCTTGGCACCACTCTGAACCCACTCATCGACTTTCAAGAATTGTGAACAAGCTGATGAAAACTAATTTCACACATTCACTGATTTGTAAACCATTATTTTATCCGTGATGAATTAGTAACTTCATATTCACACTTCTAACTTCCTCCAAATGTTTACTGGGTGAAATTAAAGCACCACAAAAAGTGAAAAATATACCAAACATTTAGATCCAGAAAATTGTGGGTTCAAATGCAGCTCACACGAGCAGAACTTGAAATTCTCAACTTATAAAAACTAATTTATTTTATTTCATTTTATTTTTTTATTTGAAAAACAAAATGTGCCTTGACATCCCTCAACCTTCAGACAGGTTGCAGACTCTTCCCCCCTTTTCAGACCTTGTTTAAAAAAAAAAATCACAAGCTGGTCAAAAACTTTGGATATGTCATTCAATCCTGACAAATCTCACACTCTCAAAATCTCTCTCCGAAAGGACTGTCGAGCAAACCCACCGATGTATTTTCTTTACAATTATCTTGAGGAAGTTCAGTCATTCCAACTCCTGGGTCTCTTTATCAGGCATTATCTTTCTTGGGCAAACCACATTTCAAAGTTAGTCTCCAAAGCCAGCCGCTGATTGGGCATTCTCTGTCATACAAAGTCCTTCCTTGATACACCTGAACTCCTATCCACCTAAAGGCCTTCATCTGTAGCTTGATGGAGTACCACTGTCTCCTCTGGGCTGGCTCACCAGCCTCACATCTTACTGTGCTTGATGCTGTGGAAACCAAGGCCTTTAAGATCACTGGAATCTCCCGCACTGAAGCTGAGTCAACGGACCTCTCACTTCACCATCACAGACAGGTCGGTGGTCTCTCTGTCTTCTATCCCCTCGTTTCTGGTCTTATACCCTCTGCTTTTTCTGTGCTTTGTCACCACCAAGTTTTTCAAGGAACATGTGGTCCACCATCAACCCCCTTCTGGGCGAAATTACCTAAATCCAGGACCAGTGCTCATTTAAGCCTGGTTTTGGCTTCACGGTTGAGGTGGCTGGCTTCAGATCTAAGGGTCTTGAGTTTGAGCCCCATGGAAATAACACCAGATGGATTGACTCAGCCTGTCATCCTTCTGTGGTGAGTAAAATGAGTACCAGTGTAATGGTAACAGAGGGCCCTGCATTGGTGTCACAACTGCACCCCCCCCCCATAAAATGATGCAACCAGTCGCCACAGGCTGCACACAATAGCTAACTGCTTGCTTCCACTTATTTGTTCCTCTATCTTTTTGCCCCACCTCTGGAATCAACATCCACATCCTATTCAACCTCATTTTTTTACTCCAGGTCTTCAAGACAGCTGTTCACCACCATCTCAGATCATTCCCAATCTAAAACCATGATCTTTTCTTCCCTCATTAACCCTATCCAAATTCTTCCGAATTTTCCAGTTTATCCTTCTTGGAGTTTCCTTCTCCAGGCATGCATGTTTTGCTTCCTGGTTTTGGCTGTTACATCCTGATTCGTTCATTGTGTTAGCTCTTCCACAAATCTTAACTATGTATACAAACCAAAACGATTCAGGCATATGGAAGAGCATGGTGATGGAGGGTCTGATCCCACAAGCAACGAGGAAACCCTTGGACACAATAAGCAAGGGAATGAATGAACATAGGATAGAAGGAAGCATTGCAACATGCAAGTAAGAGCGTTGCTTTAAGAAGGGTTAATGGGGTAAAACCATTGTGGGTGTAAGAATGGGGGATGACATGAGATGGTGGTGTTTCACTTTCTTGAATCGAAGGAGGAAAAAGTGAGATATCACAGCCTCTGAAAGGCAGTTGCACAAATTGGAAAACAAGGAACTGAGTTGAGGTGTGCTGTCAGCCTGGATTTTGGAAGTTTAACCAGGAGAGGGTTACTGGAATAATACGTGCATCCTGGTATTGCTGGGAAGGATTGGAGGGCTATGAGTGTGGAGGAAGCAAAACTTGAGGAGAGGTGGTAAAAAATATAATGGAGACCACTGACCTGCTTGCCATGTGAGAGCAACAGACCTTGAGCTTTGTCCTCATCCCGGGAGATTCCAATAATTTTGAGAGCTTTAAATTCCACATAATCCAGGAAAGACAGATGTGATGCTGAGGTGTCAGCCTGGAGTGAAGAGCAGTACTCCACTGCACTACTGACAAAGGCCTTATAGACTGATGGGTAGCTCTGATTTTCCAAGGAAAGATGAATCAATGGAGGATGCCCAGTCTACGGCTGGATTTGAAGGCCAGCTTTGCTGTTTGGGCAGTCTGGGAGAGGTCATGGCTGGTGGTGATGCCTCGAAGTTTGAGACGACACCTCTTTAAGTATCTGACCATGGAAGTAGGTGGGCTTGTTCTTGAGTGACATAGTGAGACGGTGAGATTTTCCATCATTAAAACACATGTTGTCTATTTATCAGACAAAGCATCTAAGCTTGGACGTAGCATTTCTTGGATTCCAGTATATCTTGCGAGAACTTTTTGAACACCTGAGGATGTTAGGCCAATACATTCGTCAGTTTGTATAAATCACCTGCTTCTTTCATTCAGCAGTGGAGCGGTTCTCTTTTCCAACATAACTTACGTGAACTGATGAAAAATTGTGAAGGGACCTTTCTGCAAAATTTAGTGAGTTGGCCTTTCCGACGACCTTTAGAAGTGCAAACACATAGCATACTGGTAAATTACCTGTTACCCAGGTTGTTTTTCTCTTTGAAAGCTACACTGCTGTGGGCCACGGGCTAGGTGGGAATCAGATTGGTGTCTCTGGCCTGTCCACGTCCTTTGGTAAGTTTTGATTGGGTATGAAGAAAGCCAAATGAGATTTTGACAAACTGCTTTTTCTCCTGGACATCTAGACAAATGATGTTAATTATTTACTTTCTCGTATACAATAAGAGAGCATAGACCTTTGATTTTGAAATGTCATACTTGCCAAGTCCAAAGGGAGCAGTTTTCATTGTTTTTTTTCCAGAAGGTGGATGGAGATTATGTTTTCACATCTGTCTGTCTGTCTGTGAGCAGGATATCTCAAAAATTTGTGGACGGATTTGGATACATCTTGGTGGACAGGTTGGGTGTGTGACAAGGACGAATTGATTCGATTTTGGTGAAGATCCAGATCCGGATCAGAGAATGTAAAAAAAAAAAATTTTTTGAGTGATTCTTCATCATGGAGAAATAGAAGCCTGTTGTTGGTTTAGCGGTTGGGGTGGCTGGCTTGGGGATCTTAGGGTTCTGAGTTTGAGCCCCATTTCCTGCTAAATCAATTCCAGGTGAGGTTGATTCAGCCTCTAATCCTTCCGAGATTTATGAAAAGAGTACCAGTGTACTGGTATGGGGGCACAGCATCAGTGGCACAGTTGTGCCCCAACAAAATTATTGCTGCCCAGCATCCTCGATGTCATACACAAGAAGAAGAAAATTGAGAAATAGTGCCAAAAGATATATACAGCAAAATATTTCAAAACGTTATGGATGAATTATGACAAAAACTGGTGGATGAGTTGCTTTGGTAAGAGGAACAAGTTGATTACATTTTGTTTCAGATCCAGATGCAGATCCAGCCTATCAGTGGGATACAAAATGTCAACTGTTCAGTCTGGTGGAGGTATGTGCTCCACCGAGTGCCGTTCTGGTTACCTCCGCAAATGAAGGTCGAAGTAGGTTATGTGGTCACCCCTCTCTGTCTGTTTGTGTGCAGGATATCTCAAAACGTTTTGGACGTATTCGGACGAAACTTGGTAGGATTCACTTTTGATGAAGATACGAATCAGGATCTGGATGCGAGAATTATTACATTTTTTAAAAAGTGATTCTTCACCGTGAGAAATCAGACCAAAAACGATAAAAAGCATGATATTTCAAAAATTTATTGGGTCCGATATGTTCTCGTGGATCAGGAATTGCGTGGCGGAGGTATGCGCTCTACCAAGTGCCCTTCCAGTTTGGTCTGTTTTTTTCCATTGGAGCAAAATTCAGTTTCTTTCAACTGGAAGCAATTTTGCATTGGGCTAAAAAAGAAGAAGATCTTGATGCTTTGGGAAATGGAACACGGATCTACAAGACACTTGGACACAGGAGGCGGCCATTTTGGCCCATCATTCCGGTGCTTCATCAACAACCATATTCATTCAATGTATCAGTTTATCCACTTAATTTCATCGGGATGTGGAGAGGGAGGTGCACGGAAATAGTTAAACCTCCACAAGTTTCTGCCATTATTGATGGATTTATTATCAAAAGAGAAGCATTTGATCCCACAGTTGTTTTTCAGAGACCTTTATCACATGGAAAGGAGGTTCGACTCGACACATTGCTGCTCTTTCTTTTTTATAACGCTGGATATTGAAACATCCAGTCACACTGTCTGCCTTCCCTTCGAGTGAATGACAAAATGCTCTCCCAGAAGTTTAGGTCAAGCAGACAGCTGTTCCTTCCACGGGTTAGCTGCTGTATATCAATTTGCCATCCTTGACGATAAGCTGTCTCATTGTGGATTTTTAAAAACGTGAAATCCAGACTCGGGACAGCTCCTTGAGTGATGTGCAGCGGGTTGAAGAGGAAATTGGTCAGGCACAATGGCACAGAAGCATTACCTTTAAAACAAATCTCCAGCAGTTAACAAATAAATACAAAACAATTAAATAATAAATATTCTAATCATTCGGCGAATGATAAACGAGTTATTTATTTAATTTGGCTAAATTTGTTGTTTTTTTTGTATACATGATCGAGAGTATTGGAAGAGGTAGAGCAGAATGGAAAGGAACAAAATGGAAAAGGAGAAACACCAACAGCAGAGTAGAAATGACAGTGAGATCAAGGGGACGGGGAGAAGGACACCTGGGGTTGAACAAGCTGCATGAAACACAGCAAGAAGAGAAAGGGGGGGAGTGAGGATGAAACAAAAAAAAATGGACAAACCAACTGACAACTAGCAAATTAAAAGAGCTGAGAAAGAGGGGGGTAAATCACAATAATATAGAAAAGGGGAGTGCTTTGGAATGGAGTCGTTTGTGAGAAAATAGATAACGAGTATGGATGGGGAGAGGGGTGATGTGAGGTGGTGAACAGCCATGTTGAAATCCTGGAGGGAAGAATGGGACTGAACGGACTGAGGAAATCAGTTACGCGGGTGAGAGAAAAGGGGAACAAATGAGTGGAGGTGAGCAGTGAGCCTGGATTTTGTGAGGTTAACACGAAGAGGGTTACTGTACTGGCAGATGGCAGGGGGTGCAAGACTAAAAAGGAGGAAGTAGAATACAGGGAGGCTGCTGCCATCCTTGCTGCGATGTGAGAGTAATAGGCCGATGCTCATCTTCATCGTGGGACATCCCCATGATTTTGAGGGCCTTAAGACCTTTACCTGCACTTGTCCATTATCCAAAGCATCAATCAAATCACCTGGAAATTAAATCACATCACTGTGATTTTAAAATATATTACTGCTGTACAATATTGAATCTATAAAGTAATTTCGTTGTTGTCTCTCGTGTCCAACTCACTCCATTGGCCATTTAACAGAGATTTCCCCCCCCCCCACAATTTAACTGATCATTTCTGATGTATAATTGTTGTTTGATTGCTGAGATTTATTGCACAAATGGGTAATTAAAGCAATGTGTTCCACAGCCTTCTTTTGACATCAATGTGGCAGACTTGGCCCATACTCTCAGACCATTCTGCAGTCATGTTTGCAGAATCTTTTATTTTAATATGGTCTTAGGCCATTGGAGGAATAAACACAGCCACTGACCTTGTGAAAGACAATGTCACTTTCTGGGGCATTCTGGGTACCAGCGACGCCATCTTGTGACATTGCTTTTGTCGCCACAGCCAGCGTAGCAATTAAGGATAAATCTTTCCCTCCCCCCCACCCCACCCCCGTCGCCTCCCACCTTTCCCCACAACACTAAAAGTGTCTGCCGTCATGCCACATATGCAAGAAAGCACTACTTAATATGAAGAGTACAGGTAGAGGACTTAGCACAGGTGAGATGAACTGAATGTCCTTGTCCTGCGCTTTGTTAGCTATGTGACTGTGACCTTGAAAGGTGACTGGTGCATGTAACTCATTTTGGGCCTGTATGTTCTGTATTGGGGATTAAGTGTTCTGTATTGCTGAGTAGTTTCCTATTGATTACGAATTAGTTATGCTGGTCCCTCATTTTGCAATATAAATTTTAGTTATTAGGATTATACTTCCATGTATATGCCTATTTTACGTTGGACAATGAGGCAATCCATTCAATAATTGTGGAAACTAAGTGAGATAGTGGTGAGGGTGAAAATAAAATTGAGAAAATAAAGAAGGGGAAAAAATAGAAATAAAAGAAAAACAAAGCTGGGGAAGTGTGGAGTGGAGAGAACATCAGGAGGTTGGGGGTTGGAAGGAAACAGGTATATGGGGAGAGAAGATCCATGTGTGTTGTGGTGTCCTCATTTTTGCAGTTGTTAAATCTTTTCTATAAGAGAGCCATTTGTCTGTGTGTCTGTCTCACTGATCTGAATATAACTGGATCACCGGTTTGCTGAAAAAAACTGAAGTCACGACCGCCACCTTGGTACTCACCGCAACTGTAAGGGCGGCACACACAATGCCAACGTGTGTTACATTTGGGTGCAATAACAAACAATATTTTGACTGTGGGAAGTCATTTCTCAGGTAAATGGATGTGTCACAAAAAACTGGAACCCGAGATGCAGTCTTGCTTTACTTTGGGAGAGCTGAATATGAGTTATGATATTTAAAGTTTGGCCAACTGTCATTCATTCGTCCATTGTATATTTCATTAGCAAACAGAAATTATTGTGGAAATGGAGAATGCAAAACATTCTGGAATAAAAATTTTTTTGCATTGTTTACGATGGAACTTTCGGTAGGCATAGTGAGTCCCAATATGGCGGCCGTGTGGCCTCATCAGCAAATGCACTCTCATTGGCCAGTAGTTCTCCTCCATGTGAGTCAGATCCTGACATTCGCAGGGAATATGTTCCTGAAAAATGCCGTGAATGTCGAATCCGCGAATGCCGTAGCATTGTTTCAATGGGGAAAAGGGGGATAGGTTCTCAGCGGTTTGCCATTCATAAGAGAAAATTAAAAATCCCTGAAAACCCATTTTAAAAACCAGCAAATATGCCCGTAAAAACCAAGAATATGCTTGCAAAACACCAGGAGTATGCCAGCAAAAGAACTGCATGAAAAAACCGCCACTATGACTGCAAAATATCACAAAATTGTGAAAAAAACTGCGAACATGCATGCAAAAAAAAACACAAAAATGTGAAAAAACTGTGAACATGCACGCAAAAAAACACAAAATTGTGAAAAAAAAACTGCGAACATGCACAGAAAAAAAACACAAAATTGTGAAAAAAAAACTGTGAACATGCACAGAAAAAAAACACAAAATTGTGAAAAAAACTGCGAACATGCGGGCAAAAAAAACACAAAATTGTGAACAAACTGCGAACATGCAAGCAAAAAAACCACAAAATTGTGAAAAAAACTGCGAACATGCCCGCAAAAAAAACCACAAAATTGTGAAAAAAACTGCGAACATGCGGGCAAAAAAACCCCACAAAATTGTGAAAAAACTGCGAACATGCACGCAAAAAAACCACAAAATTGTGAAAAAAACTGCGAACATGCACGCAAAAAAACCACAAAATTGTGAACAAACTGCGAACATGCACACAAAAAAAACACAAAATCGTGAAAAAAAAAAACTGCCAACATGCACGCAAAAAAAACACAAAATTGTTCAAAAAAAAACTGCGAACATGCACTCACAAAAAACCCACAAAATTGTGAAAAAACTGCGAACATGCACGCAAAAAAACACAAAATTGTGAAAAAACTGCAAACATGCCCGCAAAAAAAAACACAAAATTGTGAAAAAACTGCGAGCATGCAAGCAAAAAAACCACAAAATTGTGAAAAAAAAACTGCCAACATGCCCGCAAAAAAAAAAAACTGTTAATACACCTGCAGAAAACCAGGAATGTGCCCGTGAAAAGTGTGAATGCTCGAAGCGCAGGGCCGCAAATGTAGAAGCATGTCGCATTTTATAAACCGCGAATATGAGGGGTCCGCGAATAGTGAATCCATGAATGTCGGGGTCCGACAGCATCAGGCGCAGTTCTGTGTGTGTTTGTGTGCGTTTGGCCATTTTTTTTTAATCAGAGATGGCTGAACGGATCTTCGTCAAACTTCCAAGGGTTTATGTTTGCACATCGGGAAGTGTTTTGGGCAAATCTAATAAATTAGAAATTTTTGGAAAAAAAAAAAAGTTGGATTTTTTCTTTAATTGCCTGACAGTGCCGAAGCCTATAGCTATGTGAGAGGTAATATTAAATCATCCCCCCGACCCCATTCCTTTGTGGGTGTAGGGAAGTGTTTTAGACCCCCCACCATGGAATGTCACGTATCACTGCTGGTCTGTAATAAATGAATAAGAGAGAAGTGTCGTGTGTGTGTGTGTGTGTGTGTGTGTGTGTGTGTGTGTGTGTGTGTGTGTGTGTGTGTGTGTGTGTGTGTGTGTGTGTGTGTGTGTGTGTTGTTAGAATATCTGGATAAAGAATTGAGTTGGGTGTGGGGGGGGGGGTGGGGAGAAGGGATGGTGCAATCCCACCGTTTGTGCATATGTAATATGAAGATGGTCGCAAATACATGAACTGCAAATTATACTGTGATCGAGGGAGGGAAGAGTTCCTGTACCTCCAAGTCAGGACACATGGCCATTGTTTATGGTCCACTTTGCAGCATTCTTGCACCATCTGGATTCCACATAATCGAAATTAATGCAATGGTATGAGACAAGAAAATGATTCAATGATTCTTTCAACCATTAAATCTTTGCATTGCTTTACAATAAACGAGTGCCATTGATTAATGAGGGATTGACAGGATAGGTCACAGGTAGCGCACTTGCCTTTACAATCCTAATAGTCTGGGTTTTATTCCTGACCTGACTATAAAATACCACCCAGGCGTTTTTCGGTTACTGAGCGGCATCACCCAGTGCAATATAATTTGGAGGAACATTAAGCAGGCTGTCCTGTGTGCTGGTATTTTCTTGTGATCCCATACGGTATCTTTTCTACCTAAGTTACCGACCAGTCCCACCAATGTCCATGTATCAGATAATACAAATAATACAAAAAAACAAAAATGGCAGACACCAGTCCATTTACAGTGGAAGAGAGGCTTGCAGCAATGGCGTGGCACCATGAGAGGAGAAACACAAACAAGACGATGAAACAGGTGCAAGAAGACTTCGAGGAGCGTTTTGGAAAGCCAGCACCGTCAAAATCAAATCTTCATCTTTGGGGGAAAAAAACATTTCAGACTGGAACTGCACTTGGCAGCAAGTGCAGTGGACGATCAAAAATTGTTATTATAAAATTATAAATCGTCAAAAATTGTAAGTAGCTTATAAATTATGCCAACGAGTCTGGTGATAGTTTGACTAGGTTGTCCAATTTAACCATCGTGTTTCTATGTCTAATTTAACCATAAGTAGATTTTATATCTTCAATGTGGATAATGTCCATGTTAGCCACATCAGTCCCTGATGGTGTTCTTCTCTACACGTGGATGTAGTTGTGTGGAAGGGGTCTCTTTGATAAATACTTTGGCAAGGATCTGCATTGCTAAAATCTCTTTCCTTTTTTTCGTCGTCTCCATGATGGTTTTGTTTGGGGGCATCTATTTATTACATACCAAATGTGGCAGATTTTATTTGCTTTCTCTTCCCATCACCAATTACCTTCCTTTCTCAAGACTCCCATCTTACCTTGTCTGACTTGCATTTTTCAAGTTAAATTTTCTCAAAATAATCGACATTTCACTTTTCATTATATTGAGTTTTAACTAAAATGGGATTGTTCATCAAAAGTGCCACGTGTTATCGTAAGTGTTCCTTAATATGGAATAGGCAAAACCGAGAAGCGAACGTCGAATTCTTCTTGCATTCGCTTTTAAATATATCAAATGAAAGTCTTTTTGCGACGAAAAAATAAATATTACCTGAACATTACCTTCACAACAACAACTACACCGCCGAGAACAGGATCTCATCTGAAAAAAAAAAAAATCCTCAACATTACCTTCACAACGACAACTACACTGCCTAGAACAGGATGTCATCTAAAAAAAATAAATATTACCTCAACATTACCTTAACCACAACTACACCACCTAGAACAGGATCTCATCTGAAAAAAAAAATCCTCAACATTACCTTCACAACGACAACTACACTGCCTAGAACAGGATGTCATCTAAAAAAAATAAATATTACCTCAACATTACCTTAACCACAACTACACCACCTAGAACAGGATCTCATCTGAAAAAAAAAATCCTCAACATTACCTTCACAACGACAACTACACTGCCTAGAACAGGATGTCATCTAAAAAAAAAAAATATTACCTCAACATTACCTTAACAATAACTACACCACCTAGAACAGGATCTCATCTAAAAAAAATATATTACCTCAACATTACCTTCACAACAACAACTACACCGCCTAGAACAGGATCTCATCTGAAAAAAAAAATCCTCAACATTACCTTCACAATGACAACGACACCGCCGAGAACAGGATCTCATCTGAAAAAAAAAATCCTCAACATTACCTTCACAACGACAACTACACTGCCTAGAACAGGATCTCATCTAAAAAAAAAAATATTACCTCAACATTACCTTAACAACAACAACACCGCCTAGAACAGGATCTCATCTAAAAAAAAATATATTACCTCAACATTACCTTCACAACAACAACTACACCGCCAAGAACAGGATCTCATCTGAAAAAAAATATATTACCTCAACATTACCTTCACAACAACAACTACACCGCCGAGAACAGGATCTCATCTGAAAAAAAAAAATCCTCAACATTACCTTCACAACGACAACTACACTGCCTAGAACAGGATCTCATCTAAAAAAAATAAATATTACCTCAACATTACCTTAACAACAACAACACCGCCGAGAACAGGGTCTCATATAAAAAAAAATATATTACCTCAACATTATACCTCAACATTACCTTCACAACAACAACTACACCGCCGAGAACAGGATCTCATCTGAAAAAAAATACATTACCTCAACATTATACCTCAACATTACCTTCACAACAACAACTACACCACCTAGAACAGGATCTCATCTGAAAAAAAAATCCTCAACATTACCTTCACATCGACAACTACACTGCCTAGAACAGGATGTCATCTAAAAAAATATATATATTACCTCAACATTACCTTAACAATAACTACACCACCGAGAACAGGATCTCACCTAAAAAAAATATATTACCTCAACATTATACCTCAACATTACCTTCACAACAACAACTACACAGCATAGAACAGGATCTCATCTGAAAAAAAAATCCTCAACATTACCTTCACAACGACAACTACACCGCCGAGAACAGGATCTCATCGAAAAAAAATAAATACTAGAAGCGAACATAGAATTCTTCTTACATTCGCTTCTGACTTTAGCTATAACTTGTTCACAACTGTATACGCAATTTCGGGTTACTTCAGCCTGGATTCGGAATCAGCGATCAAATAACGTAAATCACAATTAAAAATTATTTTTTGATGATGCGGCAGATATCTTTATTAAAATCAGTGGAGGAAATATACACCATGTCTGATATTTGGGTCTTTCATGTCTCCGTTGATGCCTTTATCTCCCGGCATGCATCATTCCCCATGACAAAAACCGGAAACGAAAAAAAAACAGAAGCAAAAAAAAAAACGGAAGAAAAAGGGTCATAGCCAACAACACGGATTCCAAATTGCCAGGGGTATTGTGTTGTTGTTGTTGTTGTTGTTTCCTATTCTCTCATGTGCACACGTTAAGTATGAAGCTCACTGCGTTCGCTATAATGAGAATACAGGACTGTATTTGTTTTACAAAGACACAAATTGCACATATACTTCGATCAAGAGTAATACAACTAGTCTACGACATTTTTAATGGCCATAATTATTCCCACCTTGTCGGGTTGGCGTGAAAACGTTTTGGCTTGATTCTATCATGAACCGGCTGGCCAGGCCTCTCATTTGACCGAAGGTGGCAAGAATTTTTGAAATTGCTCAGGATACTGGAATGAACTCATTGACACTTCTCAAAAGGCACCGATGCATTTTCCCGATGCTGGAAGACGGGTCGACCAGTTAATGTCCCTCCGATGGACGGTGCACACACACGCGCACACACATCTATGCCTTGCCCTGCCTGTGAAACACCAGGAAGGCAGCTTTTAGCTGGTCGGGATTCAAACCCAGTCGAGACGGCTAAAAGGTGAGTGTGCACAACTCTTGGGTATCTTGTCGGCCATTATCCTTTGACCAAGATAATTGCCCCCAACTCTTATTTACTCCCCATTTTCTCTTTTGAGTTTTATTCCTGAATTTTTTTTTATATCTCGAAAGTTTATTTTGTAATTTAGCAACCTTTCATTGATGGTGTCCTTTATTTTCATGATTTCATGTGAGCAATTATTTCCAGCTGCTGAAGTTTCAAGCACAGTCCAAAACTGCTGTATATATAAGTAATAGTGGGGGGGGGGGGTATGCTTACACATTGTAAGCAATAACGAACCGTGCTTCCACATTGTCTCGGGTCGCTCACCTGCATTTATTTTTTTTCATTTATTTATTTTCATTTACTTATATTTTCATTTAGGGATGCTTTCCAACAGATGGATGATTTTTCCCCCCTGTGTATCGGCTTTGATGTCTGTTGGCATGCAAAATTTCATCTTTCCACATCACCCAGAAGGAACCTATCTTTAATATCAGTCAGTAAGTGAGTGAGTAAGTCAGTCAGTCAGTCAGTCAGTCAGTCAGTGAGTCAGTGAGTCAGTGAGTCAGTGAGTGGTTAGAAAGAGCTTTATATTGTTGCGGTTCTCGGAACCGTGTGCATTCAACATACAGGTGTCCCAAAGTTCGTTATTCCATTCAGTACATGTGCAGATAGAACCCCTCCTTGTGTGTAATGGGAAAGTGAAAGGGGGTGCGTTGCTATTTTTTTTTAGTTCGGGTAATAAATCTTTATATAACATCCTCCATTGCGATCCACAGTACCCGAGCGCTTGCAGCCTTTGGTTCGCTGGCAACAACGTACCACGGTCCACGCTTCTCCAAATGCTCCAACTCTTTCTTGACAAGTCCACACACGTGTAGTGGGCAGGCCTCGCCGGTGCCTGGCCGATGCCCAGCCCAGAAAGGGCGGACCCATGGGAGCCCCATCCAATCAGGGCGGACAGTGACGTCAGTTTTGACCAAGGCCCCACCCCGCTTAGGGAGGTCTATAAACCACGACACCATCCTCAGTCTTGAGTTCTTTGGGGGTCGTTCGTTCTGTGCATGGAGGCTGGAGTTTGTTGGAAAATGAAGGGGTTCCAGCTGCTGGGCTCCGCTCATGTCTTGCCCCGACGGCCCGACTCCTCGTCCCGGCCCACTCGAGGTCCTCCACGGATGCGAACTCCACACGGTCGGCTGTGGACCTGACTGCACGAATGCTGGCAGGTGCTGCACCAAGGAGCATTCCTTTCACCGAGATTCAGGTACTCAAAAGAACTGTGACCTCAGCCCGCCTCCCTCCCTGGCTGCAAAAGTCCTTTGCCTTAAACTGGGTTTATTTTGTCCGAGCGTGTCTGAGTGTGTGGCGCCAGTCTAATAAGTAGAAACTGTATAAGTGTGTTTCGATCATTGTAAATCTTGGCTGTATATCCCGCGATAAGTCTGCTCTGTGTCTTCTTTTGTAAGTTGCTGTAAATTGTCGCACTACATCTTCTTTCTTTCCCCTGCATAACACCCCAATAAACCCGTTTTTGTGCCACATACATTTCCTCGTTTATAATAAATAAATTATTGCAGAAATGTTCCCAGTTCGTTTCCGTCTTTTCTTTCATTGGTCCAGCATGGTTCGGATCTGAGTTTTAGCCAGGGTTTTATACCTGTTAATCTGCTCATCCTCGCCAGCATGGCTTTGGCAGTTCCGCTCGACTGCACCCAAACCGGAGTTGGTAGTCGGTAGTTTGAACTCTACCGCAGTCGGTAGAGTGACCCGGTTCGAGCAAGACGTGCCGAGGGCGTGGTTCCCCGGTAGACGACACCGCGTGGTTAATTAGGTAAATTGGTTCTAGACAAAAAGACCCTACGCTACGTAGTGGAGGTATTGGCGTACACGGTCGGTTAAGCGACCCGCCGCCTCACGGAGTTGTCCGAGAGGGACGGCCTACATTTCTGGAGAGTCCGGTGGGAAACGACGTAACTTTCCCCACCTCGTGGTCGTTCTCGTCACCGGACCTCCGGCCCGCAACAATATATTAGATATCGAAGCACACTTGGCAATTGAACACAGACCCCTTTGCGTGGTGGTCCACGATAATGTCCTGTGTATGGTCTCTCTTACGACTTATCAGATGCTCAGCAACACACAAGTTGCCATGCAAGCAGATAAAGTAACTAAATATGAACTTGAATTTCCGACCCGTCCTCCATAATTAAATTTAAATTAATATGAAAGGCACACACATTAAACATGAAGGTTCATCGAGTTAAGTATCGAAAGAAAAATTGATTCTGCTTGCAGCTTATTTCCCAGTGGAATCAATGACACCGTTGGGTTTCTTATGATGGTGAAAATATACATGTTGTTGTTCCTCATTTAGTGTGTGCACATGAAATGTTTAACCTCAAGAGATAACATTCGACTCAACTCTGAAAACACTTCATTTGGCTCTGGCAAGGGTGGAGTCTCAATTAAAGTCTAAAGTAAAAAAAACTATCTTTTATTTTCTTGACTTGGCCACTTAACTTAACATAAACCAACTGCATATACAAGATGTTCTCCCTCACTGAGATGTTTGTGTTGCATCATATATGTGTGCAGCAATACGAAAATATGTGAAATGGATTATGAAAAAGATGAATGAATCCATTCACAAAAGTGGCAAACACAAAAAAGTGGACTTGATGAAAAATTAATGGCCCTTTGACCAAACTAGGCAGCTTCGTTAGTTGCGGTGCTCAGAAGCAAGCGTAGATACCAAACGCTGAGTGTTTGGAAATCCCAAGTTACTCAACCCTCCTCACCCCACAACTTGCATATTGGAGACTTAAGCTCTCCCCATATTCCCATACACCCTTCATCACATGTTCACAATTGCGACTAAAGATTCCTCGAGAAAATGGAAAAGCTCCTGGTTGTCTTCAACATCCCCACAACCGACATTTACAGCTGGAACCATGTTCTGACAAGTTAACTTATAATCTATCTCGACTCTTCACTAAATCCTTCACTTCCATCAGCTTACCAACCACATACAAAATGACAAATATTACATTTTTTCGCAAAAAGGAAACTAAAAGACATCCTTTTTTCGTGTGCAGCACTGCTGTGGGAAGCATCATTTGTTGGGGGTGCAGCTGTCACACTCATTCAGTGCCCTCTGGAGATAAGAGCAATAATTTGGACTTTGGCGAGGATTTTTTTTTTTGTATTCATAGTCGAGGCTCGTGAAAGAGCCAGAACACTGAACGGATCAGGATGTAATAGGACGCACAAGGAACAGGAGAGAGAGGTGGGAAACAGAAACACCAGTAACAGAGTTGAAAGCCAAGATAGAGGGAAACGGACATACAATGGATGTGGGGAGGAATGGGTTTCAGGAGAGGATGCATGGAGTGGACAAGGTGGATGCAGAAGCAAACTCTCAGGAGTGAAAATGAGTGGAGTTGAGCAGGGATCCTGATTTAGGTAGTTTCACCAGAAGGGGGTTGATGGTGGACCGTATGTGCCCTGCAGAAACCTGGGGGGGTGGGGGTGGGGGGGTTGCGTGGCTGTGGGGGGGGGACAAAGCACGGGGAGAGCACATGGTGCAGGACGAGGTGGTGGAAGATAAAAAGAACATCGACCTGTCTGTGATGGCGAATTGATCGGCCCATCGACTCAGATTCATTGCGTGAGATTCAATAATCTTGAAGGCCTTGGTTTCCACGGCATCAAGCTGAGCAAGATGTGAGGCAGGGGAGCCAGCCCAGAGGCGAGAGCAATGCTCTCCATCAAGCCAAGAATGAAAGCCTTGTAGGTGGATAGTTCAGGTGTGCCAAGGAAGGACTATTTTTAGTTTGTGATCACATTCCAACCAATTACAGTAAAATAATGTTTTCATTTCAACACTGAAGAATGTGGTGTGTGTGTGTGTGTGTGTGTGTGTGATATATATATATATATATATATATATATATATATATATATATATATATATATATATATATATATTTTTATATATATATATATATATATATATATATATATATATATATATATATATATATATACATATATATGTATATATATATACATATATATATATACATATATATATATACATATATATGTATATATATATACATATATATACATATATATGTATATATACACATATATATGTATATATATATACATATATATACATATATATGTATATATACATATATATATATATATATATATATATATATATATATATATATATATATATATATATATATATATATATATATATATATATATATATATATATACATATATATATATATATACATATACATATATATATATATATATATATATATATATATATAAATATATACATATATATATATATATATAAATATATACTGTATATACCCAGACAGATTCAATGCATGATGTATTGAAACTCAATGTATCTAAATGCTTCACCTTCTGAGGATGCCCAACATGCTGCCCTGAAGGCTGCTTGTCTTGAAAGGTTGATGCTCAAGCCAAGCCTGTGTCTGCTCTGTGGTCTCAACTAACCTGGAGGTTGCTTGACTTGCACGTTGATCCTCAACCCAAACCTGTGTCTGCTCTGTTGCCTCAGCTCACCTGGATGCTGCTTGTTTTGCACGTTGATCCTCAACCCGAGCATGTGTCTGCTCTGTAGTCTCAGCTGACCTGGAGGCAGCTTATCTTGCACGTTGATCCTCAACCCGAGCCTGTGTCTGCTCTTGAATCTCAAGTGACTTTTAGACTGACATTCTTTTTTCATCTGATTTGTTTCTGTCCAACAGGGGGTCTTTTTTGGTGCCATGTCACAGTATTTATAATGTTGGTAAGGTACGTTAAAATATTTATTAACAGATGTGTTCCCTTGTGAGTTTTAGCAGTGCTCCGGCAGGCATCTTACCATGCCGATCTTCGTGAGGGAGTGGATTGAAGTTAAAAAAAAAAACCAACAGATGGATCGTCCCGAGACCGGGAAGATAAGAGGGAGGGGAGAAACGCACCAAGGGAATACACAGTTTCCGTTATGATGTTGCATACATAATATGACATCAACATATGTTCTTCACAATACATATTACTCGATCGTGGCAGTGTGGAAGCACCATACCCGCTCAAGGCCTGAACATGGATGTGTTTTTATAAACCTGTGGAAAGCAATCTTTTTAATAACAGGTGCATGTGTACAGATTTAGTGATTAAATTTGTGCGGTTGACAACAAATCACTACAAACTCAACATCTGATTATATATATATATATATATATATATATATATATATATATATATATATATATATATATATATATATATATATACATATCTACATACATACATATCTACATACATATATATATTCTATTTTTTTTAATCCAAACATAGCCCTCGACCTTCATCTGGGTGAAAGAAGCGGCGAAGTTTGGTTGCACCGTTTCCTGCAGGGTGCAAATAAATAAATGAGCAAACACACAAACAAACAAAGTTTCATATATATATATATATATATATATATATATATATATATATATATATATATATATATATATATATATATATATATATATGTACATATATATACATATATATATATATACATATATATATACATATATATATATATACATATATATATATATATATATATATATATATATATATATATACATATACATACATATTGTTGCGGATTCGCGCCCGCCTGCGTGCTGACGGCCACGTAACTCGAATCGCGGCACGTCGCCCACCGGACGGACAATCCAGTCGTGACCCTCTCGGACTAACGCCGGGAACCAGTCACGGGTGGACCTTTCGGTCTCACCGCGATCGAGCCAATCAGCCCCCGCGTAGGATAGGGTTGCTCGCCAAATTCGACCTACCTAAGTACCCATGCGGAGGGTAGACCGGGCGATCGCACCTCGCCGCAGGTCGACTTCGGACATGGGCCACTTAAGCGACCCGTTCCGTACTATCGGGATAACCGAGCGGTGTTATTCGTCGACCTCGACGGTTCGATTAATTATCGGGCGTATTCAGCCCACTACCAACCCTTTACGTGAAGCAAGATGAGGATTCAATGAAAGAAATGACGAAGCGAAGCGGGAAACAGTTCAACACAAAGCACATTTATTCGCGACGAACGGAAAGCACACATATTCAATTCCACCAAAAGCACACAGAAAAGAAAAAAACACAATGCAATTTACACAAAAAGCAAATGCGACAATGCAGATCTAATACCGATTACACGAGCACACGGCAACACTTATACAATTTTACTTCACAGACGGCGCCGACAACACATACCCAAAACCAAGGAAAGAATACCCTCAAGGATGAGGCGGGCCTGAGGCCGAGACCGGGTCGGGCCTACCCGTCTGGTGATGAGACGCGGAGCGGCGATGGTGCCTCAACTCCGCGGGCCTCGCGGACAGTGTCTGGTAGGGGGTGGGAAAGGGGCCCCCTTGGTCGCACTATCTCAGCGCGGGGGGAAACAGGAGGGGGTTGCTGATGCTTGGGGTATAGAGGATTTTTATTGTCCCGCGACGAGCGTCTCCACCTCGGCCAGGTCGCGCTGTCGGCCTCCCTGGGGTGCAGCTCCCTGCACGACGCGAGCACCCCCTCGTCTGCCCTCGCCGCCTCTCCACAGCTCCGTCCCCTCCGCTCCGACTCCAACGCACACACGACCAGCTCCTTCTTGCCAACTCCACCGCCCGCGAAGTCTTAACTCTCTGTTCTCTGGACTGACGAACACGGTCGCTTATATCAGCCCCGTGGCTTCGCCTTTGACCCCCTCCCTTCGACCTTTCACCTCGCTCCCCATTGGCCCGAGAAAAAGTGGGCGTGAATGCTTTTTGATCCATAAATTTGCATATATCGATCGCCCTCCAACGCCCTGGAGGCGGGGCCAAATCGCCCCTCGCTCACCGATTGGACGGCAAAAAGTGGGCGTGTGTCGTTTTTGATCCGTTTTTGAAGCACAAAATCCGTGATTTTGTACACGCTGTTCGGCGCGCGCCCTGCACAAGTCCAACACCGGTACCCACAAGCGGCGCAAGAACGGTGGCGATGCGACGGTTGCGAGGTGTGACGTGAAGGTCGTGGCGGTTGTGGTGAAGCGGCGTTGTGGTTGGTGGTTGATGTTGTGGTTGTGGTGGTAATCATGGCGGTTGGTCCAAAATAAAGATAGCAAAAGAAAAACGGCTATCCTGAAGAGTCGCAGCACGTATAAATGACATGTATTCCCACTAGACAACGGGTTTGGGCCTAACTACACATGTACTTACCGAGATACCTCACCTAAGGGACCTGAATGGTGGTTTGCGAATTTGGTAACCACAACAATATATATATATATATATATATATATATATATATATATATATATATATATATATATATATATACATATATATATATATATATACATACAAATAGATACATACATATATATATATACATACAAATAGATACATACATATATATATATATATACATATATATACATACATATATATATATATATTTATATATATATATGTATATATATATAAATATATATATATATATGTATGTATATATATGTATATATATATATATATATACATATATATATACATATATATATATATATATATATATATATATACATATATATATATATATATATATATATATATATGTATATATATATATATATATATATATATATATATATATATATATATATACATATATATATATATACATATATATATATATATATATATATATATATATATATATATATATACATATATATACATATATATATATATATATATACACACGAGCAAATATAACCTGTCGCTTCATTGACGGGGATATTAATGGGAGCGGGGGAGTAAGAAGGAGAGGAGGGAGGTTATGGTGAGGGGAGGGACAGGAGGAAGGGAGACCAAGGAGGGGTGGGGCAGTGAGGAGCAGTTGGGGAGTGAGGAGGGGTGAGAAAGTGGACGCAGCGACGTGCTGTTCTGGCACATGCTCCCATACCTGACCTGACCTGATATATTTATATACATACGCATGCTGCGTCCACTTTCCGCCGGTACTCAAGGGGCCTCCGTCTGGCCATCCCCCAGGCAGATGCCAGGCCCATCCCCATCTCCTTGAGATGATGGTCAACCTGTTGCAACCATGAGGCACGTGGTCGACCCACTGGCCTCCTCCACTCATGAGACTCCCTCGCTGAGAGAATCTGGTGAGCAGGATCAGAGTCAGGAAAATGAGCCACATGTCCATACAGCCGCAACTGACGCTCACGGACTATGCAGGTAACAAATCTCATCCGAGTCTCTCTCAGCAACCGCTCGTTGGACACAAAATCCGACCAGCGATAGCCAAGG
>NC_140968.1:32200037-32285037 GCF_056783735.1 Eptatretus burgeri | reverse complement strand
GGAGCATATTGTTGCGGTTGTGGAAAGACCCTGAGGTGTCGCACTCAACACAGAAAGGATCCCTAGTTTAGATATCTCCATCGTCATTCTGTTTAGTGAGGTTACCCATCCCCTAGCATCAGTGGGCAGGGAAATGTGTTGAGTGTTTATAGCAGGTTTGACTCCCTTTGTTATTCTCCCCTTTCTAAAATCCCTCTCTTTGTCAATCTCTTCTAATCCCTCTCCCCATCCCTCTTCTAATCCCTCTCCTTCCCCGCACTTTTCTACAGTGCAAAAATGCACACAAAGCAACATGCACACATTACATTACATTAGGAAACACACAATCAAATTCAGTTCAGTGCTACCATTAAACTCTGCAAGGCAATTCCTGCATTCTGGGCACAATCCACAATGCTCCCACATTGCATAATCCACACTGGCACCACGGTACGTAATCCACATTGGTACCATGGTAAATAATCCACAACGGTACCACGGTACATAATCCACAATGCTCCCAAATTGCATAATCATCGCTGGTACCACGGTAAATAATCCACACTGGTACAATACATAATCCACACAGTTACCACAGTGCATAATCCACACTTTCACCACAGAACATAATCCACACTTGGACCACAGTACATAATCCACACTTTGACCACAGTACATAATCCACACTGCTACCACAGTGCATAATCCCCACTTGGACCACAGTACATAATCCACACTTGGACCACAGTTCATAATCCCCACTTGGACCACAGTGCATAATCCACACTTGGACCACAGTACATAATCCACACTTTGACCACAGTGCATAATCCACACTTGGACCACAGTAAATAATCCACACTGCTACCACAGTGCATTATCCCCACTTGGACCACAGTGCATAATCCACACTTGGACCACAGTAAATAATCCACACTGCTACCACAGTGCATAATCCCCACTTGGACCACAGTACATAATCCACACTTGGACCACAGTGCATAATCCCCAGTTGGACCACAGTGCATAATCCACACTTGGACCACAGTACATAATCCACACTTGGACCACAGTACATAATCCACACTGCTACCACAGTGTATAATCCCCACTTGGACTGCAGTGCATAATCCACACTTGGACCACAGTACATAATCCACACTTTGACCACAGTACATAATCCACACTGCTACCACAGTGCATAATCCACACTTGGACCACAGTAAATAATCCACACTGCTACCACAGTGCATAATCCCCACTTGGACCACAGTAAACAATCCACACTGCTACCACAGTGCATAATCCACACTTGGACCACAGTACATAATCTACACTGCTACCACAGTGCATAATCCACACTTGGACCACAGTGCATAATCCACACTTGGACCACAGTGCATAATCCACACTTGGACCACAGTACATAATCTACACTGGGACCACAGTACATAATCCACACTGGGAGCACAGTACATAATCCACACTGGGACCACAGTACATAATCCACACTGGTACTACAGTGCATAATCCACACTTGGACCACAGTACATAATCCACACTTGGACCACAGTACATAATCCACACTTGGACCACAGTGCATAATCCCCACTTGGACCACAGTGCATAATCCACACTTGGACCACAGTACATAATCCACACTTGGACCACAGTACATAATCCACACTTGGACCACAGTACATAATCCACACTGCTACCACAGTGTATAATCCCCACTTGGACTGCATTGCATAATCCACACTTGGACCACAGTACATAATCCACACTTGGACCACAGTACATAATCCACACTGCTACCACAGTGCATAATCCACACTTGGACCACAGTAAATAATCCACACTGCTACCATAGTGCATAATCCCCACTTGGACCACAGTACATAATCCACACTTGGACCACAGTACATAATCTACACTGCTACCACAGTGCATAATCCACACTTGGACCACAGTGCATAATCTACACTGGTAGCACAGTACATAATCCACACTTGGACCACAGTACATAATCTACACTGGGACCACAGTACATAATCCACACTGGGAGCACAGTACATAATCCACACTGGGACCACAGTACATAATCCACACTGGACCATAGTGCATAATCCACACTTGGACCACAGTACATAATCCACACTTGGACCACAGTACATAATCTACACTGGGACCACAGTACATAATCCACACTGGGAGCACAGTACATAATCCACACTGGGACCACAGTACATAATCCACACTGGACCACAGTGCATAATCCACACTTGGACCACAGTACATAATCCACACTTGGACCACAGTGCATAATCCCCACTTGGACCACAGTACATAATCCACACTTGGACCACAGTGCATAATCCACACTTGGACCACAGTACATAATCTACACTGGGACCACAGTACATAATCCACACTGGTAGCACAGTACATAATCCACACTGGGACCACAGTACATAATCCACACTGGACCACAGTGCATAATCCACACTTGGACCACAGTACATAATCCACACTTGGACCACAGTACATAATCCACACTGCTACCACAGTGTATAATCCCCACTTGGACTGCAGTGCATAATCCACACTTGGACCACAGTACATAATCCACACTTTGACCACAGTACATAATCCACACTGCTACCACAGTGCATAATCCACACTTGGACCACAGTAAGTAATCCACACTGCTACCACAGTGCATAATCCCCACTTGGACCACAGTAAATAATCCACACTGCTACCACAGTGCATAATCCACACTTGGACCACAGTACATAATCTACACTGCTACCACAGTGCATAATCCACACTTGGACCACAGTGCATAATCCACACTTGGACCACAGTGCATAATCCACACTTGGACCACAGTACATAATCTACACTGGGACCACAGTACATAATCCACACTGGTAGCACAGTACATAATCCACACTGGGATCACAGTACATAATCCACACTGGTACTACAGTGCATAATCCACACTTGGACCACAGTACATAATCCACACTTGGACCACAGTACATAATCCACACTTGGACCACAGTGCATAATCCCCACTTGGACCACAGTGCATAATCCACACTTGGACCACAGTACATAATCCACACTTGGACCACAGTACATAATCCACACTTGGACCACAGTACATAATCCACACTGCTACCACAGTGTATAATCCCCACTTGGACTGCATTGCATAATCCACACTTGGACCACAGTACATAATCCACACTTGGACCACAGTACATAATCCACACTGCTACCACAGTGCATAATCCACACTTGGACCACAGTAAATAATCCACACTGCTACCATAGTGCATAATCCCCACTTGGACCACAGTACATAATCCACACTTGGACCACAGTACATAATCTACACTGCTACCACAGTGCATAATCCACACTTGGACCACAGTGCATAATCTACACTGGTAGCACAGTACATAATCCACACTTGAACCACAGTACATAATCTACACTGGGACCACAGTACATAATCCACACTGGGAGCACAGTACATAATCCACACTGGGACCACAGTACATAATCCACACTGGACCACAGTGCATAATCCACACTTGGACCACAGTACATAATCCACACTTGGACCACAGTACATAATCTACACTGGGACCACAGTACATAATCCACACTGGGAGCACAGTACATAATCCACACTGGGACCACAGTACATAATCCACACTGGACCACAGTGCATAATCCACACTTGGACCACAGTACATAATCCACACTTGGACCACAGTGCATAATCCCCACTTGGACCACAGTACATAATCCACACTTGGACCACAGTGCATAATCCACACTTGGACCACAGTACATAATCCCCACTTGGACCACAGTACATAATCCACACTTGGACCACAGTACATAATCTACACTGCTACCACAGTGCATAATCCACACTTGGACCACAGTGCATAATCTACACTGGTAGCACAGTACATAATCCACACTTGGACCACAGTACATAATCTACACTGGGACCACAGTACATAATCCACACTGGGAGCACAGTACATAATCCACACTGGGACCACAGTACATAATCCACACTGGACCACAGTGCATAATCCACACTTGGACCACAGTACATAATCCACACTTGGACCACAGTACATAATCTACACTGGGACCACAGTACATAATCCACACTGGGAGCACAGTACATAATCCACACTGGGACCACAGTACATAATCCACACTGGACCACAGTGCATAATCCACACTTGGACCACAGTACATAATCCACACTTGGACCACAGTGCATAATCCCCACTTGGACCACAGTACATAATCCACACTTGGACCACAGTGCATAATCCACACTTGGACCACAGTGCATAATCCCCACTTGGACCACAGTGCATAATCCACACTTGGACCACAGTGCATAATCCACACTTGGACCACAGTACATAATCTACACTGGGACCACAGTACATAATCCACACTGGTAGCACAGTACATAATCCACACTGGGACCACAGTACATAATCCACACTGGACCACAGTGCATAATCCACACTTGGACCACAGTGCATAATCCACACTTGGACCACAGTACATAATCTACACTGGTAGCACAGTACATAATCCACACTGGGACCACAGTACATAATCCACACTGGACCACAGTGCATAATCCACACTGGGACCACAGTGCATAATCCACACTGGACCACAGTGCATAATCCACACTGGGACCACAGTACATAATCCACAGTCACCACAGTGTATATGAGTGCCCCGCGAGGAGGAGTGATGTTAGGGACACATCGGCCATTTTGGAGTTAATGCCATATAGCACTATTTTAACCCTTACCCTATCATCCGAGCCTATCATCATCATATCATTAAAAAATGTCGCTTACATCACTCCTCCTCACGGGGCACTCATATACACAATGGTAGCATGGTGGATAATCCACACTACTTCCACAGTGCATAATGCACACCGCCACTACGTGCTGGGAACTGTAAGACTAACCCTCTGAGCACCTATTAGCCACGTTCATGCTAATGAGAAAGTGGCACACGAGGGTCAAAGGGGGCTGTGGTGACCTTCACTCCTCAAAGCCACACCTTGCCCAGGAGCCATAAAATACAGTGCATTGCAATCATCGCAGTTTGCTTGCGTCTGAGGAATGGAACAGAACTGCCTTGGTCTAAGAAACGGAATGGGACGAGCTGTGCCTGGGTGAATCTCTGTGATTGTGAGCAGGCCGGGTTCATGAGCCACGAGTGAATAACTTCCTTGGATGCAGCGGCCAGCTGCATTTGTTGCCCACTGAAGTACAAGATCTTTCCTTGCTATCCATACATTCTAATTTATCAATTTGCGAGACACATAAAAGAGCTATCAAAGAGTCATCAACGTTCACCCTCTTGACCCACCTGGGCGAGGGCACTGACATGCATATCACACTTTCCTCGAGCGCTTACATAGCATACACCGCACCTCTCCTGACACATTGCACCTCCTTGTCGCCTTCCCACTCTTCCTCGCTCGCCCTCCTTCCTTCACTTTGGAGCCAACGTGAGCCTGCTGGTTCACGTCGGGTGAGCAGGAGTCCGACCCATGCCTCAAACTGATATATATACATATATATATATATATATATATATATATATATATATATATATATATATTTCTCATTTCCCCATTGTGACACTGAGGCACACCTGTCTTGTGCTTGGAGATAAGATAGGTGTGTATAATGGGTTCTTCTTTACATGATAGGGTTAAGCCTTTCTTTGTGACACTCCTTCTTGTGAATACTGCCTGGAAATATGTGCCTTTACTTAATTGCTATATAAACTCTCCGACCCTGCTCAATTATCTGTATCCACCATTGGTTACACATAGCGTGTGATAAATAGATGGGAGGTTATACCCCATTGATTTGTTGCGCTCGTTTAGTTGATGTCCCACCTCCCTGATGTCTTGCACAGCTGTACGTAATAAATCTATAAAGGTGGGAAGTCGAGGGCATGGTTCCCCATCTGGGAGGGGCTAAATCACTAAGAAGGTAAAGCGAGATTTGGTGCGAAGATTTTAACAGATTTGGTCACCTTAGATGGTGTTCGTGGTTGCATCGCAACCTGTCCGGCCACAGAGTTATCTGTGGCTCATCGGCTTCAATGTCGGAGGTTGGGAAGCAGGCCTGAGTCACCCCCTTGTGAGCCCTGCGCTTCCCCAAACCAATAAAAAATATTCTGGGTCTCTTCCTCATTTTGGAAAACACTAATAATATTGAATCTTTTTTTTTCTCCACTTCTTCCATGATTACCAAGTGCAATGCTGGAAATACCAGCCCTCAGCAAGGAACACTTACTGTGAACACTGATATTTACTCATTATGAACAGTACTCCATTGATATGTGGTTTGCCCAAGGGATCATGAATGATGATGAGGTCAAAAAGTCTGAGCGATTGAACTTCTTCAAGAGGTTTGTTGAGGCCGTCGATGGGAGGGCAGGCCAGATGATCTTTTCAGAGACACAGAGTGAGAATGTGAGATTTATCAGGATTGAAAGACATATTCCAAGTATTGAATCAGCTCCTGATTTTCTCAAAGGAGAGAGAGAGAGACAGAGAGACAGAGACAGAGAGACAGAGAGACAGAGAGAGACAGAGAGAGAGAGAGAGAGAGAGAGAGAGAGAGAGAGAGAGAGAGAGAGAGAGAGAGAGAGAGAGAGAGAGAGAGCTCTCTGCTTATCTGAAAGATGAGGGATGTTACAACAGAGGGTGGAGTCGACAGCAAAGATATAAAGAAGGTTTGGCAAGAAATTGGAAAGATCGTTGATGAAGATGAGGAACAAGACTGAGCCCAATAAGTACTCTGGCCTCAATCTGGATAGGAGATGAGAGGTTCCATTTGGCTACGAGGGAAGATGAAATAAGTCACTGAAGAGTGGAGTTGGCCTTGGACGCCATAAGCTCTTGGCTTGGAGAGCAAGATGGGGTGCCAAGCTGTATTGAATTCTCGAGATATGTCCAGGGGTGGTATTGAGGACCTCCATCTCTTGTTGGGAGAGTAGAAGCAGCATGTCTGGGGTAGAGTGGCTTGGTCTGAGTCTGAACTGATGGCTTGAATGTGGCCGTTGAAGAAAAGGAAGGATTTGATGTGAACTGCAGTGATGGATCCTATGACTTAGCTTGATGGACAGTTACTATAAATATGTCATTATGATGACAAGATAAACATAATGTATATTCTGTACCAGAATTGATATTTAATTGAAAATAATATCACTTTTGGTGAGAAATACAAATATTATATTGTTAACTCGCAAATACAACCAGCGTCTTTGCTGACGGGAATATTAAGATGGGGTGGGGGAATGAGAGGGGAGGGGAGTGAGTAAGGGATGGGGGAAGCGAGAAAGGGGGCAAGAGAGAGAAAGGGGGCGAGAGCGAGAAAGGGGGCGAGAGCGAGAAAGGGGGTGAGAGCGAGAAAGGGGGTGAGAGCGAGAAAGGGGGGAGATAGATCATACTAAACAATGCTTAGACACTGCCCAGAAATGTCTGTTGGGGTGAAGGGGCTTTGGGAGGATGACTGTATGATAGCATGAGGGGAGGGAAGGGAAGGTAGTGAGCGGGGAGGGAAAGGAAGGCAGCGTGAGGGGAAGGGAAGGCAGTGTGAAGGGAAGGAAAGGCAGCATAAAATCAAGGGAAGGGAAGGCAGTGCAAGGGTAAGGGAGGCAGTGTAAGGGCAAGGGAAGGAAGTGTGAGGGGAGGTGGAGGGAGGCAGTGTAATAGGAATGTAATAAAGTGTAAGGGTAAGGGAGGCAGCGTAAGGGCAAGAGAATGAAGTGTGAGGGGAGGAGGAGGGAAGGCAGTGTAATAGGAATGTTAGAAAGCATAAGGCAAAGGGACGCAGCGTAAGGGCAAGGGAAAGAAGTGTGAGGGGAGGGTAGGCAGCATACCAGGGCATTACCAGGGTGATAAAACCTGCCCAAACAGCAACTTTTTCTTTATGACTGCCATGTTCCATGTAAAACCGGGTGGGAGAATGTTTTGCTTCAAAAAATACACTTCATTATAAAAATTGCTAATTTGTTAAAATTTTAAAATCTGACTTCACCTTTCGACACATATTTAGTCCACGAGATCCGATTCTCCAATCAGAAAAAAATATTTTGAAGACATATTTTAATCAGTCCTTGAGAGTAGATCGTGTAGACCACTGCGATGCGAATTGGGGCTGACCGAGGAAAAGCCTTTCATGGAGGTAAGCCGATAATTATCTTCAAAAAGGGGTGTTTCAATTTACCCAAACACCCAATTTTCATTCATGAACTTCTTTGGAGTTCTCTTTGTGTACATGCAATGTTTGGACAACCCACCACTCCCTCCACTCTTCATCACATGTATATAATAAAAAATAAATTGCAACTTACTTGAACGCGGAATAATTACCTCCAGCACCGAAGGTGGACGGAGCTTATGTCTTCACCTCTGTTTTTCTGTCTGTCTGTCTGTCTGTCTTTGTCTGTTTGTCTGTGAGGAGGATATCAAAAGGTTATCAAATGATTCGGCCGAAAGTTGGTGGACAAGTTGGGTGTGTGACGAGGCCAAATTGATTCGATTTTGGTGATTATCCTTATCCGGATACTTCAATTAAAAATTTTTTTAAAGTGAATCTTCACCATTTGGAGATAGTGCCAAAAAACGAAAAAATAGTTCGGTATTTCAAAAAGTTGGTGACCGATTATGACAAAACTTGTTGGATGAGTTTGGTCAATGACAAGAACAAGCCAATTAGATTTTTGTTTAGGTCAGCAGATCTGGCCTATCAGTGGGATGCAAAGGCCTGGTGTTGGATTAATAGTTAAGCAGCACAGCCGTGCCCCTAGAAAATGATGCAGCAAAGCAGCCAGAGGCTGCATCTGAATAAATGATAAAGAAATAAGTGGGATACAAAATGCAAACTGTTCAGTCTTGTACTGAGTGCTGGTCAAACTTTATTTTTACTTTTGAAATTGTATTTTGATACATACCACCAAGTCGAGATCTTTAGATTTCTTTCGTACAATTTTGGAATCAAACTTCGGTTCCATGCAATAAATTATCCACAGAATCACAACTACCTATACAAGACTGGGGATTTGTACACAAAAAACATTACAAGCCTGGACTGGAATTTTGTCAAACTACCAGCACACAATGGCCTATTCTACCAGCAAGTAGCGTGGCACCTTAAATGTCCTTGTACTGGTGCTAATACATAGGATAGCCAGCTCCAAAAGATGCAACAGCTTTCTTTTGAAGCACCAGGATTTACAGTTAATAGTCGCATCCTATTCCGGGGGGAATAATATCCAGACTCAGCTCAGAGGCGAGTAAATCCTGGTGAATTGAATGAAAGTGTCTGTTGTGTGTGTTCATTAATCACCGCATTACTCTGTGCAACCACTGTAAACGGCTCCATTGCACCCGACCCACTTTGTTTACGACGAGTGTCCCGTGGTTCCATACCGTACGTGAATTATGGAGTTTAAATAGGAGTGACAAACAACAAGAAACAACCTTGGGTAATTAAGGTTATAGCACTTAATGCAAGGAAAATGGGGGGAACCTGGCCCATTTCATTTGGTCAAGCTCTCCAAACAACGAGGAAAAGGGGGAATGTTACGCAAAGCCAGGAGCATAGGTGTTGTCTTTTATTGTATTAGTTTGTGTTTTTATGAAAAATAATTGTGAAATATCGCTTTCATTTCCATGCTTGTATGCTCTCCCTTGGAGAAATGCCTCGTGGACATCTCAAAACTAATTCACAATGGAGTTACAGTTTCTGAATATTGCTTACAGCAGGGCACGCGTGCCATGAACATCGGAATGGTGTTAAACAAAGAGGAGGTAACCGCAATTTCAGAAACAAAACTTTCAGAAACATTTTAAATGTAGGGAGGAGTTGCTCATGGTCATTGTTTGTCCCTTATAAAATGAAATAATTTGTTTTCAAACAAAAGTGAAAAAATTAAAACATTGGCCTACCTGTTCTGAAGCTCACCTGGATCAGAAGCAACAGTCACTCAAACCCCCCCCCCCCTCTACAGACCCACTTAGACCCTGAATGTTTTTAATGCCGTGAACAAACTTTGGTACATCACAGGTGATGTGATGGGGGTTTTTTTTTTGGGGGGGGGGGGAAACGGCGCACGTCGACGGCTGAGTGGCGAGTTCTCCTACCAGTTCTTCTAAAGCTGTTTCCCAGACCATTCACTGAGTTTTGCTGTTTCGTTTTCGTTTCTGTTTTGTTGTTCGTGGTTTTTGCCAACTTTTCTGCCCTGAATCGTGTCCTGTTGTGTTGAATCATTCGGTTCGTTTCTCGATCTCAATCGGGCCTACCTGTGATGGTCGGGTTTACGTGCCCTCCGTTTTCTGCCTCGTTCTCGCTTCCTTGTTTTAGTTGTTGCTTCTGGACTGTCAGCTTCATCCTTTTTCCCTCCACCCTCAAAAAATTAAAGCAATGTGTATCTACTCCTTCACCCCCACCAGCAAATATAATATAATACAAATAAATTACCAACAGCAACAACAACTGTGAGAGGGTGCCACTTCCTGTAGTTCGCAAGAGAGTAAGCTCGACCAGAACAAAACAAATGTTTTTTTGTGTTGTTGTTTTGTGCATTTTGTTATCGTGGTTTGTGTCAGGGGTTTCGGAACTGTACTTATAAAGCTGTATTTATGTTCATAACAGATTTCGGGGGTACTTGTGTTAGTTTATTGAAAGAAGCTGGAGGAGGCCTCGTGTTGGAAATAGGCCACTTGAGGATAGTTATTACCGGGTTCAAGGAACGCATCGATAATTTGCAGCAAGTAGCAGAATGTGAGAAATTTGTAGATAATAGTTGGAAATTTGTAGATGAGGTTGCTAAGGATATTGGAAGTGGTGATGGTGAAGCAGGGGCAGGCAGAAGTGGAGGTGTAGTGGGGACAGGCAGTGGTGACTGTGCAGCGGGGGCAGGCAGTGGTGGAGGCACAGGAAGTGTAGGAAGTGCTGAACGTGCAGCAATATATATTGGTAGAAACGAGGTATGGGAGACAGTTTTTGTGGGTGATGAGACATTTAAATATGTAGATTCTTCATTCTGCAGGAGGGATCACAGATATAGAATTCTGTGCAGTTTTGAAAGAGCAGGAGTTAGGGACATTAAAGGAAGTGTAAACGATATTGTATTGGGTCATGGCAGAAAGAAATTGGTTGTGGTACACCTCGGTGCGAATGATAAAGGAAAAGTTTACTCAGAGGTTTGGAAAAATAGATCCAGGATATTGGGTAAGCGGCTGAAAGCAAAGGGTTGTGAGGTCACGTTTTCTGGGATTCTCCCAAGATTAGGAAACAATATATAAATTTTGAGCAGAGCAATAGACGTCAACCAATAGCTAGAAGAATGGTGAAGGGAGGAAGGTTTTAGATTGAAGAAGCAGTGTGAATCATTTCAGGGACAAATGGAGTGTTTGCAGAATGATGGCCGTATGTTAAATAGAAAGGGGGCAGCAAGGTTTGCAGTGGGAATTGAGGAAGGAATTCAGGCTTTTTTAGGTCAGCGGAGGATGGGGAAGGTATTAAGGAAGGTATTAAGGAAGGAACGGATGATGCAATTGTGATTAGTAAGACGAGGCAAGAAAATATAATTTCAGGAAGGGAACAGTTCAACATATTCCATACCAATGCCAGGAGTTTAAATAATAAGATGGAAGAGCTTAAAGCCAAAGGGGATCGTGAGGAGTATGATATAGTTGCAGTGAGTGAGACATGATTTAAGGAGGAGAGTAACTGGAGGACAGGATTAGAAGGCTACAAGGTGTATCGGTGTGATTGGAAGGAAAGAATAGGAGGAGGAGGAGCAATCTGGGTAAAGGACAGCATTGCATCAAGAGAAAGGGGTGACATTTTGGAGGGAATTAATGTAGAGGATTCTGCATGGGTTAAGATTAGAGATTGTAAAAACAGTAATATAAGATACTGGTAGGATGCTTTTATAGGGCTTCGGGTGGGAAGGAAGAGGAGGAAGGAGAGTACATGAAGTATTCAAAAGGGCATGTGGTGAGGGAAGAGTATTGATGATGGGGGATTTTAACTTGCCAGGGATAGATTTGGTCCATGAACAGAGAAAGGGAAGAGCAGATGAGGATTTCCTAGTTTTAGTCCAGGATTGCTTTTTAACCCGGTTTGTAGATAAGCCCACGAGGGGGAGTGCAGTGTTCGACCTCCTTTTAAGGAGGTGGAGATCGGGGAGCATTTTGGAGCAAGTGACCATAACATTGTGTGTGCAAATATTCTGTTAAGGGCTGGAGTTCAGGATAGTAGGGTAAGGCTATTAGATTTCAGGAAGGCAAACCTTGAGGGTATGAGGAGAGAATTGGGTGATATAGATTGGGCGACTCTAACAACAGGACAATCAGCATCAGAAAAATGGGAAACCTTCAAGGACCAAATGTGTAGAGTGCAGAGTAAGTACATTCCAACGAGTTGTAAAACTCGAAGTAGAAAGAGACCAGGGTGGTTGAGTAGTGAGATAAGGAACGCTATGAAGGAGAAGCAAAGGCATTTATTAGGTTTTAATATAACAGGACTGGAGTTAGATTTATATCATTATCGGAGTTGACAGAGGTAAGTGAAGAAAATAACTCGGTAAGCCAAAAGAGAGTATGAGAAGGACATGGCTGAGAATATTAAATATAATAGCAAGGATTTCTTTAATTATATCAAGGGAAAAGAACAGGTTGGGACCAGTGTGAGTCCATTGAGGAATAGCACTGGGGGAGTGGTTAGTGATGAAGGTGAGATGGCAGGCTTATAAAACAGGTGTTTTTCTTCAACTTTTACACAAGAACAGTCAGGAGAATTGCCAATAGCTGATAGTATCTATCGATGAGATGAGCAAAGGCTTTTACAGAAGATCCAGGTTGGAGTGGAGGAAGTAAAGGAACAGCTTGGAAATCTATGAGTAGATAAGTCTCTGGGTCCAGATAATATGCACCCGAGAGTGTTGATGGAGGTGGCTGAGCAGGTAAGTGAGATGTTTATGGATATTTTCAATAGCTCACTGGAGTCAGGACAGGTACCGGAGGATTGGAGAGTTGCAAATGTAACACCATTATTTAAGAAAGGATCCAGAGAAGAATTGGGAAACTATAGACCTGTTCGTTTGACTTCAGTTGTGGGGAAGGTGATAGAGACATTAATTAAGGAGCAGATGTGGAACCATTTAAATAAATACAAACGAATTAAAGGTAGTCAGCATGGGTTTACCAAAGGTAGTTCCTGTTTAACAAATCTTTTAGAGTTCTATGAGGCAGTGTCTGATTGGGTGGATGATGGAAAGGTGGTGGACATAGTATATCTCGACTTTAAGAAGGCATTTGATAAGGTACCACATCAGAGGTTGTTAGCCAAAGTGAGGGCTTGTGGATTGGCTGGTCAGGTCACGAATTGTATTGCAAACGGGCTTCGTGAGAGGAAGCAAAGAGTGGCTGTGAGTGAGAGGATGTCTGGCTGGGAGGATGTATGTCGTGGGGTACCACAGGGATCAGTACTCGGACCATTACTATTCAATATTTACATCAACAATTTGGATAATGGGATAAAGAAAGTCCAAATTTGCAGATGACAAAACTTGGAGGTAAGGTTGATAGCAGAGTGGGTGGTGCTCAGATTCAAGTAAGTATTGATACTTGTATGGATCGGTCAACATATTGGCAGATGGAATTTAACCTGAGGAAGTGTAATGTGTTTGGGATGTGAAAGAACAATGAAAATAGAGATGACAGGATGCAAGGGGTAATTTTGGAGCTTGTCACACAGGAGAGGGATCTGGGGGTGGTAATCGATACGGGAGGTAAGCAGGCAGCACAGTGCCAGTCAGATATTGGTAAAGCAAATCTGGTTTTAGGCTGTATTCGGAGGGGAATCAAATCAAAAGAGGTGGTGTTTACATTGTACAGGAATTTAGTGAGGGCCACATCTAGAATATTGTGTGCAGTTTTGGTCACCACAACTCAGGAAGGACATATATGCTATATAGAGGGTCAGCGCAGGGCGACTCGACAGATTCCAGGCCAAGCTAGACTCAGCTATGAGAAGCGGCTCAAGGAGACAGGGCTGTATACAAGAGAAAGGAGGGGGTTACAAGGAGATATGACAGAGATGTTTAAGATAATGAAAGGTATCGATAAAATATGCCTGGTGTTAGCACAATGGTTCGGGTGTTGGGCTTGGATTTCTAGGATCCTGAGTGCAAATATCCTGAGTGCAAATATCCTGAATTCAAATATCCTGATTTCAAATCCCCTCTCGGCTGTTGAATTAATACCAGGTCGGGTTGACTCTGCGTGTTATCCTTCTGAGGTCACCAAAATGAGTGCCAGCTTGCTGGTATCCTGTGTCGGAGTGGCGATCAGTCCAGGATTGTACCCAGTAGCCAAGGAGACTGCTTGGGCAGCACCAATGCTCTGCACAGAGTATGATCCCGACGGATCGATGGATAGATAAAAGAAGTGCAGATGAATTAGTCAACAGAGTGGACAGTGATAGGACCAGGAGCCATAGCCTGAAAGTTAAGGAGAGGAGAGTTAAGACGGTAGCAAGGCAGGGGACTTTTACTCACAGAGTAGTTAATGCATGGAATGGTCTCCCTGGAAAAGTACTGACAGCAAAAACAGTAGATCGGTTTAAATTAGAATTAGAAAGCTACCTGGAAGTTATGGAGAGAGGGATATAGGGATGTTGGCAGGATTTTTAGGTGGCTTGAGTGTTGATGGGTATTTGCGTGCATGTGTACGGAGTGCTGTTGGTGGGGGTCTCATCAAGGGTTGCTGTGTGGTTGATGTTGTGTGTTTTTTAATCGAGCCCATGCCCCCTCCCCTGAGGAGAAGAAGAAAAAAAAATACAAAAACTTAAGATGAATAAATAAATAAATAGAAAACCACTAAAACACCTTTAAAAAATTTAATTTTTTTTTGCATTTTCTTTTTTGGATCTGGTGTTGATAAATGAGTTTGGTGTTGATGTCGTGCAGGCATGATGGGCTGAATGGCCTCTACCTGTGTCTGATTTTCTTGTATTTCCTTGTGATGAAGGTTGCGGTCAAGTTTCATCGAAATTGTGTGTTTAGTTTCGGAGCAGAGAATAAATACCTATTTTGGTGGGTTAAACCCACACTTCCCCCCCCCTCAAATGAGCGCAAAGTTTGATGAAGTCGATACAGTACATAATGGGTGATGAATGTCATGGTCAAGTTTCATAGAAATCGTTTGTGTAGTTTTGGAGAAGAGAGTAAATACCTATTTGGGGGGGGGAGGTAGGTCATAAAAACCCACATCGACCCTCTTAATAAGCGCAGATTTTAATGCGGTCAATACACCTTCATCAGGCATCAGATCTGAAGCTTGTGGCCAAGTTTCATCAAAATCGTATATTTGGTTGAAGCAATAATGACTGAAGTGTTTATGGACTGACTGACTCAACTGTGGACACTGCTCGATCACATCCAGCAAAAAACGATGTAATATTTTGTTATCACATTATTACTGCATATTTGGGGCTGGTAAGATAGGTTAGAGGTATGTACACTCACTTTTGAACTGTCCATCAAGGGGTAGACTCCTTGCCAGCTATAAACTACCATCCTGGTGTGTCAGGCAGGGTGGTTCATTGACGTGTGTGCCATCCAACGGATGGACGTTAAATGGGAAACACATCTGTCGGAATTAATTGCTGGACGTTACAGATCCTATGGTGTCCTTTGTGAAGAGTAGGTGAGTCAACGCTGGGACCATGAACAAATTACAAATCCCTGTCCTAATATATAGGATCAGCATCAGCAGCACAGCTGTGGCCCTCCCGAGCAAATGATGCTACCCACGGCCATTTACATATGAAAGAAGAAGCTTCTGTGGCAGTGCCGGTTTTCGACATGTGGTGGCTCCTGGGCGGCCTTCAGTAGTGGAGGCCCACCTTACCTTAGAATACTAAAAAGGTGACAAGACATATTTACAATCATCCATAAAGTATATTTTTCAAGAACAAAGAATCTGAACTTCCACATAAAATAGAGAATGAGATAAGATGAATATCTCATATCTGTTCCATGAACTACCAACGACCATTCAGGCACTCACAAATACATTTTTCCTTACAGTTTTTTTTCATGAAATATGTGGAGGCCCACTGGTTGTGGAGGCCCCTGGGCAAATACCCAGCTTGCCCATGCCTAAATCTGGCCCTGTTCTGTAGTTTAGGTGGCCTCAAGACCCTACGCCCAGTGGGGTTCGCTTCCGAAATAGAAATTTTAAAAACGTGGCCGGTGTATAAGTACAGAACACTGGCTTGATTGCTCAATGTCTTGAAAAAAACAAACAACTTGGGTTATGCAATGAAGCCAAAACATGGTTATTTCTGATGTGAATATATAATGGTAAGATAACAATTCCACTGGCCCATGAAGGAGTGATCCCATAGGCCGAAGGTTTGAAGCCTGGGGCCTACACCAACTGCATTCCTCAGAACATCTGTGATGCCAATGGGCTGCAACCAATTGACATTTGATAATGATTTTAACAGTTGCTTTTTGTCTTTTTCAGACTGAAGAGAAAACTTGAAGGAAAGGCATGGCAATTGTGAATACACTTCTGAATATGTCTTGGGCCTAACGAGCAGAAAAATGACGGACGTATGATTTTTTTGGGAGGGAGGTAGAGTCGGATTCCAGTTGTGGGTGGAGTAAGGCCAGCTGTGTAACCAATGGTTGTAATAAAACATACAAATGTACACATTTTGAGGTTCAAATAATGATATGTCGATGGTGAATAGACTCGATGTTCACGGGATATTCCTCAATATTTGTATGATATGTCCAGATTTGAAATTTTGCTCAAACATATTCGTGTTAGATTTCAATCTCAGGGGATAAGTTATAAGTTCACCGACACTCATTTGTCTCCCTTTTCCTGGCTGTGGCACTTGCATCGTCTGTCTGCTCCAAGCAATCACAATCCATTCATTCACAGTTGTGGCTGATAGCCCAATCAAGCCATCCCCCTAAAACTATTAATATTCTCTTGACTAAAACTACCCATGTTCAATGCGATTGCACTTATTTGTCAAGATATTGTCCGTTTGTTCAACTATACCCCTCTGAGCTCTCCCATGAGCTTTGCATTTTGAAAAGAAAAATGTAGTGGCTTGTTCTATTGATATTTTTGTGTGGTTGGGTAGGCAGAAGAAACTGTTGAAAAGGTTTGTGACAGGAGGACAATGCTATGTGCCAGCTTGAAAGCCTGGGGGAGAACACGAAGGGAGAATACCAACGAAGGACAGGAGTGAAAAGGTGAAACAAGAGGAGAATGGAAGAGGAATCGAGGAATTGAGTGAACACGTTAGACAGTTGGTGGAAGAGGTTGAACTGTTTTGGTTTACACACTCGAGCTGGTGTACTCGAACGTAGAGGTTGAACGTACTCGAGCTGGTGAGGGATTCTTGTCTCAGAGGATACATGAGATAAGTTTGACAAAAATTTACAGGATCCCATAAGCAAGTATCTTTGTGTCCTTCCAGCCATAGACAAATTATACTGACGATGTCTGCACCTCTCGCTGCCTCAAATTTAGAGTGGTGAGAAGCATCTATATTGGTCTTGTAGAAAGTTGAGTTATCGATTTGTAGTCACCGCTAAAGGTTGATGACGTCGTCCAATCTGAGCAGTGTCTCATAAGCTGTTGAGCTTGAGAATGGGTGAATACAGTCACGAACGAGTTCAATAAAAAGCAAGAAATGGCATATCACCAGTGGACCAATTTTAGCATCATGGTCACAAAATAATACAATCCACTCAGTGACTTGGGTGTCATAAATGGTCAGTGCCCGTAGGAATAACCTGCTCACCAAAAGAGGTTCGATGCTAGTAGTCCTGTGGTTGATAGGAGTGGAAACCCACTGAAGATAAGGCCACGAATGTGGTTTAACTCCAGTGAAACTCAAGTCCATGAGTCATTTACACGACAGTGTAAATAGCGAGCTGCCAGACAGAAAAGCATCGTCACACTTCATTTCAAGCCTTCATCACTGGTCGTCGTGAGGGTGAGGTCCAAAAGCCCGATGGTAGTGTGGGGCAAAATGATTGGTTGGAAACTAGATTTTTTTTTAAAAAACATGCTGACACTACTGCCATTGGTTGGACAAGTAAATGGAACAAAGTTCATGATGCATAAGTACTAACAAATTGGCACCGATGAAAAGTACACCAGTCTCCTTCACTGCACAGTATATTGAATATTTAAAACAAAAACAATCTGATTCTCGATGGTGTTTTCAAATATCAAATTAATTGGCATAACAGCAAGATACAGAGACACACGCACACAGAACTTTGGCACATGAGAAGGCTATTCGGCTTATCATGCCTGCCCCACACGAACCCCAGTACCGTCACCCATCCATATTTAATCTACCTTATACCTACCATACACACAAGCCAATATCCCAATACACCTCGATCTCCATTGCAACCAGAGACCCATCTCAATCCCATTTAAAATTATCTACCCCCTCCGCTGCTACTGCCTTTCTGGGGAGATCATTTCATCCATTAACCACTATCCGACTGAAAGACCCCCGTCTTAAAACTGTCCTAACTCGTATCATCTTTACCCTCAAGCTGTGGCCCTTGGTCGTAGTACTGTCCATTCTGCTGAAAAACTGCACTGCACCTATCTTTCCCACACCCTTCATTATCTGAAACATCTCAATCAAATCTCATCGCAATCGCCTCCTTTCCAATGTATATAGTCCATCCTGTCCCCATGAACCATTATTCAAAGCTTAGTCTGGCTAGCCCTGGAATTAGTCTGGCATCAAACGATATCTAAAATGCACACTTTATCTGAATCCAGCACTCACAGGCTTTCTTAACCCTTGAACTCCCCCACTAAAGTCATGTACTGTACTGCAAGTTGTTGAACTCTGAAAATCATGCTTCAAAGTCTTCGATTTATCCAACTGCAGGACAAAATGAATGTTGAAGTTTCGGTCAATGCGATGCCCCCAAAAGATAGTCCATCTCGCTGCAGTGGGTTTGAAATTCCAATTCCATCTGAATTTACATCCCAATGAAATATTTCAACCACTGCCATGAACAGGAGAGTCGGAACATTTAGAAATATAATGAAACTCTTCTCGACAGTCATTTTTGCTCTATCCATCATGAGTATCAGTTATAAAAGCCGCTCTGGATCCATTTTTTTCATAAGAATACAGGAACCACAATATAGGAAGGAAAATGTGAAGGCTTTAGAATTCTGTCATTTATAGCTGTATGAGGACAGAGCTGTCCAAACAGGACATAACAATCTGTGATTGATAGGTGAATGGTCCATTTCAACTAGTAAGGCCTTGAGAAGCCTGCTGGGACCATGGCCATGATGTTGACATGAATAAAATAAGCAGAGAACAACAAAAATACGTTCAAAGGAATAAGTAGATTTGAGAGAATAATTAGATAGGCGAAATTAATAGCGTGCTAAAGATCAGTACGGGTTGTACATATTGTACAGCTTTGATTTCAAAAGCATCTTTAGGATTTCAGAATGAGCTCAGGGTTACTTGGAGGTATGCACACTCACTGTTTGAGCTGTCTCGCCTGGGTTTGAATCGAGACTCAGCTATAAACTGTCATCCTGGATTTCAAAGGAAGGATGAGGCATCAATGTGCGCTCCATCCGTCAGAAGGATGTTGATCTCGACACTGCTTGATGGACGTTAAGGATCCCATGGGGTCATTTCGAGAAGATGACGTTAAGTTATCACCGGATTTCCAGCTGAATTGCAAATCCCTCTCCGAATAATCTTACATCAAACGTCAGGCTTGACCAGCCTGTTCGTGAAAGATTTCTGCAAAAAAACATTCCCAACAAGGCCCAACCAGAATTGATGGTAACGTTAAATATGGAGATGTCACAGTGGTTTAAGATTTCAGACCAATTCTTTTTTTCAATCCGCCATGTCAGAGGCTCATAGTGAACTTTGTTCATAAAATGTGGATTACAAGAACATTGGAACGGTTCGACATACAGTACTCTTATTTGAATTGCATGCTTATCAGTTCTTCTTCTTCTTCTTGCATATGGCAGCTTGGCTGCTGGGTAGATATCAATTTGTTGGGGCACGACTGTGCCGCTGATGCTGTGCCCTGAAACCAGTACACTGGTACTCATTTCGCCGACGTCAGAGGATGATAGGCTAAGTGAACCCCGCCTGGTGTTAATTCAGCAGCCAACAAGACTCAAACTCAGGACCCTGGGATCCCAAGCCAGCCGCCCGAACCATGAAGCCAACACCAGGTTTGTCACCAATTTATATCTTCTCTTTCTCTCTTGTTTGAGCATATATTTCAGTACCAGCAAATACAACCGTTCACTTCGCTGGCAGGAGTCTGAAGGGGGGTAGGGTAAGAAGGAGGAGAGGGAGAGGAGAGAGATTGAGGAGGGAGAGAGGAGGGAACGAGAGAGGAAGGAGGAGAGAGAGGAGAGAGGGAGGGGAGGAGGAGAGGGGGGAGGAGAGAGGGGAGAGAGAGGGGAGAGAGAGGGGAGAGAGGGGGAGAGAGGGGAGGGAGGGAGTGAGGAGGGGAGGGGAGAGAGGGGAGGAGAAAGGGGGAGAGGAGGAAAGGGAGAGAGAAAAGGGAGGAGGGAGGGGAGGGAGAGAGGTGAGGGAGGTGGGAGAAAGAGGAGGGAGAAGGGAGAGAGAGAAGGGAGGGAGAGAGGAGGGAGGGAGTGAGGAGGGAGGGAGTGAGGAGGGGAGAGAGTGAGGAGGGGAGGGGGAGAGAGGGGAGGAGAGAGGGAAGAGAGAGGTGGAAGGATTGAGAGAAGAGGGAGCAGGGAGGTGAGGGACGTGGAAGAAAAGAGGAGGGAGAGGACAGAGAGAGGAGGGAGGGAGAGAGAATGGTGCAGGGAAGTGAGAGGAGAGAGGGGGAGAGGAGGAAGGGGAGAGAGAAAAGGGAGGAGTGAGGGGAGGGAGAAGCAAGGAGGGAGAGAGAGAGGAGTGGTGGGGGAGAAAGGAGGGGTGAGAAAGAGGGGTGGGGAGAATGACACCTCACCAAACATAACATCACTATACACTCTGGGAGGAGGGTGGGAGCAAGGAGGATGGGGGAGAGAGAAGGGGGAGAAAATGGGGGGGGAGGGGGTTTGGGAGGAGTTAAGTGTGAGGGGAGAGGGACTTGACTTGCTTTTGGTGGTGGGACTTATGGAGAAGGGGTGGGGTTTCCAGTATTGAACAAAATGGGGTACGTTAAAACAGCACATGGAGACCACCTGCAAATGTCCATGGTGGATGGAGAGGGGAGGGTGTTTGAGAGGAGGTAAGCATGAGGGTAGTTGAAGGGAAGGCAGTGAGATGGGAAGGAAAGGCCAGTGAGATGGGAAGGGAAAGTATCGTGAAGGGAATAGAAGACAGCGCAAGTAGAGGGGAATGCAGCGTGAGTGGTGTGGAAGGTAAGGCTGTGTGAGGACAAGGGTTACAAAACAATGAATTTGAAATCAGTGCGAAGGGAAGGGAACAGTAGGTGGTGTGAGGGGCAGGGGAGTGAAGGAGAAAGGAAGGTCGATAAAACATGTGCAAACAGCAACATATTCTTAACCACCGGGTTCAGTATAAAACAGGGTGGGGGCATATAAAATCCACGCTATCCACCTGACAAAGGCCTGCCTGCATCCATGCATGCTCACACATGTAGCAACCTTTGCACCCATCCGGTCGGCTCACTCCGAATCTGATTTGTACATGATACACTGTGAGGAAGCAGTTTTAAATTCAAAATGAAACCGTCAATCCATAACATTCTCCTTAACAGAGGGAGAGTGGTGAGAGAGTGGGAGATGGGTGAGAGAGAGAGAGGTGTGAGAGAGAGAGAGAGAGAGAGAGAGAGAGAGAGAGAGAGAGAGAGAGAGACAGAGAGAGAGAGAGAGAGAGAGAGAGAGAGAGAGATGAGAAAGAGGGAGAGAGAGGTGAGAAAGAGGGAAGGGGGAGAGGAAAGGGGGGATTCCGGCAAATGTGACATCGGGTTTATCATGCATCCAAGAGATGGCATACACATTGATGAATTGTCCGACCTGTGAAACACTGGGATGGCAGTTTATGGCTGGTTCAGGATCCAAACCCAGGCGAGACAGCTTACAGCAAGCGTACATACCTCTCCGCTATCCTGCCATGATGTGACGATTCATTGCTTTGTTAGAACTGAAAACAATTTTTTACTCATTGTAATCATCCAATTTATTTTTCCCCTTCCGAACTCCGGAAATGTCCCCGTGTAGAACTGAGCCATCGTATCACCATCAAAGCTTGAAGAGCAGCATGCTCGCCAAGTGCCTTAACTCCTCAAACAAGCACTCCAGCAAAATGGTTGAATAAACTTTAAAAAATGAAACATTTAATTTTTTATACATTTCTATCTATGCCGAAGTGACAGGTCATATAATGAAGGAAGATCGTACAAAAATGGGAAATATGGTATAAAATAAAATTGCACATTTTCAGCGAGTGAATCACCGTCCGAGACACCGCACGGTCGAACGCAGGTGAGTGGGCCCTGAACTTTTCCATGTCGATCAATATATTCAGTAGCGGTGTGAATATTTTGGAGCACTCACAAAGTGGCTCGAGCACTCAAGCAAGCACTGCAACAAAACGTTTGATAAGGAATGGCTGGCTTGGCAAGCGATTTATAGCGATCGCCGATGGGTTATATAAACACCATTCACCTGGAGACCTCCGGAATGTTAAGCAATATCCGAATTGGACAAATGAGGACTTTTTCAGCAGTCGGAACTCCTGCTGAAGTCAATAAAGAAGTTTAAATCTTGAAATTCGGCTGAGATCGAGAGATTCTCCAGGTTGTGGCAGGTGTGGAAATGAAATGAAGCCACAAATGCTGGCATCTCCAGGCGTTTATAAGCATTGCAACGTATCCAGCGATTCGAAGGAATGATGAACAGGCATTCGATAATCTTTGTGAGGAAAGTGAAAAAAAAAAAAACTTTATCGTTAAGAAATCATTGTGGTCTGTTCCAAGTCAAGGCATTGTTGAGAAGACCAAAAAATATTGTAGCTTCAGAGTCATGAGCTGATTGAGGGCTGACCAAGGTAGCACGCCACCATCTTGGTAAGGCTTATTTTGTTGCTTTGGTGATGAGCACCCCTTAAATAATTATCTTCAAAAGGGGTGTTTAAATTAACCCAAGCACTCAATTTTCATTCGTGCACCACCTTGGGGTTCTCTAGTATGCATGCAAAGTTTGTGACCGCTAGGTTTCATGGGTTTGGAGTTATGGAGGATATGGATGGACCGACTGACGGACGGACTGAAAGACACTGACATTTATTCGTATAGATTGGAAGTTTTAATAATCAACACTTGCAACTTGGAATCACAAAATTTCTGCGATGTGCTGAGATGGAAATGGCCAACAAGTCTAACTCTATTCCCAACACCAGCAACGTTAGGACCATGAGTGACTTTATCGAACTGATGAGCGCTGTGTCCATCTTGTTTGTTGTCCTTTCTCCTGATCTCAGGGACATGATGTTAATGGAAAAAGAAAAATAGATCAGTTGATTATTATGGGTTTGTGTTCACATACATATTCCCTCTTAAGCCTTGTCATAGATAATAACAAGGATACATCTTCGTTTGATGACCCCAATGCACTTAATGTAATACGTTTTAATTCCCAACCAACACGACACGATCTCAAGGCTGTTCACCCAACGTGAACCCAATTTAAATTGATTCATCCTTGAAGTGTTCAAGTGACGCGCAAATAATTATGCATATTATTTACATTGCCGATGGTGAGCAACACCGACTACTTTAAGGGTCCACGATTCGTCCCGGTTTCTTGTGGCGTGGCCAAAGGACGTTTTTTTGGGCCTGTCTTTCACGAACCGGATTGGCCAGGCCTGACGATCGATTGCAGATGTTAGCGCAGGAATTTTGTAAATTCTTCGGGGTGCCAGATGTAACTCGCCTACTCTCCGTGAAAGACACCGTGGGGTCTTTGAGGTCTACCAACGCCCCCGGTGCTAGAGGAGATTTCCTCCGGCTTAACTTCCTTCTGATGGGTGGCACACACACATTGATGAATCGCCCTGGCAGTGAAACACAAGGATGACAGTTTACAACTACGTGATGGCATCCCTCCACTCCTTCTATGGCCTCCACTATCCACCCCCCCCTCCGTCGACCCCCACTAATTAGTATTGTAGGAACCACAAATCGCAGCTTACAGTGCAGGTTTGTGATTGCGGGGGGACAGAGGGCTTTGTCGACCGTCGCTATGCTGCCCCACGTCCATGGAACGACGATGTCAGAAAACCCTCGACGGTTGTACTAAGGTGGACAGGCCGGTGTCACATCATTCGTATGCCGGAGCATTGCCTCCCAAAATTATATTTTATGGTGAGCTGAAGGACAGCATGCCTGGTGTTGACCTAATGGTTAGGGTGGTGGGCTTGGGATCCGAGGATCCTGACTTCAAGTTCCACTTGGCTGTTGAATTAACACCAGGTGGGGTTGACTCTGCTTGTTATCCTTCTGTGGTTGGCAAAATGAGTGCCAGGTGGCTGGTATCCTGTGTCAGAGTGGCGAGCCATCCAGGATTGTGTCCAATTGCCAAGGACACTGCTTTGGCAGCAGCAACGCTCTGCACAGAGTATGATCCCAATGAATGGACACACACCTGTGGAAAAAGAGTAGGTCTTGGTTGGATGGATGATATGGACTCCCGCTCTCTGTTGCTGTGATGCATCTACTTTGTAAGGAAGAGCTTGGCCACGGTGGTGTCGGGAGGGGGTGGAGTGGGCACCGAATAGAAGTACCTGTGCAGATTTTCCTCCAAATGATCATGTACCACCTCAGCCCCTCTCGACTCAACTCTCCTGACCACATGTTGATAAACGTGGGAATTGCCTAAGCGTTTATTACAGAACCACCAAGGTTGCAGGCTTGTACGGAAATTTGCAACAACTGATTGTTCTGACCTAAAACGCACTCTCTCAAGTCAAGACTTGTCCATCGTTACTTGAGCTCATAACATTGACTGCTCCTGTAGATTCTTCGACAACAAATTTAACTTGAGGAACTGTGTGGTTACTTTCCTCTTTTTTATTTAATTTTATTTTCCTTCATCATCTGACTGGCATGTCCACCAAGGCCTTTTTATCTTCTGCTTAAGATTAAATTTACCAGTGTAATATTTAATCCATGAACAATCTGTGCTTTTTCATTGTCAGGCATGCACTCGGCCGAGAGGACAGCTCGGAGCTCGGTAACATTCTCACCTTTGAGCTACCTCGCCTGGTTTTGATGATGCTGAACCCCACTATAAGCCATCATCCTGGCGATTCACTGGCATCAATGAATGAGCCGTCCATCCATCGGGGGGGAGCGGTTAGGTCTTGCGCCCCATCTGCCAGAAGTGACTGGTGAATGTTCATGATCAAGCGGTGCCTTTCAAAAAGAGCAGGTTATTGTTTGCCAGTGCCCCTGCCAAATTCCTGCCTCGACTTACAGCACCCTGCGATGGAGGAGCGACCTGCCAGTGTCGATTCTCAGCCCCTGAAACCGCTTTGACAGAATCAATGCTGCGGAAAAGGAGTAGGCCTTGGTTGGATGGATGATATGGACTCCCTTTCTCTGTTGCTGTGCTGCATCTACTTTGTAAGGAAGGGGTGGGACACGGCAGTGTCGGGGGGCACTGTTTGATGTGAGAATGGTGACAAGGGCAGAAGATTAAAAACACCTCAAAAGGAGTGCACTTTGTGCCACGTATTCAGCCCGAAATTCTCGAGTTACTTCCTTCCACGCTCCGGGAATGATGTGTGGCTCTGATGTCCGAGTCCCAGAAGTAGCCGTGCAGATGCCGAAGTATCTGCTTGAAAAAGAAGAATCTCCCAATTCTTCATGTACGGTGTGAATCAGTCTGGCATGTTCATTGGGAGTAAATATCCCTGATATGTGGTGGAAATTGGCAGCATCCTCTGGAGCTCTGGCGACAAATGCCACATTTCATTTTTGAAGCCGCAGTGGTAAAACTCGTGACAGATCAGAACCATGGCTTTCACCTGAAATTTTATAAATGTTTGCTGTGTATAGAGGTCACTGGAACTGCCATATTGCATCATTAGTGGGATTCATAACTGCAGTAAGGATGAAATTGTCATGAAATCCACGAGATTGGATAGAGCAACACGTGCAACCATTGTTAACCGAGTTCATCATTGTAAGCAAAGGTGCAACAAAAATCGGTGGATTGCGCACACCTTATTTTTTCTCTTGACTGGTATGCGAAAAGGTTTAAGCCGTCTTCTAATGATTAAATTATAATCAATTCCACAAAACAGTGACCACAGCTTGCAAGTAAAGAAAAGGAGAGTTCGGAGGAAGTTCTGGCAGGGATGATTCACTCACAGTTGTTAATGCACATGGAATGGTCTTCCTGGAAAGGCGGTGGCAGGAGTGACAGTGGGTGGGTTTAAACTAGAATTTGATAGGTACCTAGAAGCAGTGGAGATAGAGATGTGTATGAGTGTTGGTAGGATTGTCCTGGCATGATGGACCTTCTGTCCTCCTCCTGCATTGAAGTTCTTTGTGTGAATCACTAAGTTTTGAGACCACTGTTCGTAAGGAGAATGACATGTCATCATATGCTCCAATCCATTATCAATTTCTTGAATTTTGTACCTGCAAATACAATCTGACAGTGGCTTACGTCACGGTACACCTCGGACTCGGCTCGTCCGCCGGACATAACTCTTGGGCCACTCCATCCCTTGCCGCACGACTTAATGGCATTCGGATCCTAGCCCTGATCTCCTCGAGCAGCTGGTGGCGCCACAGTGGCACTTTGTCGCCTGCTCCTCTGAGTGATGGGCTCAGTATGTTGAGTTATTACCGTTCGACCTTCGCATTTCCTCTGTCCTTACCCATTCCCCCTACATCCCGCTTCCCACACGAGCCCCAAGCTCTCATTCTGATCGAACTCAGCCACCCGACTTGTAACGCTCCCTGGAGCTAACCTTTCCGGCCATCTCGCTCCATTTGTTTTTTTTTTCTTCCCACCATCCTTTCCCATTTGTTTCAAAAGTTCGTTCGGTCCATGCCTTTTCCAGTTCCGAGCTCCGTCCAATAATTATTCGCAGGTCGTCGTACTTCTTGGGATGTAATTTGACCTCATTTCTTTCATCCAAACTTTTCTTTTAATTAGCACTTTTTTGAGTCACTCTTTCAGAGCAAGGGAATGCGTGGGGAAAACATCCCAGGGATCTGGATTGATGACTCATGCAGCTGGTTGTAAAAAAAATACCCAGGTGGTCTCCAGGGCATGCTCACCATCACTGTACAGTTGGAATTCTCCAAGTGGAATAAATTCATCTTGTTTTGGCGATGCCTCTTCCTCGGGTGAATCCGAGAACCAATATGTGTTATTTGATTTTCCTTATCCCAGCTCCCACCGTGCCTTTCCAATAATGCCCGATGTTCTCAACGCAGCACAGACTTTAATTTCCCTGGACCTCTTTGTCCTGGGAATTATTGGCTTGTTTGGTGTGGAGCGCCCCCCAGCGGGAGCGAACTGCCTGGGATCGGAATCAAAATATCGGACATTGCTTGGAGGAAGAGAAGGGTGGTCGGGGCTCGCTTGGACCCTGCATGGACAACACCTGAGAACGAGTCAAACACATGTCAGGTGTCAAAATATGAAGAGGATTTATTTATTATTTTAATCACCACCTTCCATCTCACTTGCCCTCCCTCCATTCTTGTTATTATTCGATTTTCGTACCTAATTCATCTCCTCGGTCGTCATTTAGCAGTTCCATGATATGTCGTTATTCTTTCAAGGTGCTCACCCAATGCGTTTGGCAATTCCACAATGACCCCGTGCTGAGATCATGAGACATCATACCTACGGAGTAATCATGCAAAGTGAAGGTGCGAAGTTCCATAAACAGAGTAAATTACTGACATCCTGCGAACATCATCAATTGGTACAGAGCGCTGTTTCGGGTAAAAGGGGATCAGCAGCTTGTTCCATCTGAGTGTAGGTGCCTCCATTATCTGCTCGTGCTTGTCTGTTCTTGCACCCGTTACACCTGTAAAGGTGCTCATGCAAAAGCAACCTTCTTTGCGGTTGTGCCCTGCTTTGCCCAACTATAGCAATTATGCTTTCAGATTCTTGTACGTCCTCTTAACACGCCTGCGAGAAGTCGTCTCAGTCGGTAGTTTTCTGTGCTGATTGGTGTTTTTTTTATTGGATTTGCTTTGATTGGATGTTAAATGGGCGCACGCGGTATTTCACAGCCAATCAGGGAGCCAGGAATGCAATCTTGACCGCACTTGCCATGGACTAAAACAAGTGAATAAATTAAACAAAGAGCTTGAGTGTTTTTTTTTTTTTCCATTACATTTAAATCCATTTGATTGCTTCATACAAAGACGATGTAACGGCTGTGATTAAAAATAACCTCGGAATCCATTTGTTTCAAACTGCTGTTTTGATAAAGGCGGTCAAGCAGGGCCGGATTTTCCATTAGGCCATTTGGCCTAGGGCCCACCAGTAACTGGGGGGCCCACCGGGGACTTGTGGGTTCTCTGATCGGCCAAGGAGTAGGCCCCACAGTAAAATGAATAAAATAAAATAAGGTAACAAAAAATATAACACTACATTTTTAAATGCCCGTTTCCCACCATCTATCTATCTATCTATCTATTGGGTCGCCGAAAGAGGTGACCCTTATTGTCAGTAATTCTGTCTGTTTGTTTGGATGTTTGTTCGTTTGTCATCAGCATAATTGGTAGTAAACGTGGGCGGATTTTTGACCAAACTCAAGTGGTAGGTACATCTTATGACCTCGTGCTTTGGAAATTTTGATGGTTGCTAGGGACGCTTTGGTCCCCTAGCAACAACCGAAAAACCTTCAAAATCGGTACCATTCACGCGAAATCAATTCCAAAAGCCATTATCCCACGTATGGTTATGAAATTTGGCACGAATGATCTGCAGGTGATGCTCTATGAAATATATTCCGTTTTTGTGATATATGGAATAGTTTACCCGCAGCGCCCCCTACAATTAGGGTATGCACGAAAATTGGCGAAAATTGAAGGCCCCCTAGGCGACCAGGTGAGTGCATCGATACGAATGAAACTTTGCAGGTACATGGTACTCAATGAGTACTACAACTTTGCCTCAGGACATATTGACCGATTTCGCTTAGGTCAGGGGTAAAAGGTCAATTAGTGCAAAAATCGATAATATGCGAGAGCTGGAGGTGTCTCCGCGCCAAGTGCTACTCCTCCTAGGGTCATGGTCGGATGGTCATGAAAATTCACACTAATTGTCTGGAATACATTGTGCACAAACGATCGAGCCGGATTTTCGATTTAGATCTTTGTTCACCCACAGCACCCCCTCGCACTTTGGGGATTTCCGATTTCAAACCGCATTTTCGGTACTTTTCATTCAAATGGATCCCGAGTAGTTATCAGTAGATGGAACTGGATGAGATTTGAGATGCATAATCTTAAGGTGATTCCCTATCTGCTATATGACATCCATTTTGCTCTATATCTTAGAGTTTCCATGCTCGGCGACCCATCGCCGCCTACCGGGATTGTCTATCTATCTCTCTGTGTAGATTATATACATTACGTGTTGTATTTAGTGGACTTCATTGTTATATTACGTGTGTTTTTGTGTTCTTATTTTGTGATATTGGTATCTCTTATACGAGACTTGAACCAATTTATTATTACTTTATGCTTACAGATTATTCTTGGAATCTTGTGGATTCTCATGAGATAGATTAATTATGTCGTCCCAGAAGAAATATATGAGTGGCTCACAAAAGAGAAAGTTAAAAGAAACCAAAGCTGCACAACTCCAATCACTTCCAAAGCTGACAATATTTTTTGACAAAAACAAAAAAGCAAAGTCAAAAAAGCTTTTGACTTAATGGTCAAAAAGCTGACAAAAACAAAGCTGACATATATATATATATATATATATATATATATATATATATATATATATATATATATATATATATATATAATTTTTTTTGGAGGGGGCACTGATAAGGTTTGGCCGAGGGCCCACAAGCAAGTAAATCCAGCCCTGGGGTCATGCCATTGGGTCCATAGTTGCTGGGGTTTAGGGGAGTCGTTCATCCGAGCCTTTAAGCCCTATAAACTGGATCCGCCCTTGATGTGTCGTTCAGTGATCAGTGCTTTGGTTTTACGGGAACCCGATAGCTATAATTTGTAGCCGATGGAGATCGAATTGTATGGACAGGTGGATTAACGATTCATCACCTGGATATTCACGGGAACCCAATGGAGACGTTGACCTGGAGTTGTTCGAACCACAGAGGGCTTCTTGTTAAATCCGTAATCCCTGTTCTCAAATAGGCCACCCTCATGAGCAATCTTGTGAACCCTAATTTGAAGATTTCCAAAATTACACTCATCATGCCGGATAGAGGAAAACAAAACGCACTTTGCAAACTCGGACTCCAAACTTTCTCAATGCTAGATCCAGGAGTCATAATTAGGCGGCAGTTTGTAGAAGAGACCGAGAACCCTTGCCTCTGTTTCACTTATCTTGGCCTGACAAGGTGTGGGTGTGAAAAGACAAACATGAGTGGTCAGAGTGAAAGGTCAACCATATACATTCCTCGTGCACGAGCGATCAGCTGGGATTACCCACCACGCTTTTATTTCTCCGATGTGTTTCAACATTATTTCTTCACCTCGCCATAACATCTTGTTTTGGAATGGAGCTGTCAAAGCACCTTGTGATACTTTCGCACCCTGGCAAGCAAACACACCTCTGACCTTTTTAAAGATAGGAATACTTGACAGACTATTTTTGTCACCGAGCTTGCTTTGTATTACATGGAGACGTTTCATGGCCTTGATTGTCCTTCATCTACTCATTTCGATACGAAATCTGTTGTTTGTTTAAAAAAAAAAAAAAAACCACAAGTCTGAGTTGGAACTGAAAGCATTTCCATGCAAAAAACATGTACCACCATGAAATAACATGAAATCAGGTGTGACTGGTTCTTCTTCTTTTGTATGCAGGACATAGCTGTGGGTTTACATCATTGCTGGTGATGCAAACGGTCCAGTGTAAAGTCCGTCTGAGGGATGACATTAATGCCTCGCCTGGCCTGCAGAACACCAGGATGGCAGTTTATAGTTGGGTTATGATTCGAACCCAGGCGAGACAGCTCAGAGTCTAGTCTAGTCTAGTCTCGGCTATCCTGCCAGACTGCTTAACAGATTAGCTCAAAGGTTGCATGCTTGTCTTTGAGCTCTCCTGAGTTTGATTGCTGTCCCAACAATGCACTGTCCTTCGAGTGCTGCTTAGCCTGGCTAATTCATCAATGGGTACTCCTTGGTTTGGAGGGGATATAAAGATGGATGGTCACAATCACTGAGATGCAAAGTCATTCTCCTTACGACTAGGCCACGACCTGACTTGGATGACATCACTCAAAAGAAAATCCTTTATATTTTATTTATTTCGTATTCAATCTGTGGCCGCTGGCTGCATCATTGCTGGGAGCGTGGCTGTGCTGCTGATGAAATGCCCCCTGTTTCCAGTGAGCTGGTACTCCTTTTGTTGATCTCAGAAGGATGACAGGTTGAATCAACCCACTTGGTGTTATTTAATGGCATGGCAGGGCCTCAAACTCAAGACCCTAAGATCTTGAGCCAGCCACCTGAACCATTAAGACAACACCATGCTTAACCTCCATATTGAGCCCTATCCTATTGCCTATTATTTATCCTATCCTGTCCATATATCCTATCCTATCCCTTCTAAAAAGAAACTAGCACACCATTTTGATGACCAGATTCGGTAGTGTAATGGTTATAGCATCTGCATCGAGTCTGGAAAGTTGGCTCTTTGAACCCCAGCTGAGTAATGCCAAAGACTTTAAAAAAGTACTTCCTTGCTTGACACTCAGCATTTAAAAATACCGGGCATAGTGGCGTGCGCCTGTAATCCGGCTACTTGGAGGCTTGGGTTGGAGGATCGCTTGAGGACGGGAGCTCTGTGCTGGGCCGCGCTATGAGAGGGTGTAGGGCAGCCCAGAATCATGGCGAAACCCAATCCTTATCCCTGTGTCGTAAGAGGTGACCAGGGTTGCGTCAGGAAGGGCATCCGGCGTAAAACCTGTGCCAAATCAGTGTGCGGATCATAATGGATGATCCGCTGTGGCGACCCCTAACGGGAGCAGCCAAAAGAAGAACAACAAGTCAGCATTTAAAAAGGATAGAACTTGGACAAACAACCATAAGTTGTGAACCTCATCACAGCCTTTGATGGGCCGAATGGCCTCCTCTTGCATTGAACTTCCTTCTAAGGGAACTCATATTTCCAATTAGTCCAAGTATTATGAATAATATAACACTATTATCAATGGCTACCCTGGTGTTATTAGTGTTAAGCCTGTACTTTGAGCATTATGTATTCCAATTGTTCAGCCTGCGTCAGAGTGGCGACCCATCGAGGATTGCACCCAATAGCCAAGGAGACTGCTTTGGCAGCACCAACGCTCTGCACAGAGTATGGTCCCGATGGATAGATGGATTGTTCAGCAAGAACTCTCGACCGCCATGTGAGCACACCTCTTTTTTCACGCCAAATCAGGTACAGCTGAAAGGTGTGATGGGTGAGACATAGTGAATTTGTGCTACATCTGCAGAACAGCAGGGAGGTTACTCAACATCCTCTGACAGACTGGACCAAAAACCTGATGTGGCTGAAGTGACATCTCCAAAAGAAGTGACATGACATATTTGTATCACCAATAAACAACCCTTGAGCATTGTTCTTGTGCAAACATTAACCATCTGGTTTTTTTTCAGCAATTTTTTTTTTGCTTTTGCTTCTCTGTCAACTTGTCTTCATGAGGATAATATTTCATCGCCCATAATTGGATCAATTCCATCATCAGTGGTCGGAAACAGAGAAATGCATCTCCGAAAGGGCTGGATTTAGGTTTTTGGGGGGTTTTTTTTCAATGGGACATCAAATATTCTTTGCAATGCAACTCATGTCCTAAGCACAGCGAAGAACATTACAATATAGTCCATGTAAATATGTATTGCACTAAAACGTGGAAAATAATTACACATCATGGAAAAAAAGGAATTACACCATTTAAAATTTATTTATTGATCATTATATTTGACTGGGACATTTTAAAGGAATAACGATAGAAATGATTTAATGTGAAACTCCATGAATTGGGTACTTCATTTCCACTTTTTCTCTCGGGGGTGCAATTTAAATAGCGGCCTAAGAAAACATTTGCAGGTATAAATTCAGTAATGAAGTAAATTCAGTATGAACGAGAAGAGCACTCGGTAGAGCACATACCTTCACCCCATAATGCCTGATCCACGGGAACATTTCGGGCCCGATACATTTTATAAATATCATGTTATACAGGGTTATATCATTTTTGGCCTTATCTCTCAATGGTGAAGAATCTCTTTAAAAAATAGATAATTCTCGTATCAAGATCAGGATCTTCACTAAAATCGAATCAATCTGCGTCCTTTTCTTCTGACAAAGTGGAGAGCTTGCTGTCATACCTTGCCTCAGATTCTGCAACCAGTTCAGATGGCATCAGCTCACGTGTCCTGAAAACCTGCTCCTCTACTCTTGCTCACCCTCTTCTCTTATATTCACCCTCTCATTTGCTCAAGGTCATCTGCCATCTGTTTGGAAATCAGCAAACATTACTGCCCTGCATAAAAAAGGTGCAAAAACAGCTCCCTGCAACTACAGAGCAATCAGCTTTCTCACAATCATCAGCAAGGTTCAGACATTAAATCCTTCCTCTTCTCCAATGGCTTCATTTCCAATCATCAACTTGGTTTCAGACCAGGTCACTCTCCCCTGGATATGCTACTTATGCTCTCCCAACAATGGATGGAGGTCCTCAATGCCAGACATTAAATCAAAGCCATCTCCCAAGACATATCATGTGCTTTTGACACGGTCTGGCACCCTGGCCTGTTCACCAAAATCTTCCCATGGTATCCAAGGCCATCTCCACTCATGGCTCGCAGACTTCCTCTCCTGTCACAGTCAACGTGTGGCCCTAAATGGAGTTCTTTCATCCCCTCTTCCTGTCCAGGCTGGAGTTCCTCAAGGCAGCATTCCGGGCACTGTTCCTTTCCTGGTTTTCATCAATGATCTCTCCGACTCTCTGGAAAATCCTTTTTATCTCTTTGCTGATGACTCCACCCTCTGCCATACCATCGGTCATCCCTCAGACCCGCAAGCAGTAGCTTCTTCACTCACCACAGATCTGGATAAAATCACAAACTGGTCCAACACGTGGAACATGTCTTTCAATCCTGACAAATCTCACACTCACGATGTCTCTCTGAAAGGACCGTTTAGAAAACCCCCACATCTACTTTCTCAACAATCCTCTGGAAGCAGTCCTTTCAGTCAAGCTTCTGGGTCTCACTATCCGTCATGATCTTTCCTGGGAAAGCCACATTTCCAACCTGGCCACCAAAGCCAGTCGCCGACTGGGAATCCTCCGTCGTGCAAAGTCCTTCATCGGCCCACCTGAGATCCTGACCACATTTAAAGCTTTTATCCACAGCCTGATGGAGTACTGCTCTCCCCTTTAAGCTGGTGCTCCTGCCTCTCACCTTTCTCGGATTCACACTGTGGAAATATCTCCCGTGGTGAGGCTGAATCTTTGGGCCTCTCACGCTCTCTCACAACAGGCAAGTCGGTGGTCTTTCTGTCTTCTACAGTCTCCTCTCCAGTCTCGCACTCCTGCTCTGCCTGCAATATGTCCCCTCCATATTTCCGCTGGGTGCTCAAGGTCCGCCAGCAACCCCCTTCTGGTAATACTACCAAAATTAAGAACCACTGCTCACCTTCACACTTTCATTCCTCGTTTTCCCCGCCTTTGGAACAAACTCCCACACTCTCTTAAATCCCATTCTTCCCTCCAGGCCTTCAAAACAATCGTTCACCACCCACTCTTGTCTTCCCCCATCCAAATCCTCGATCTTTTCTACCCCTGTTAATCCACCCCAAATCCATCTCCTTCAAATTTCCTGCTTTCCTTCCTGAAAGTCCCTGTAATGTCCATCTTGTATACTCCATGTTTACCCCCACCCCATCCCTCTCCCTTCCACAGATCTCCGAATGTCTCTGTTCCCCACTCTTTTGTCCTTCCCACTCCCGCCCCTCTTGTCTCATGCCCCCCTTGCTGTGCGTTGTGTGTTAGCTCTCATACGAGCCTCGACAATGTATACAAAAAAATAAATGAACGAGCTGATGATCACAGTGCAGTCAGTGGAGGGATGGTGAACAGACTGAGCAGTTGTAGTCCAAGAGCATTAGGGTTTAACCTGGACATTTTTGGTAACAAGCTGATTTTTTCAGGAAAGGTCCAGGAATGTGTGTGAAATAACATACTAAAAGTCGTCATGAATCCTCCTTGAGCGTTTTCCGCAATCCAAGATGGCGTCCAAAATGGCCACCATTTCCTGTTTTTCTCATAACTTTGCAAGTAGGTTTACCTATAACACATTTTAAATGTCTACACATATGTTTTGAAGTATAAGGAACTCAATACAATACATATCGGAAGATTTTGAAACACACAAAAACGAATAAAACCGCTTAAGCTCTTTCAGAAATCCAAAATGGCGTCTGAAATTGCTGCCGTTTCTGGTTTTACACCAAGGTACTTCAACACGCACTTTAAATGTCTTAATATATGTTTTGCGACTCAATGAAATGAATCATATACTTATTGGGAATTTTTCAAAAACACGCATTTACCAATAAAAACACTTGAGCTCATCCTGAAATTCAAAATGGCGCCCGAAATGCCCCTTTCCCTGTTGTTGTTTTCTCATAACCCTGGAACTAAGTAACCCAATAAAGCACACTAAAATGTCTTTATATATGTTATGGGAGTCAAGGAATCTAGATAAATTCTTATTCGCAGATTTGAAACACGCATATCTATACCAATAAAACTACTTGAACTAGTCCCAAAATCCAAAATGGCGCCAAAGATGGTTGCAATTTCCTGTTTTTCTCATGACCCTGTGACTAAGTTACCTCATTATGCACTTTAAATCTCTAAATATATTATGTCTTGAGAAATAAGGAACTCATTCAGATACTTTGAAGTACAAAGGAAACAATAAAACCGCTGAAGTTCTTTCTGAAATTCAAATGGTGCTCAAAATGTCTGCCACTTATCAACACACTGCTGTTTTAGCCTGTTTCAAGAGGCAAAGACATTCAAAACAAGATCATGCTAGAGATTCAAACCTCAAAAGTTTCAGATGAATCTTTACCTTACGCATGCACACACCTAGTTGCATCAGTCATTGTCTTCATCGTCGGATGCTGTATCTTCAATGTTGATGTCCTCTGAAGTTGGGGTAATATCATTGTCGGCATCTATAAGAGTTGGTGCTGTATTGTTGCAATTGAGACCACTGCATTTACTGCACATTGAGGTACAAAAGAGCCCAAGTTTCTTGCAGCTACATGTCATGCTTCTGCAACCATCTGGTTTACACCCACATGCCACCATGTTCAGCAAAGTGTCGGGTGCAACAGCAATGTCTGTTTCTACTGAGGTAAGAGTCCCGTCCTGAAATCGCCAGCCCCATTCTGTTGGAGATAAGGAGTTACCCATCCATTCCTGGACGGTAAGATAGGCGCGATATGAATGTTGCTTTGCTGCAGCACTAGTTGGAGGTAGACTTTCTAGCTGAAAGGATGAACTCAGGGAACTGCGACCGATTGCCCGTTTGTATGCGATGTGACGGTAGTCATCAAGAGATTCAAAACTGCTGGCTCCATAAAGCTTAAGAATGAAGCCTTCCCCAGCTTTTTCCACCTCGTCATGGGTGCTTCCACTGTTTGTGAAGGTATCCAGCAAGTCGTAGTCCCGCTTCTTGTGCACCATGTTGAAAGCTTTACGCTTGCCCTGACGATACATCGCAGAGACCGTGTCACATCACACAGCATGCATTCACAGCATGAAGAAACATCAAGTGATTTCTTGTGTCCCCGATGGCATGCTGAATCTCATGAATGTTGAAGACCGTGACAGGATTACTGCGGCATAGCATGTACACATCTGTGGAAGAGGTTGCCCGAGCAACTAGCATTACCAGTAAGTCTGTGTCCGTACCAACGACAGCAACTGGCACATGTTCTGACTCTGCCAGTGCTAGTGCTGTGGAGACAATCAGGGTGTCGGCGTCTGCTTCTGCCTGCTTGACACATACTCCAGCCATGAGCATTTTGTCACGTAGAGTTTGTAAAAGTCTCGCCTTATTGTTGCCGTTGGCTAAGAAAGCTGCTTGGGTTGTGGTGGTTGGAATATCATCTTCAAATATGATGTCACTAGAGGTACACTTCTGAGCTCTTCGTTTCTGCTCAGCTATCTTTGTCGAAGTTGCGCTTCTATATCCATCAAACACCACCGTTGATTGAGCTCCATAGTGTTTTAGGATGTACAGCTTGCGTGCTTCAGCATCTCTTAAGATGTATTCTAATGAGTTCCTCATACTTCAAAACATATATGTAGACATTTAAAGTGTGTTTTGGGGAAACCTGCTTGCAAAGTTATGAGAAAAACAGAAGAGGCGGCCATTTTGGACGCCATCTTGGATTGTGGAAAACGCTCAAGGAGGATTCATGAGGACTTTTAGTATGTTATTTCACACACATTCCTGGACCTATCCTGAAAAAATCAGCTTGTTACCAAAAATGTCCAGGTTAGGGCCTATTTTGACCTAATGCTCTTGGACTATTGAGATCTCCTGGATGCGTTGGCCATGACACACTGCTTTACGCTTCCTTTTTCTTGCTGTCCCTACCTCCACTTCATTCTCTTTGAATGCACGAAGCATCAATGAGAACCCCCTGTCCTTTTCAGAGCTGGCTGACTGACTCGCACTTCATGCTGTTTCCTCTAAGCCACACACAGTCACCATTTACACCTCCCACACCAGTGTGACCACTCCTCATTTTCATAAATGCCAAGGTGAGCCAATGAAAAAAAGCCAAGAATTCACAAGGTTTCGGAAAAGCGATGATAATAGAAAACCTATGCGCCAAGAAAACCTATAGAAAACCAAGACGCCAAGGTGAACAACGAATAGCCAAGATCTTGTGAAAAAAAAGCCAAGGAGTGGTCACACTGCTCTCCATACATCTCACATCACACTCTCGACCCTCCTCTTCCCTCTTCCCCTCCCTTTTGTTGGAACCACGTAAGCCTGCCTGCTTGGCTCACTAACAGTGAGAGGCTGCAAATATGCCTCAATATTCTTTCTCTTCTCGATGTCCCTCTGCCTTACATGGTTTCCCCAGAATGAACGAGGTGCTGTGCTGGGCTTCTACCCCTTCTACTGTGTGTAGAACTGTGATTAATTGATTGAATAAGACTGGACATCTGTGCTCGGGGTGTCTTTCTGGATACTTGGCATAACCACTGTGCTTTGAGCAATGGGCAAACTACTCAGTTTCAATGTTCTATGATGTTTGTGATGTGTTGCTATGTTGCGTCTGCACATGCATGGACAGGCCTGGTGTGCGATGGTTGGATTAAAAGCTTGATGGACGACAGCGGCGGTCTGGTGACCCGTGTTTCTCTTTGCCTCGATACCAGTTTCGGTTCTGGGAGAACTGAACAATGTGGAGTAACTGGACAGAAAAAAAAAGTGCTGTATTCGTGCAGTGCCAGCAGGGGGTGCTGCATGACACAACATCAAGTTGGCTGTCCCATCTGCAATTGTGTTGACGTAAAGTATTCGATGATTTTTGGACGAGTACTTTGGCTTCGAGGGGCCACACAGTTCCTGCCGGTAAATTAATGGAACAAATGTATTTGTCGATTGTTGCCAATTAGAAAGATTCTGGATTTTACATTTAAATCTGTAGAGGTGCCCTCTCTCTCTCTCTTGAGTACCATATGTAGAATACCACGTGTCAAGACCCGAGTTCCACTGGATTGGATGCTGTTCTCCCTCTTCCCCCACTCCATAATGCCACCCTCTTTCTTTCCTTTGTTCGGCACTTAATTTCTCCTGTGATGTCTTTTGGCTCAACATTACCTCTGCCACCGACGGAAAAGGAGGATATGTTTTCACCAATTTCTGTCTGTTTTTTTTCTGTTTGTGTACAGGAGACCTGAAAAAGTTCTGGACGGATCCAGAGATGAAATTTTGTGGACAGGTTCGGTGTGTGACAATGACGAACTGATTAAATTTCGGTGAAGATCCGGATCCGGATCCAGATCAGAAAAGTTTTTGAGTGATTCTTAACCATTGAGAGATAGGACTAAACGAAGATATAGCACGAAAACTCAAAAAGTTCCGGATGGATTCAGATGAAACTTGGTGGACGGGTTGGGTGTGTTACCGGGTTTTATGAATTTGGTGAAGATCCGGATCTGGATTTTTAAAATGATTCTTCACCATTGAGAGATAGAGCCAAAAATGATACATTGCATGATATTACAAAAACGTGTTGGGCCAGATTTGTTCTCGTGGATCAGGCATTACAGGGGATAGGTGTGTGCTCTCCTGAGTGCCTCCCTGGTTGTTCCTGCGATTGGGCTGCTTGCTCCTGTGATCTTACCTGACACACACACACACACACACACACACACTCAACACTAAGCAGTCTCGCCTGGGTTTGAAACCTGTCGCAGCTCTCTCCCGTCATCCTGGTGTTTTACAGGTGTGGTGATTCATCACTGGGTGTGCCGTCCCTCGGATGGACGTTAAACCCTGTGTCAACTGGCCCATAACAGGTTCATCAGGCTTCTCTGAATGACGTTTTTGCAGACTGTGTGTCTCAACAATAGTAAGCCATTGTAAGACTATGTCCTGTGGAATTCCACATCCTCAGTCATGTTTATATACTTATTCATCACGTTGTCGAGCTACATGACCATGCTTTCCTCTGGTATTATCTTACCTCTGGAGCAATGCCTGAAGACCTCTGCTCTTGTATGAGTGGTTGTAATCAACATGCAACAAATTTCATCAGCCCAAATGTTCATTAAATTTAGCAAAGGCCAAGCCATGAGTCTGTTGCTTGCTCTTTGAAACTCGTATAATGCTGTATGTCAATGGATACATCACAATGAGAGCTCAGTAAATGGGTAAATTAGGCTAATGTGATGGATCAATAAGTAAATTAATAATGAGATGCAGAGAATAAATGGCATGACATTGTTATGGGCTCAACACACACCAGGCTCACAAGGTGCAAACTCTGACCCACCGCCATGACCGATCCTGAGGCCTGGAGCATGGATAACTCAATGGCCATGAGGATTGTTGACCAACTGCGGACACCGGTCAAAGCAACCACACTGAGCAGGGTCCTGACGTCCACAGCTACGTTACCTACTCATTGGTACAACTACCTGAACTAGAGTCCACACCCTCAGCATTCACCCATCCTCCAACTATTATGGCCGAGTGAACTGTGGATGAAGGCTGGCTAAGCACGACCAAAGTGAAATGGTGGGGCATAACTCCCACCTATCTATTACATACACACTGTGTCGGATCAATGAAAGAAAGGATACGAACGAGCAGGTTTGAAATGGAACAATTATTCATTTACACAAGCACACAATGATCATTGAAGCATGTATTTACAAGGAAAAGGCAAAAAGACACAAAGAAAAAAAAAATTACCCCAAACACTTATTTCCCCCTTATACAGACTTACTTACACACGCAAGACATGGCATCATCATTCAGCCAAAAAAAAGAGACAGAAGTTGCAGAATGAGGCAGTTTGGAATGATTCAACTCCTCATTTACTTCACGCAACCAAGAGGAGTTGAGTTGGGCCAAAGATTATAAGTGGAGGGGGGGTTAGGGGAGGTGAAGGGGATTGGGTGGTGGAGTGTCAGTGCTGTGTCAGAAGTGTGTGGTATGAGTGTAGCTGAAGCTGTGTGACACACAAAGGACTTCACCGCACCCTTTGCTCATGGGCCACTCTCCTCCAGCCCCGCAACGACTCGCTCCTGCGTCTCGTACCCCAGCACAGCCTGGTTCAACTCGACCCATGCTCCGGCAAGCAATCTCTGAGTCAGCAGTACGGAATGTTATTGCGTCCCTAGTGCATCGATAAAACAGCGGCGAACCGAGTCGAGTCCTGGCCTGTATACGTGCCACATCAGGCGTGGCTTTGAGAGAGCAAACTTCATATGAGCATCTTTCACATTGATGGAGGTGCAGTGAATGGGCTAAAGAAAATCTTTGCATCATGATGTTCAGATGGCAAGGCGAGTCCCCGCCCCACCCCTCACACGTCCGGCAGCGAGGGAGCACTGCCACTCCCTCACTCGTGCACAAATGTTCCTTTGTCCTGTGCTTGTGTTTGAGAAGCATTGTCCCATGTGACAAATATAGGAGTGCTGGGAAGGAAGAATGGGGGAAGGTAATTCGGTTCCAGTCCGGAGGATTAATTGTCTCTAACAGTGAGGGACTCATGAGCGCATCCGGGTTCTTACAAAGGTTGGTGGTGACTTGGAGACCAATTAGTATGGGATGTTCAGACTGATGAACGGATGGTCGATTGTGAATAATATAAAGTGAATAAAAGAGTGAGGAATCGGAATGTTGAGGGACTGGTGAGCAGATGATCAATTGTGAGGGAATAACCGAGTGAGTGGATCAAATGTACAGATGAACTGAAGGACAAGAATAAACCGACTGCGGAGTTGAAAGAAAGACTGATGGCGTGAAGGAGGGGTTGTTGAATTGAGGTTTGTTGAAGAGGATTAATGGTAGATTGAGGAGATGAAAAGCGGAAAATGGGGAGACATCACACCGGGAATACACAGACTATCCTGACTATGCATCCCCCCCTCCTTCCCCTGGCCAAAAAGGGAAAAGGTCTACCTTCCATATAAACTAATGAAATAAATAATTCTCGGAGAACCCTATGTGTACATGGATGCTCTCCTTCGGAGTACATTTCCAAAACCGTAACAATATAAACCGATCTTGTGTTTCAGTTCCCTTGTGAGTTCCTTCGGTGTAAGGTGAGTGATCAACAGGTGGAACGCCATGTCAGGTCACATGTTGTCGGCAAAATTGTATTGCGTAGAATTTCAAAATATCATTGCTCAACATCTGGTTCACAGTGAATCCATAACAGAAGGGAAATGATAGTGCATTTAGTCTCTCGTGGATGAAACATAGGGGATAAGCATCCTTTTCACACTGCTTCAACGTGCATCCTTCTATTCCTTTAGTGTCTGGCTGAGTGTGAAAACCACTCGTGAAAAGGACAGCGCAATGTCAGAATATAAGAGTTTGATCAACTTAATTTGAAAGCTGAATATCCAAAAGTTGAAAAGATTTTTTTTTTTAATACTTACAGAAGTTGTGATGATTTGCAAGTTTTATGTTTGGAAAAACCATAGTTACAATAGCATGAATATGTCAGAAAGTTTGATTCTGATTTATAACATCAGTTTTGGGTCAATTTTTATTTTTCCGCATCTGAAGCTTGTACTGTACTTGTATTGCTTGGAAAGCACAAGGAGATTAGTTCGTCCATGGGCCCAAGCATATATCGGTACCATCTGACGAAACCAAACTTTAGGGCTACTAAGTTATTGGTAGGGACTATATGATTATTTCAATATGTGATAACCGTTCCAGAAGAGCAGCTTAGTGAATGTATTTTGCATTTTTACCGTTTTACCATTCTGAGATATTGACGTTTTGGGGGGAAAATCACACAATGGACGATTGACACATCCCATGAAGGTAATATCATTCAATAACAGCTCAGGATATCCAGATTTGTTTGCCTTTTCGCTTTCATTATGCGGAGGGTGGGTACATTCCAGAGATGATAACTGCCAATAAGCTGCCAGTCTGCAATGGTTATCACATCAAAATATGATATATATACACCAATTCAAAAATCATAACTGGGATTGGTTTCCTTAGATGGTACCGACAAGTGGAATTTTTGGCCTGGGCCCATGGACTAAGTAGGCAATCGACAAATCATCACAGTACATGGGAATTTAGCCTCTGCGGCTCACAGCATCATGATGCAAGTTCCCTGAATGTAATACAAAATTGGCCAACACACTAATTGTATTTGAACACCACTGGAAGTACCAATACTGCATATCAATCATGCTAATTTTGACTTCAAATTAAGTGTGTGGGACATTTCATCAATTCGCGGAAACCACGATCCAAATTCTTGAAAACTTCAGCGATGGACCATTCCAGCACTAGCCTCTGTCATTTGTGGTTGCAACGCACAGTTTTGCTTGCTGTCCTTGGAGGAGTCGTCGTTCTCGCAGCCCCGGCAGTTCACTAATTCTCGTTTTGACCGGAGCTTGATCTTCCCGATGCTCAGGGCTTTGATTTATTTCCATTCACATTCCCCGAGGCACTGGTGTGAGTGTGGGAGTTTTATAAACAGAGCTGCTTGCAAGAGTGTTATAGGCTCTGGTGATGAGAATACACACAGCAAAGATGGCTCCGTGCTGCTTATTCGTACTTGGGCGAGAGAAACATGACCGAATGAATTATTCTGCCTGTGAATGATTTGACATCACGGAAGATGAATGGGTGTTATTGAGATTGCCGGCTGAATCCAGGGCCAAGTACCGTGTTTGTAAAAAGGAATCATGATTGGGGAGGGATAATCTCACTTTCTGCCTGAATGCATCAAGGTGATTGGAGATTTCTGAAGGTCCTTGGGAGTTCAAGTGAACTGGAGGACTGTCGACCTTTTGCACATACAGATGGCCACCATTAGGGGTCATATATTTATTATTTCTATCAGTGGAGCATATAAATGAAAAACGAAGACCCACCCACATCTCTCACCTGTGAATGGAGAGAATAACCAATTAGCTCTCACCTGGATGGTATGCATTGTTGTCTACGCTGTCGCTGATTCGGCAACAAGCAATGAAACCGGTCCAGCAGCTGAGGGGGTGTGCAACATTGGGATTCTCATGTTTGTACTATTTGTTCATGTCTTTATAGCTGTGGAGGAACTCTGGGAAGGGTTTGAAACAGTAAACGGCTTACCTTGGGCAGCCTTTCATGGTTGTTTTCAACCTTGGGTAGCTTCTTCAGCTCGAAGAGCAGTCGATTCATTTATATAATCCAAGCCACCTGTGGTTAATTGATTCGGTGAGAGCTGATTGGTTATTCCCTGCATTCACAGGTGAGAGATGTGGGTGAGTCTTGATTTTTCAAATGTATACATATACTGTATAAATTTATTTGTGTAATATGTCCATATACGCACAAGATGTCCCATTGCTGCTAACACCCGCAAACCTACTCCCTTTAATCTATTTATTCAGCAACCCCTTCTCCCACCGCCCTCTTTGTATCCCTTTTCACATTTCCCTCGAAGTCTTCATCCACTCCCACTTATTCTCCTTATCCCACTGCCTTTCTTACACCTTCATTCCTTACCACTTATATCCCTTCTCACTACCTTTTCTACCCATTCACCGACTTCCCTAAATTCCTTCACCCACTCCCCTCTATCCCTTCACTGACTTCTCGTTGTGCACTTTCCCCCTTTCCCAATCACCTACTTCATCATACCTTTTCACTCATTTCCTCCTTTACCCACATCCCACTCCATTTATCCAATCCTCTGTTTACCTATTCACCCACTTTTACCCCTGAAAAGCCAGATTGTGAACCCCCGAGGAACCAGATTCTCTTGCTCATCCCTAAGTTTACTTAAAATTTGCTTTGATTCAGATAATACAGTGTCGTATAGTATTTCTGTGGAAACGCCTCCTGTGGGGTTAATAGTGCTTAGAATAGAGCAGTTATTTCCTGAAAGTGAATGTCTCATGTAAACATAAAGTAATTAAATGTGATCTATCAATTATAATATTGTTATGTTTGTGGGGGTAGATGGAGGAATTTAAGAGGGAAGTTAGGTCCGTGTGTAGAGTTGTTTAGTCCGTGGACATGTAGGAAACATCTTGATGTAATTAAGTAGGGCGACTGTGAGCTTAAGTGTTACTTGTCACCACATGGGGGGGGGGGTGGTGCCTTATTAATTATGTAGGGGTCAAGAATAATTTCCCCTGTATACAATTGCACCCCTGTGACTTTTCCCAATGCTTTTATGACCAAAACCACGATAACAGACAAGCAAAACGTGCCGAGGGGGCAGAATCCCCACCTTCCCGGGTTCCGTGCGAGCAAACCATTCCCCGGAGGTGGAGGTTTGATGGGCGTGACGTGAAACGCATGAAGAGGAAGGGGGTTTGGGAGGAGCGGATCAGATTGGAAGGTGGCGGAGTAATAACCAAGGGCTGCGAGTGGTCGGGAGAGGATGTTAGTCAGAGGACACGGAGGATCTCGCTTTTGCTCTCGGCACGCCGAAGGCTGCACGATTCTCGTGCTCATGCTGTGTGAATTGACTCACGTGTTGAGCAGGACGTTGATTGTTCGGCTGAGCCGTGTAGTGCGTACGTTTCTGAGCAGGGAAGGAGAGCGTGCCTCATGGCCTCATCACGGGGCCTCAGAAATGGTCTCATCGTGTTGGCCATCGTTGTGAACAGACCGGGTGCAAGAGAGGAACGGTCGGCATATTCATTCATGAAATGAAGCTGCACGGAGTCTCTGAGCCTTGGTGTTAATTACCGCTCACAAGGATCTCTGGTGATGTGTAGACGACAGTACTTCCAAGTTCCAACCAATAACAGTGGAATTGATTGGCCAGTCTATAGGCACTGTCTATATATACTATACACTGTCTATATATACTATACTGTACACTGTCAATATATATACTATACAGTCTGTACTTATCATAACTTGTAAAAAGTAAGCTATGTCTGCTTTTTACCAACACAAGACCAGTGCTCAGAAAAGACATGAGAAAGAGCAGCAGGATAAAGAAGCACAGAAAGACTCTTGTACTCTGTTCCACGCCGGCGTAATTACGGCCAGGAGCTCTCCATCAAGTGACTGGAGACTGACAATTCCACAAGTGATGGAAACAATTTGTGCGAAATCTCAAGGTGGTAACGCTATTGATGATATAAAAGAACAATTTCTTTGTGGAATTGAAAGTGAAATGGAGAGAGATGGTGGATCATTAGCACAAGACAATGAACTCTCACAGAACATTGAGAGCAGCCTCAAATTCCAATGTAGTTGGGCAACTTAGCTAAATATAGCATAACAATTGTGCATTTTGTTAGGAAAGCACCACATTTGGCACACTAGTAGCCTATCATATTATGAACAGATTTGGATATTGGGCCATCTCAAAATTTTTGATGGCAGTGGAAAATGGCTGCCACAGCCATCAGCCGATGAATTTGAGATGGCCCAATATCCAAATCTGTTCATAATATGATAGGCCACTAGTGTGCCAAATTTGATGCTTTCCTAACAAAATGCACAAATGTTATGCAAAGTTGCCCCACTAATGTGCAAACTTTGACATCAGCCAAGTCTCTGAAATTCCATCCCAGACAGAAGTAGAAAACTGTGTGAGAGGAGGCAATCAGGAATATCCGAAAAAATTTTCCTTCTGATGGACAGGGTCACAAATTTCCAACAAATATCTTCAGTTTCAAAATGCCGAACGGTGAAACTGGCAGTCGTCCATGGGGCTTGTTTTTAGCCAAACAAAACAAACATTGTATTGTTTGCTATGCAGACTATTCTCTCACATGATCTCACATCTTTCAACTTCAGCACTGGCATCGCCTGCAAGTTGGAGTAGGACTGAATCACAGAAAAAAAACTGTGGGACAGACTCCCTGAGCATGAACAGAGCCTTGCACACAGGACATGTTATGTTGCTTGGCGTGAGCTTGAAAGACACCTAAAAACACTCTGGAGTTGATGACCTCATCGAACAGAATACCTTGCTGGAGGCTGAAAAGTGCAAGAAGCACCAAACAAGGATCATCAATGGAGTGCTCTTCCTTCGTGAGAGGGGATTGCCTTTCCGTGGATCATCCCAAAGAATTGGAGATGTTCACAATGAAAATTTTCTTGGTACACTGGAGCTTTTAGCAGATTATGATTCCTTTATACAAGACCATATCACAAAGTCCAAGTGTCACAGCAAAGAGGAGAGCGAATGCAGGCCCACTACCTTTCTAGTGAATCACAAAATTAGTTTATAGATCTCTGTGCTGAACATGTTCATCGGTTAATGTTGGATGAACGGGAAAACACTCGGTATGCTTTTTTGTTGTGGTTGATGCAACACCAGATGCCAGTGATACAGAACAAACAACATTCATCCTCAGATATCTGTCAAAAACAAAGTGGATTCAATGTTCAAGAACGTTTCTTGACCGTTGTTGATTGTTGTGAGAAGGTAGGAGCACAGATCACTTCCATGATTCTCAAAGCACTGGAGGAGAATAACATTCCTTGAACTGATTGTCGTGGGCAAGGATATGACAATGGTGCAGATATGGATGGAAAATACAATGGTGCTCAAAAACACATAATTGAAAAGAATCTTCTTTGTGTGTTTTCATCTTGTGGTTGCCATATTACATTGAACTTAAGTGGTGCAGATTTAGCAGCTGGAGTTGGTGTTCCTCTTCTTCATTGCACAAATAAGCAAGGCGAGTGGACAAACTCTTTTTGCTGACATAACATGGGGTCCGTGGAATAGATAAATGTCGCTTCAAGTAATCGGAGATGCGTTATACTTCGTCCTCTACTCAATATCTTGAATGCATCCACATTGTAATGTTCAGCACAGTTTGCATCCTCAATCAAATGCTGTCCTATAGCAGATGCACACGATGTTGAGATTGATGCTGGGACCTTCCTACAAGCATGTAATCTCCAACATTGTTCAGACAATCTACAACATATTCTCCAGTTGCCTTCAGTGGTGGAGCACACCACAAAACAAAAAGGAGTCCTCTCTGGATGGATTACCTGGCACAAGATGGACAGATCATGTTGATAGTGTTCGACCATTTGCAGCTCACCTCCCTGGTATACGAGAGGCCTTGGAACAGCTCCTCACACTGAATCTCTCTCCTAAAACAAGGAATGATGTTAATGGTGCCATCAAGTATGTATCTTCATTCATCTGCATCATCATGCAAAGGTGTGATTTTGAGCATTATGAGGAAATAAAATATCAAATCGCGGTTGGGGTGGCCGGTTTGGGACCCGAGGGTCCTGATTTTGAGCCCCTGGCCACATAGTTGAATTTACACCAGGTCGGGTTGACTCGGCCTGTCATGCTTCCGATGTCGGTGAAATGAGTACCAGTGTACTGGGGTGATAACCGTACGGAGTAACCTATGTCAGTGTCTGTTGTATCATAAAGTACTCCAACAATGAGGAATCCAATATTCTCCAACGGTTTTATTCAAATGAACATGGGAACGTAACAAGTTTTGTGCTGCACACCTCCTGACCTCTCACCCCGAACTCCTTCTTCCTCCTCGCACCCTCTAGCGTCTAGTCGATGCTCAACACCACAGTGTAGTGACCCACCCAAGACTGTGCTCCTTACCAATTAAACTGCCTTGACAGATCGATGTGCCTTCACCGCACGAAAGGAATGGTATTATTAGCTCCTGTTGGACTTTGTCCAAAACGGGGGCTTTTGGATTTAGTCTCAATTTTCATGTCCGTGCATGCTTGCATCCGTCCACAACCATATCTCGGACATGTATGGAACGATTTTATTTGTACTTGGCACAAAGACAACGCATGATGTATACATATGCACGTCTTTTTTTTTCGACATCAGATCCAAGATGGCCGACTGGCGGCCATTTTAGTTGTGAAAAAAACACCCAATGTCGAACATGTCCTCGACCATTTCTCGGACATGCATTTACCGATATTGTTATTATTATTATTATAAGATCACATCATAGATAAGTGTGCATCGCCATGTCTGCGGAGGCATCTCCTCTGCGAACCGATTCGAGAATCGACGCTATGCGACAAATATCTTCGGCTATGGAAGCAACTTAGACTCAAGCCAAACAAATTTAAGAAAGGACAACGATAACCCCAACACAGAAGCTGATAATGTGATTAACAAAACTCATTCTCGGAAAACTTCCAATGAGCTGCCTGTGTGGAAACAACGCAATATTGTATAAAATCTGGCGACATCGCGAGCCCAAAATCCAGAATCACTGCTCACCTCCACTCAATCGTTTCTCTTTTTCTCCTGCTTGTGGAGCCAACTTCCTCAAGCTCTTCAATCTCATTCTTCCCTCCAGCTCCAGGGCTTCAAGACAGCTGTTCACCACCAACTCAGATCATCCCCCATCCAAATGATCTTTTCTACCCTTGTTAACCCTCCCCAAGCTCACCTTAAAGTTTCCAGTGTATCTTTCCTGACAGCTTTCTTCTATATCCATATTGTTCACTCCATGTGTCTTCCTTCCCTTTGCCCTCCTTCTTCTTCATGCCCCTTATTTTTTTCCAAGTCTCCCTGTTTCTTTCCTCATCCCTGCTGTTGGTGCGCTTTCTCCTTCTAGTCAGGCAGCAGTTGTCACTATCCGATCAGTACTTCAATAAAGTTGCCAACTTTGATTTTTCACTTTTATTTGTTCAAGGACATCATACTGAATCACTTTCAACTTGTCTTCCAATTTTCAGTGTCATATTTCACCACCTGGGGGGTGCTTTTTCAAAATGGATGCCAAAATCACAGAAAAATGTTAAAAACATAATATTGACCACACATATCAACTGATATGATGATGTTTTCTGGATTGCTTCATCCTGGTGATACTAATTATGAACTCTTGTTGTTTTGCAGGGCTCAAGCTGATGCCGGGCCATGTTGTCTGTTACCCTGAAAGCAAACGCATCTGACCAATTGAAATATGGAACAGTGCATCATTTGTGCAGAAAAACGGAAGGATGAATTTTCATTCGCAAGTGAAATATCTCTAAACGATATTAAATTGTTCAGTGAAAGATGGGCTAGACTTAGTAAAAACATTAACATTCATGATAGAGTAAAGCAGATGAACATTGTTGCAGGGGCAGAATATCGCTCCCACAGAAAATGTTACAAATCACTTTGTAACCAAGTTAAGAAAGCTGAAAGAAGTCATGAAGAAGATTTAAAATGTACAGTGAACAAAAAGAGAGGGAGGCCAAGTACAAGTTCTGTGCCGTCAACTCCAAAAACAAGGAAAACCTTTGATCAGGAATTGTGTCTTTTCTGTCAGGGCAGTAGTGTGGAAAAACTGCATCAAGTTTGCAGTGAGCCTATGGGAAGGAAGTTCTTCCAGATAAAGGAACTGAGCACAAATGAAGACGTCCGCACAAGATTGGCACTCCTTTCTGATGCCATGGATGCATTTGGCCAAAACTGTAAATACCATCTGATCTGTTTCAGAAAGGAAACCAGACACATTGAATCCTTCCAGAGTACAAACACTTGTTCATCTGAAAATGAAGCCATCGGAAAGGCCACATGTGAGATTGAAATTGTCAACATAGTGCAGTTGATGATCACCAATAGTGATAGTTTCCCAAGCATTGACATGAAGACAATCAACAATGCCTATATTAAACTCCTTGAAGAACATGATGTAACAGTTCAAAGAACTAACTTTAAGCAGCACCTGAAGTCCCTTTTACTTGAGAAGATACCTGGGATTGATTTTGTCAAGAGTGGGCCAAAACCAGAAATTGTTGTGTCACAGTTAGTCAAAGACAAAATCCTCACATATGAGTATGAAAAATCAGATGTGGATGCCGAAAGAATACACTGGTGTGCACCGATGCTTGCGGATGTGGTGATGGGTGTGAAAATTCAGAGGTCTATATTGCAGAGGAGCTTTTTTAGACCAGTTCATATTTGACAGGCCCTATAATATTAATCTGCCATAGACAATACAGGGGTGATGAACTTACGAGATATAATTTGAACTTCAAATGGTATTGCATGGAAATGTTCATTACACTGGTCAACAATTTTTTACTTTCTGAATGTTGTCTAGATTTCTACAAGTGAATTAGGGTATTCTGGCACTTCTGAATCAGGAAATGGCATCCATTTCTCTCCATCAGGTCAGGTTTTTGTGCTAAGTTGATTTGAAAAAATCAGATCTTGTGACAAAATCAATTACATTTTTGTGGCATTATCAGCTGATTTTTGTCAACACATATCATCCTAAACATGTTTTTAAGAAAAAAATGTTTTGCCAACAACATTTATTGATTACACGATAGAAACATCGATTACTGTCATCTGAATGGTGGGCATTGATAAAGGTAAGTACAAGTAAATTGCATGTTGCGTCACCACTGTTCAAACTTCAGGGCTTGAACTTCCGTTTCTTCGAACTCCTGGAATGTTCAGCGGCAGGGAGGTCTCTCTTCAGATTCCAACAGTAGTCAGCCATCATGACTGCGTCCCAGCGACCCTGATACCTGGTCTCCATCTCCTTCATGTCCTGATGGAATCTCTCCCCCTGCTCGTCACTCATTGAACCCAGGTTCTCAGGAAACTGGTTCATATGTGAAAATAGGTAGTGCATCTTGATGCTCATGTTGCAGCCCAGGTTTCTGAAAGCAGTCAGCATGTTGTTGACAAGTTCTGCATAGTTTCTGGCCATATTGTTGCCAAGAAAGTTCTTCACTACCAAAACAAATGTCTTCCACGCTTCCAGTTCCACTTCGTTCATTGAGTTTTTGAACTCTGGATCTCTGATGAGCTGACGGATCTGAGAACCATCAAAGATGCCAGCTTTCAACTTCTCCATGGTCAATCCTGGAAAAGCCTGGCACAAGTAAGTGAAGCAGTCACCATCTTTGTCCAGAGCCTTGGTGAACTGCTTGATTAAGCCGAGCTTGATGTGCAGCGGTGGGAAGAGTATTCTGTCTCTGTCCACCAGAGGGTCGTTGATGACGTTCCTTTCTTTGCATGGCACCAATTCCTCCCGCACAGGCCAGTCCTTCTTCTTGTAATGCTGAGCACGGTCCCTACTATCCCACATGCACAGAAAACATGGGTACTTGGTGAAGCCAGACTGTTGTCCCAAGAAAAAGTTCACCATCTTCAGGTCAACACAAATAAACCACTTATGCTGATCATAACCAATTTTCTCCAGCACGTACTTCACCGCTTCATACTTCTCCTTCAGTGTAGTCGAGTGAGCGATGGGTACAGAGGCAAACTGGTTGCCGTTGTGTAGCAGAACACATTTCAGTGATCGCTTGCTGCTGTCAATGAACAGTCTCCAATCTTTGGGTTCGTACTGTGGCACTCCAAGCTTGAGCAGAAGCGCATGTCATAAATTGGCGCATGTAGGTATTGTACATTCTTCAGAGTTCGTTATTTCAAGAAATACAACTTTTTTGTATCACATTATTACAAAATCTGCCCCATTAACTTTAGTTTTGATCCACGAACTTTATGCTTTGCCTCACCAATTTTTGGAAGATTTTGAGGTTTTATGACTTCAAACTGATCCCTTTTCGACATAATCACCCAGAACTATCGTACCTGAATACTTCTTGTCATTAAAATAATTATTTCCAATCAAAACAATTATTTGACATGACATTTTACCCCCACCAACTTCTTCTAAAATGCTCCACACATGCGTACATGTGAACAAAAATGTAAAAAACGACATGTGGCCATATCTCAAAAACTTGACCTGATTGAACAAAACTAATGTGAGTTTTGGATTCAGCGCATCAGATTCGTCCTAAATCAGCTTAAAAAATGCAGACAACAAATTTGTTGTTGACCAGTGTTATACTTCACAAGTATTGTTAACTAAACAAAATTGATGTCAGGATACTTGTCCAAAAAGTGTAACAATAACGTATGGCGGTCTGGGAAACCTCGTCAGAAGTCGCGCTGAACAAGTTCCTGGTTTGAACAAACGGTACAAACACATATCCATTGATGTTTACTTCCCATTGTTACCATGCACGCTTATTCCAAAAGAGTATGGACCTGCTTGTTCCATACTCTTTTGAATAAGCGTACATGGTAACGATAGGCAGAAAAAAACAATAAATCGTGAGGTTGCGTGACCGTTTTAAACAAGGAACTTGTCCATCGCGACTTCCGATGGGTTTTCTCAGACCACCACACATATTTCATCTGTAGGCCTACAACAGTGTTGTCTATGAGTACACAATAATTGATTGAGTTAAGGTGTATTCAAATCACTGAAACCTTAATATGTCAAGTATTGAAGGAAATCATTTTTAACTAGTGAAAACATTAGGGACACTGCATAAAGGTGAACATTTTCAGTTGAATTTGAACCAAATCGGTAATCTTTATAATGAATGATACATTTTATGGGAATTTTTTTTTAATGATTTTGGCCGCCATCTTGGAGAAATGCGCCCTCTTTGAGTAGTTAACTACAATGTTTTTGATACTTAAGCTTACTGTTAAACTTATTTGAAGATCATTTGGCCAAAACATTCGAAAATATCATTCTAAATTACTGGAATTATTGGTGAAAATTACGTTTTGAACAGCTTTTTTATGATTTTGGCAGCCATTTTGAAAAAGCGCCCTCACATGGTGAAATACTTAACCGAAAATTAGATGACAAGTTGAAAGTGATTCATTGTGATGTCCTTGAACAAATAAAAGTGAAAAATCAAAGTTGGCAAAATTCTTGAAGTAGGTGACAACTGCTGCCTGACTATTCTCTTTCCCATATTCCTTTTTTATTTTGTCTCCTCCATCCATCCATTAGGACCATACTCTGTGCAGAGCGTTCTTTGGTGCTGCCGAAGCAGTCTCCTTGGCTATTGGGCACAATCCTGATGGTTCACCACTCCAACACAGGACACCAGCAAGCTGGCACTCATTTTGCCGACTTCGGAAGGATGACAGGTGGAATCCACCCCGTCTGGTATTAATTAAACAGCTGGGAGGGGGATTTGAACTCAGGATCCTCGGATCCCAAGCCCACCATCCTAACCATTAAGCCAACACCAGGCATATTTTATGTCCTAATATGTTCTATCTTCTCAGTCCTCCACGGCCCTCGACATTGTACACAAAAAGAAAGTGATGTCATCCACATGTAGAACAAAAGTGGTAACTGAACCTTGAGTATCAGATTTTATAACTTTGTGGACTTCACTTTGTTGGCTTCCTCAACATATCAACAAAAAAGAAAACATTTAAAACAATAATGGCACTCGACTGGGTAGAGTACATTCCTCTGCCATGCTGAACAGTTTACATTTTGTATCCCACTGATAAGCCGGATCTGTATCAGTAACATAACCAAAATCTAATGGGCTTGTTCTTGTCACCTACCCAATTGATCCACATCTGTCCAAAACTTTTTGAGATATCCTGCTCACAGACAGACAAATATACAGAAAAACAAACAGGGGTGAAAACATATAAACCTCCGTTCCCCTTTGGTGGCGGAGGTAAATATAGTTGTGCTTTCTTTTTGAGCCAAACTGTTGATTTATCATAAAATTGGTCTTTGGTGACATAGATGTGTGATGTGTCAGGCGTTGGAAAAACCCTTCCAATATAAACCTAGTTATCCTGCCCTTACGACATATACACAAAAGCCGCAAGTCATAATACTATTTGGCATGATTGTTGAAAGATAGTTGAGATGTTTGTGCTTACCCTTGATCTGTCTGGTCCTTGTAATTACATTCCCAGCGGAATTGGATTCCATGAAAACTACACTATTTTGTGTAGCCAGAAGGTGGCACTGCATCATGGGTTATGCCCTCCATCAGAGATGTTAAGCTGGCCAGGCCATCTGCAAAATAGGCGGATCGGCTGTTGTGATGCCAAACAAGCCGACGGCACGGTAAGCTGCATCTCAACTCGTGTACAAAACTATTAGCCTTACCAGCAATTGGCAAAGGTGGCCTTTTTGTACATCTGATGCACATAATGGGAGATGGAAAGAGTGCTTGACGGAGGCATTGATTATTGCATGCGTTTGTGTTTAGCATTCGCAGCATATGGCGTTTACAGGTGAAACCCCGTATCAGGTGTGGTAAGAGAAGGACGGAGTGACAAGAGAGGTGATGTTGATTGATCAGAATGCAAATATCTGGAAAGGAATGCAGCGAAACCCTAAAATCTTGCCTCATTTAACAGGACCCATCCTTGATTATAACCCGCAAGGCTCAAGGGGAGACAGGATGATCTGACAATCATCTATGACTTCTACTTTAAAGGTGCTAATTATTCCCTCCGAGTTGTGGGGTCGACCAGAGAAAGTTGGCCAAGGTTTTTCACAAACCTGTGTTTCACAAAACCACGTTCGACTGCAACAGGAGTATGGAATTTGCCCAGAGTTGTGGCGATAGCTCGCCTAGTCTTCGCACACTGTGGGGTCACACTTCGCACACATTGAAGACACTGTGGGGTCTTCAATGTTCACCAACTAACGCCAGCAGACAAGACGCCCAGTTTAACATTTTTCTAATGGATGGCACACACATTGATGAAGCAATCACCTTCCATGCAAACCAACTGGATGACAATTTCTGGCTGGGCCGACATTCAAACGCAGGCGAGACAGTTGAGAGGTGGGTGTGCATACCTCAAAGCTATCCCGCTACACCTAGACAGTTTAAGAGTAAGTGCACAACCTCTGCACCATGCTATCAGACGAAGATTTGACAAGAGTGGTTTCTTTAAATCAATGCCTCGACCTTTTACTCAGCATCTCTTGCTGATGTTATACTCTCCATTCGGTGCGGTGAGACCACATACTTTACAATGACAGGTTTCCACTGATCTTCTCAGCTCGCAGGATAGCCAAAAGGTTGCACACTAGTCTTTCAGCTGTCTGGCTTGCATTTGAATCCTAACTAATCTATAAAACTGTCATCCTGGTTTTTCATATGCAGGGAAGGTATCGTTGTGCATGCTTGGCCTCGGATGGACATGCAACTGGGTGTCCCGTCTGCGAGCACTAGTTGGTGGATATTAAATATCCTGCCTTGTCTTTTGCAAAGAGTAGATGAGTTACCTCCAGCACCATGAACAGCACACCTCAGTAATGATGCAACCAGTGGATTGCATTCAGAATTTAATCGCAGTCAATTATTCATTTGCAAACAATGACAATAATATCATATTCTAAAGCTATAAGAAGCTAATTTATGATTTAAGAGGCAGGGAAGAACATATGAAAGCAGTGTCACAAACATTAGCACTTGTTGATTAATGTTCGTTCATGCCAAGCATAGCCAGAGCCAAACTGTGAGCCACATGAGGGACACGTTGGAGGAGGATGACTTGGCTCTGACTCTTCTATTATGCTCGCAGAGAAAAGGGTCATCAGTCTCATTCTATGATCCATCTCTATTACTGAGTCCTCTTGCTGATGATAAAGAATTCCTGTCTGGACATCTGTTCTGTGTTATCTCACTCCTTGGGCTTTTGTAAAATCATTACTTATTTTTCTTACAGCTCGGATTAAAAAACCCTTTTAATACACCCGAAAAGTGCCCTCGACATGTCTTCCATGAATGGTCAATTATTCTTGCAACCATAGGTTAGAATTTTCGCAATCTGTATCTGCCTTTCGATGGGTTCTCACGTGACCTGAACTGTTGCGATATTTTGCGTTTTTTATTTTTTATTTTTTATTTTTTTACAAAGTCGAGGCACCTGGAGGAGCTAGGACATAGAACGGATCAGGACGTAGAAAGAGAGGGGGGAAAACACACCAACAGCAGAGATGAGGAACAAAATACATGGAGACTTGGACAAATTTGGGGTGTCGGGAAGAACGAGGACTCGCGGAGGACATCTGGAGTGGACAAGATGGAGACAATCACAAACTCTTGGGAAGGAAAGACTGGAAATTTGGAAAGAGGTTGGCTTTGGGAGGGTTAATGGGGGTAGAGAGGATTTATTAACACGATTTGGTTGTTTTGCAGATAGTTTTGCTTTAAGGGTGGTAACATGCAGTTATCAAAATATTTCATTACAATCTGTTCTGTCTCACTTGCTTAACTTTGGTGGAATGTGTGAAGTTGTAAAATATTTTATTCTCCTGTGTCAGTCCAGTGACGTATCGATCTGTGGATCCAGAGGTTGCTCATTGTTCCAGGGGTCTGTCTCCAGAGATCTTTCAAAAGAGATCGGAGAGATCACAGGAAAGTTTATGTTTAGGATTGTGGTCCTTAATAGTAGGACAGGAAAATATCTGACAAAAGAAACCCAGGTGAAAGAGAGATGGAACGACTATTCCGACACAATACAAACGAGATAGCTACATGATGGCAACCTTCAAATAATGAGAATATGAGCAAGAACCAAGAGTGATGTACTGAGAGCACTGAAAAGGCTGGGAAATGGAAAAGCACCAGGTGTCGATGAAATCCCAATCAAACTCTTTGAGGTAATTGGGGAGGAGGCAATCAAAGTTTTAACAGCGATCCATACACAGATCTGGAGCAACAGTGTATGGCCTCGAAGGTGTAAACAGTTAGTGAAAATACCATTGCCAATGAAAGGGTGTCAACAGTTAGTGTGTATACCATTGCCAATTAAATGGTGTAAATAGTTATTGTCGATACCATTGCCAATGAAGGTGTGTAAACAGTTAGTGTATATACCATTGCCAATGAAGGGGTGTAAACAGTTAGTGTGTATACCATTGCCAATTAAATGGTGTAAATAGTTATTGTCGATACCATTGCCAATGAAGGTGTGTAAACAGTTAGTGTATATACCATTGCCAATGAAAGGGTGTAAACAGTTAGTGTATATACCATTGCCAATGAAGGGGTGTATACAGTTAGTGTATATACCATTGCCAATGAAATGGTGTAAATAGTTATTGTCGATACCATTGCCAATGAAGGGGTGTAAACAGTTAGTCTATATACCATTGCCAATGAAAGGGTGTAAACAGTTAGTGCATATACCATTGCCAATGAAGGGGTGTAAACAGTTAGTGTATATACCATTGCCAATGAAAGGGTGTAAACAGTTAGTGTATATACCATTGCCAATGAAGGGGTGTATACAGTTAGTGCATATACCATTGCCAATGAAATGGTGTAAATAGTTATTGTCGATACCATTGCCAATGAAGGGGTGTAAACAGTTAGTCTATATACCATTGCCAATGAAAGGGTGTAAACAGTTAGTGCATATGCCATTGCCAATGAAGGGGTGTAAACAGTTAGTGTATATACCATTGACAATGAAAGGGTGTAAACAGTTATTGTCGATACCATTGCCAATGAAGGGGTGTAAACAGTTAGTGTATATACCATTGACAATGAAGGGGTGTAAACAGTTAGTGCATATACCATTGCCAATGAAGGGGTGTAAACAGTGTATATACCATTGCCAATGAAGGGGTGTAAACAGTTGGTGTATATACCATTGACAATGAAGGGGTGTAAACAGTTAGTGTATATACCATTGCCAATGAAATGGTGTAAATAGTTATTGTCGATACCATTGCCAATGAAGGGGTGTAAACAGTTAGTCTATATACCATTGCCAATGAAAGGGTGTAAACAGTTAGTGCATATGCCATTGCCAATGAAGGGGTGTAAACAGTTAGTGTATATACCATTGCCAATGAAAGGGTGTAAACAGTTAGTGTATATACCATTGCCAATGAAAGGGGTGTAAACAGTTAGTGCATATGCCATTGCCAATGAAATGGTGTAAATAGTTAGTGTATATACCATTGACAATGAAAGCGTGTAAACAGTTATTGTCGATACCATTGCCAATGAAAGGGTGTAAACAGTTAGTGCATATGCCATTGCCAATGAAGGGGTGTAAACAGTTAGTGTATATACCATTGACAATGAAAGGGTGTAAACAGTTATTGTCGATACCATTGCCAATGAAGGGGTGTAAACAGTTAGTGTATATACCATTGCCAATGAAGGGGTGTAAACAGTTAGTGTATATACCATTGACAATGAAAGGGTGTAAACAGTTAGTGCATATACCATTGCCAATGAAGGGGTGTAAACAGTTAGTGTATATACCATTGACAATGAAAGGGTGTAAACAGTTAGTGCATATACCATTGCCAATGAAGGGGTGTAAACAGTGTATATACCATTGCCAATGAAGGGGTGTAAACAGTTGGTGTATATACCATTGACAATGAAGGGGTGTAAACAGTTAGTGTATATACCATTGCCAATGAAATGGTGTAAATAGTTATTGTCGATACCATTGCCAATGAAGGGTGTAAACAGTTAGTGTATATACCATTGACAATGAAAGGGTGTAAACAGTTAGTGTATATACCATTGACAATGAAAGGGTGTAAACAGTTAGTGTATATACCATTGACAATGAAAGGGTGTAAACAGTTGGTGCATATACCATTGCCAATGAAAGGGTGTAAACAGTTAGTGTATATACCATTGATAATGAAAGGGTGTAAACAGTTGGTGTATATACCATTGTCAATGAAGGGGTGTAAACAGTTAGTGTGTATACCATTGCCAATGAAAGGGGATCCAAGAGAATGTTCAAATATCCAAACCATTGCCTTGATTTCACATGCCAGCAAGATTTTACTAAAAATCATTCAACACAGAACATAAGACTCCATTGAACCAGAAATGCCTGTTGAGTAAGCAGGTTTCAGAAGAGGAAGAGGTAATGGAGATGAAATTTCAAATCTAAAGTGGATCATGGAATAAGCAAGAGAATATCAAAGGAAGGTGCGTCTGTTTTATAGATTATTTTTAGCAAAGCTTTCAATTGTGTTGATCATGAATTGATTTGGATTATGCTGAGAGAAATGGGGATGTCAGAGCACCCGATATGTCTGATGAGAATCCTGTACACGAAACAAGAAGCTACAGTGAGAACAGAGTACGGAGAGACAGAATGGTTTAGATTTGGAAAAGGGGTGGGACGAGACAGGACTGCATTGTCTCCCCTTGCTTCTTCAATCTGTATAGTGAGTCCATCATGAGGAAATCAATCGTGGATGAAATAGAGGCTGGCATCACGATTGAAGGAAGATATTTCAACAACCTAAAATATGCTGATGATCTTACTATGTTGGGAGAAAGTAAAGAGGAATTGATGAAATCACTCCAGACAGTGAAGATGGAAAGTAAAAAAAGCTGGTCTTTATTTAAACCAACAAAAGACCAAAATCTTGTCAACCGAGAAGATTGACATGTTCTTCGTATTCTTGCATATGGCAACTGGGCTGCCATGTAGCTATCATTTTGTTGGGGAATAACTATGCCACTGATGCTGTGCCTCTATTACCAGCACAATGGTACTCATAACACTGACCTCAGAAGGATGACAGGCTGAGTCAACCTCAATTCAGCAGCTAACAGGGCTCAAACTCAAGACCCAAAGATCCCAAGCCAACCAACCTTACCACCAAGCCAACACCAAACTTATCAACAGTTTCGGATTGGGAGACAATCAAGTGGAAATCGTGGAAAGTTTCATCGACATCGTTTCAAAGATTGAAGTGAGTGGAGAATGTGGAGATGAATGCATTGGGAAGAACAATAATGTCAGGATTGACAAAGATCTGGAAAGGCAATGATCTGACAATACAAACCAAGAGGAGGCTGGTGAATCCTCTGCAGTATTCACAGTTGTAATATATGGATGTGAGTCGTGGACAGTGAAAAAGAAAGAAAGAGAAGATTGACTGTTTTGAAATGTGATGTTGCAGAAGATTGTTAAAAAATTCCATGGACTTCATGAAGAACAAACAAATCAGTGCTTGAAGAAGTTAGACCACGGTGCACATTCGAAGCGCTGATGCTAAAACAGAAACTGCCATGCGTTGGACACATCATGCGTGCAGAAAACGAAAGCCCGGAGAAATCAACCATGCTGGGTGTGGTTGAGAGAGAAAGAGGAAGAGGCAAACCGTGGATGTGCTGGATGGATGGTGGCAAAAGAACTCAATTTCCACACAATCGATCGATTAGCACACCAAAGGAGAATCTTTAATTTTGTATACAAGGAGAAAGAACATTCAATGATTCACTGAAACAGAAACCCGAAGTAATCCCTCTGATACACAATTTTGACATTCTAAAAAAAAATGGGAGGGTGAGACATTTGGCAATTCAACCACAGGATGAGCTGATAGGCACGAGGAAAAAAATAACTCGAAACTGCAATAGGTGGCCACTTTGGGTGGGAGGGAGAGAATTACACAATCATGGCAAATGTTTGCAGTGTGAACAACCAGGTCACCCTGTTTCTATGCAGCGAGCAAGACCTTTTTTCAGTGCAAGATATTCCTTTTTATCAATACGTCGGTCAGAAGACTCTCGGAAAAAAGGGAAACATTACTGACAGCCAATTTGACTATAGCACAAAAATTAAATTTATAAAGTACCAGCAACAATTATAATTGAGAATACATGAATATAATTATTTTTCTTCCACACCCCCCCTCCCTCTTTTACCCCCGAAAAGGAAAAATTTGAATAATAATATTACACATGATCACCATACCCTGTTTCTAGTGGAGAACAGATATCCCTTCCACAAGTTCAATCAATAATGGCAGCGAGCACTCATAGGAGAAGAATGCTAGATGACAAGCATTTCAATAGTGTCCCAGCCAGGTGAGTGAGTTCGTTTCCATTTGATTCATGGCCTGTTCATCAGCAGGTGTCACGAATCGAAAAGACGTGCTACCCGAGGCCAGAAGATAAGCGGGTCAGAGTGTAGATAGAGTAGCACCCAACGGGAAACACAGTCTCGGCACTCCTTGAGCTGCAGAGAAGGTACATCTTGGCAGGTGCGAGCTTGGGCCCGACACTGGTTTGCAGATGACACTGGGTTGAGGGACACGAATAAGACTCGAGATGTGACCCAGAGATCCAGCCCCAGCAGAGTTTGGGGCTGCGTAGCAGCAGTTCTTGCAATCAGGTTTGATTCACCAAGCAAGCCATGCATGTTGGAGGCAGCTGTAATGGCCCCACGAGCCCCCCACCCCCCCCACCATTGAACACACGTGCAGATGACTCACCGTATGGACTCCCAGGGACCTCACTGTGCGTTGTGTGACCATGGCAAGTTTACGCTATATCTGCAGAGCAGCAATTTGCTGGTGTGGTCGGGGTCGTTCCCCCAGGCAGGCACCATGCAACGGCGACGTTAAGTCTTTGCCTTGCCGGAGTTTGACTTGTCTAACCTCTTCAGTGGGTTTTTTTCTTTTTTTCTCTCTCTCTTTTTCTTTCTTTAACATGCTCATCTTATATCCTCAGGAAGGGGGTAGTGTCATGATCACGTGTTGAATGCCCAATCACCCAAATCTGGGTTCTCCCCATCGTCCAATCTTTCGGTGGAAGTTGTTCCAAAGTTTCAATAAACGAAATAGTACACTGCATAGTTCAACTGCTCTCAACACTACGAAACAAACAACATCAAGGTTACGCATCTAACATGTATTACATGTTATATCAAAATTTTACCCTTTCTTTTCCTTTTTTTTTGCTTCACACCTAAACAACATACAAGCATACAAACACATCTCAGTTGTATGTACACTCAAAAACAATCATCTCATTTGCTATTTCTATGTAGAAAGGGCAGCAATATTTATCATGGTTATAATTTGCAATCAACAATTCAAGGAAGGTCTCTTCAGTTTGTACCATTGAAGAGGAATGCCTTGATAGGAAAATTACCCCCTCTTTAATCAAAAATCATGCACCTGTCAATTAATCAGAAAACAAATAAAATAGGTAATATTTCACTGCTGCTTGTTGCGTCATTGCATGATTTTCAATAATACAATTCGTGCACCCTGACCGATTTGTCTTTCCACAAAATATAGAGGCATTTTATTTAAATTACAGTTCGGCCAGTACCAGCTACTAATCAGTGAGAGCAATACCATTACAATACATGGTACAATTTATAATTCTGTGAATTGATTTCATAATTGCTGTTGGTCGAGCCATTCTTCCAGCCATTCTTCATTGTAGTTATGTAAATACTATCCTGATTTCCCTCATGTATTGTTTTCCCATCACAGTTAACTTATGATTCCTAATATGTAATGTTGACCAATCTGTCAATCAATTTAATAACAGACTCTCTTCCAATATTATGCAAGTACCTAAACTTAATATATTATCTTGATTCAATTCTCAGTAACTTTTGTCTACCCTTAAATAATCGATCAACGAGGTCCATAGGTACAGTGATTGATAATATATCAATCAATCAATACAAGTTATCAATATAATCAATGGTGTACCATCCTGTGATATAACCGATCATTTACATGTGTTCCAAGTTACTGGTTTTAAATTATACTGCTGTTCCAAAAGTTCGGACACTATGAGACTTGAATGATAAAGGTTTCTCAATTTGTAATTACAAAACAAAACCTGATATAAAACTGAACACTGGATGACTGACAGGCTGTAAAAATCGATGAAGTGAACGACAAAATCGATTTGTCTTTAACATCCATCAACGAATGTCATCCATTAACTTTAACATTCACAGACTAATGAAGACAGCACGCCAAGTTTAACGTTCATTAGAGGGATCATGCACACATTAATGATTCGCCCTACGTACTAAACACTGACAGGGGGTTTGGGAGATGGTTAACTCCTCAGCCTAAGTCGATTTTGCACCCACCGGCGGTCAGCACATCCAACCCTATTAGACATGGGTCGCACACCTTCGCCACCCAAACCTCTATTTTTCTTTTCACCGTGCCCAATTAAAAGGACACAAAACCACGCCCTATGATGGGGGCCGTCGCCCCGGTAGCGAGACGAAAACTATGATTTTGCAGATGGTGGATCTCATCCCACCCGTCCACACTCAGATCAAGGACCACAGGGCTGATGATCGTGGCGCTTGCTCCTGTGTCCACAACGGCGTCTACCCCGACGCCGGCAACTTTGCACCGAATTGTTAAGCTACCATTGCCAATTTGGCCACAATTGATGATCTGTCGCAACTCTGAGGGCTCTTCTCCATCTGGATCTGCCGAACATGGCCCTGCATGTTCGGCACTTTTTAGTTTCCCTGGGACTGATGGGGGGTGATGTTTGGGCCCGGCTATTCCGGTCTGCCCGGGGTGGAGTTGGTGGTCCGGGGGGCCTCGGCTCTTCCCTGCGCGGGGCATTACACTCCCGCTGCAGGTGGTCCCCCCCCCCACCACAGTTAAAACACCTTGCCCAGGAAGGTGCGTGCCTCCGGTAGCTCAAATTATACCCCCTTTCATTCCGAATTGGGGTACCCCCTGATGGCCCTTCCCCCACCCCTCCTGGGCCCGACCGCTTTGGCCCAGATCTTGGCAACTGACGGTCGATCATAACCGACGGTCGATCATACTCTGGACCATCTTCTCTAACCATGCATGGTCGCCAAGGGTAGCCCCGGCTCCCAGCGCACCATCGTTCACGGGGCCCACCTGCCAGATTGCCACTGCATGTCACCCAGCCCCTCCAGTCAGCGATTTTGCTGCCTCCCAGCGGCTGCAGTGTCAGCCACCTTCTGGAGGTTCTCCGGTTGCCATGTGGTCAGTATTGACCCAGCATCGGTGCCCGCTAGAGATCGGAGAAAGTGGTCCAGGGCAAGCTCCTCCCGGTACTCTGGCGCCATGTTGGCATGTGCGATCCCCACTGAGTGGCGAATATCGTGTGCCAGTTCTCCCATAGTCTCATGGAGGTGTCGTTTGCGCCCAATGAGCTGAGCCTTAACAAGCTCGCTCTGCTGTTCCATACCAAATCGGTGATTTAGGGCCGAATAGAGGTCCGCCAGTGTTGCTCCTTCCAAGGGTATCGTGGTCAAGACCTCGGATGAAACATCGCACAGTGCCGCCGTGAGCTGTGCCACACCCTGCGCCTCGTCCCAGCCGTTGCCCCTGGCCACACAGTGAAACTGGGCCAAATACTCCCTCAGGTCCGTTTTCCCGTCGTACGGAGGCAGTGGCACCTTCTGGCCTTTCGGGGTCTGAACTCCACCTCCCAGTCCCTGAGGGACACATGGAGGGATGGACCCCCCAGATTCCAACGGTGCCCTATCCCCGCAGGGCCCGAGCCATTCACCCGGGGAGTTTACTACCCCCGTCTGTGTCCTCCCAGTTCCTTTGTCTCCGTTTTTACCTCCCGTCCCATCTTTTCAACTGTCACCGTCATCTCCTCGTGTTTTGTCCGACACCCCTCCTCTACGGCCTCCAATTCCTTCCTTGTTTCCCGCTGGTCTTCTTTTAATTGTTCTATCGCCGTTATGTTCTTCTCCATTTCCCCCATTAGTTAGTCTTGTACTTTTTGTACTTTTTCCATCCCCTGTCCTAACTTGTCTACCTCTCGCCCCACCGTTATTATTATTTTTTTTTTGTCATTTCTTCCTTACCTGCCTCCATCGTGGACCCACACCTTTTACACTTCCTTTCAACTCTTCCACCTCCTTTCGTATCGTGTCGATATATTTTGCCTTTTGTTTCCTCCAATTCCTCCTTTAGTGCCTCTTGACCTTTTTGGAGATTCAGCCCCATGTGCTGCATCTCACCCTCATTTCGTTTTTAATTTCTTTTTTCATTTGCTGCACATTTGCATCCATTTTGTTTTTTTATTTCTTCCTTCATTTCCTTTTTCATGCCATCCATTTTGTCGTTTATTTTGCATGCATTTTCATTTCTTTCATTTCGTCTTTTGTGGCCATGTTATCCTTCATCCCTTGCATCATCTGCATCAACATTTCCCCCACTCGGCTGAATTCAGCCGACTCCGACGAAACCGAATCGCCTCGGTCGGTCGCGGCTTCGCTGGGGACCAGGGAGGGATTTTGACGGAGGAGGTGGGGGGGTGTCATACACCGCGGCCGCCCCCACGCCCATTTTGGGCTCTGGGTTTGTTTGCGGGGGGTGTTCAACCTGCAATGGAATGTCCTGCACAGTGTTCTCGTCCTGAGCCATAGATTCTAACATTTCTAAATCCATCTCTAATTCTAATCCCTCCTGCCCCCGCTTGCCTTGAACTGCCATTTTGCATATCGGAAATAATTTATACGCTTGGAATTTTGGGGAACACGGAGGGTTGCTTCGCAAACCCTTGATCCGGTTCCCATTAATTTAGTTCGGAGGCGGGATGGATTTGAATCCCACTCCTGACAACAGTGTTGTGGCTTCCCACCGCACCGGCGTGCGAGCGACCGCTTTTAGCTAATTGCAGCCGCGTGCCCACTGGACGTGGCAAACCTAGTCGCAGCTTTTGGATCAATGCCGAAATCCAGCTACGGGTGTGTTCTTAATCACACCGTAAATCAGCCAACTATTCTGTCCGCGCGTGACAGGGTCTGATCGTCAAATTGTCGATTTACCTAAGTATGCGCGCAGACAGAAATGCCGGGGATTTACACCTCAATGGGACCTGCTTGGAAACGAGCCACTTAAGCAGCTCGCTCAGTTTGCGATTTGCCGAGCGGTGTACATCACCAAGCCCCGCCGGATCAGATTACTTTATCGGCTAGGTAAAAGCCAGCTAATATCCCCAACGCAATACGGCAGCTCAATGACAGGAAAGGACACAACGAACGGGTGAACATTTAAACAATGACATTCATTTCACACACGACACATATGCACTCATGCAGTCAATAAAGCAATGCAGGTAAGGGACAAAACACGAGCAAGACAAAGAACTACAACCGTTCTATTATTTCTGTACACAGTCACTTGACAGTTCACTACTTCACGGACAAGGCGCCATGGCTTTCATGCAAAGAAACCCCAGAAAAGGGAGGGGCAGACTGGACCCGCAGGCCTTAAATATTCGCGGACCTGTGGAGACCGCAAGAGCTCCGAGAGACCGTGCTGGTTACCTGTCACCCTCGTGGTGACTCGCAGAGCCCTGATTCGGCAACCCTCGGTGGCTCTGCCCTTCTCTACGGGACTCCACCAGCTCCTGACTTCTCTAGATTCCACTGGCACCTCCGTCGATATATGAAAGGAGAGGAGAGGAGAGGAGGGGAGGGGAGAGACCCTTTCACTCCTCACTGCTTCCTCCGAGTCCAGACTCAACTACTGGCTCTCCTCAACTCCACACACCCGGCGTTTTTACGTGCCCGCTTTATAGCCGCGGAGCCTCGCCCCTCCCTTCCCGGCGCACGGGTGAAAATTCCAGCAGAGCTCAGCTGGGCTCAGTTGTTGTTGCCCCCAAGGGGAGGGTCGCAGTGGGCTTTTTCCACCCAAAATGAGCGCCCTCCCTTACTTCACCTTTGAACCTTGGCTCAATCCGCCCCTCCTCCCTCCCGGCGCGGGGGGGAGGGGGGGGGAAATCCCAGGCGTTATCGGGATTTCTCTCTTCGGAGCACCTTGTTGTTTTAACCGTCGGAGCAACGGGTTTTTTTACCGTTGCTTTTGTCCTCTTTATTTGTCGAGAATCCATCGCATTGGTTGGCGTGGTGCTATTCATTGGGGAGGCTGTTGTGGTTGTTGAAGTAGTGGTGTTGTTGGCGTTGTGGTGGGGATGGTATGGTTGTTGAGATGCGGTTGTTCCAAAATAAAGATAGCAAAAGAATAATGGCTGACTCAAAGATCACAGTCCGGTTACACCAATAAATCCCTTTAGACATCGGTGGGGAAATCTAATCTGAACACACACCTATCGACATAACTGATCTCTGGGAAACCTGAATGGTGTTCTGTGAATTTCCACAACCGTAACAATATAGTTATAGTTTGGTTTCAAGAAAAGGACAAAAGAATGGATCTTCATCTTAAAAAGAAATGTAAGCAACAGCTGTTCTTGGACACTGAAGCGAACTGCAATGAAAAGTGAGGCAGGAGGCAAGAACACACCCGACTGTGAATTTGTCTGCTTGTCAGGTGTGTGTGAGATTTGTCTGATAAGGGGAAAATAACTTGAGGGCAGCTCGTCTGAAATACTGGGGGAACTGGTTTGGAAAAAATAAGATACATTTCTTGTGAAACTGAATTTGTAAGGGAATTAACGTTTGTTGGGGAAAAAGGGTTGAAGCTGAAAATAATTGTTCGATTTTTATCTGTTGATCGCAAAGTGCACTGTGATGGACATGTTAAAAAACGAAATTATTTGAGCATAATGGGGCCATGAAATCGATGTGGATGGGTGGTTGCATCATTGGCTAGTTTGGTTGCTGGTTTGGTTGTGGTAGTTTGTAGTTGGATGATGTCTAAAATTGATTGGAAATTGATATTGTAGTACCTTGTGTGCTGGTGGAAGAAAAGGAGTGGAAAGATATAAAATTGTAAAAGCTGTGCAGATGTGGCAGAGAGCACCGCATGTTGGAGCATGCAGGCCACTCATTATGTGCAGGCATATCATGAAGATAAGTGTGTGCGTGTCGGTAGATGCCTGCAGGTGAGGATGCCATACCAAAACCATGGCAACTGGTGACGACACTGGAGTTGAAACCTCAGTGGAAGAATTAAACAAGGTGGTTTGCCATTGCATTCCTGGTGGTGATCAGGAAAGGATAAAATGGTACGTGTCGGTTCGTGCTGACTACTTTCAAAATTTGGAGTTGTATTCGAGGTGTATATGGACATTCAAAAAGGGTCAGTCGATTTAAATAATCCAAGAAACAGATCGTTTCATCTCAGTCTGTGGAATATAAATTCAATGATTTGATTCCATTGTACTGGTGATACAGGGCGAGTTAAAATGGATAACTTTTAACTCTTTCTCTTGTGTTTGGTTTGGTGAGCACTGACGGTTGTCATTTTGGGTGGAGAACTGGACTGGTGGTGATTGTGGAGATCCTGGTGTGAATTGCTGTTGGGAGGTTTTGTGTTCATATTAGTACATCCTAAACCTGCATGGTTTATAGTAATTAGAAAGAGGTGTGCAAAAATTTGTATTTGCTTTGTTTGATAAGATCTGAAACGGCAAAGTGCATTTCAAGAACAAGGTGAGCGTGGAGTTGAAGGATTAAAGGGTGATGATGGAAATGATGGACCTCGAAATGATGGACCTGCACAAAGGTGAAATTGACGCGTTTTCCGTGGAGCCGCGTCTCTAAATTTAGGGGAGCCTAAGTGTAATGTTTATAAGATCTACAGTAGTGTACAGTAAGGTCTTCAGCCTTCACATTTACTCACCACTCACCCAGAGCAACTTCCAGTCCTGCAAGCTCTATTCATGGTTTGTGGCATTGGAGCGGTTGGCTGAGCCACGTAGCCAGGGTTGGTGGTTGGCTGTACCGAACCCCAAAGGAGGACTACACCCAGGAGGAAGGAAGGGAACCCGACAAACAGCAGAGAGCCAAGAAGAGCCTCATGGAGAAGGAGGCGAGCAAATAGTCAACGGAATTCAAGACAGACTGTGGGCTTGCTCTGCTGGGTGTAATTGCTGACTTTTAACACATCGGGGACCAGTTTGCATCGATGAAGGAAGGAGTTTTAATTTGGTAATTGAAAGATTAATGATTTTTGTACTGATATTGTGGAAAAATATATTTGAAAGATGGATGTCAGTTGTTTGGACCAAAAGCGCAATGTCAAATTGCCATAGGTATTAGCCAAAGGCAAAGTTTAGGACCCAAGTAACATATTGGGGGCCATGGGTGCCTGATCTGTGTGCGAATCTAGCAGCCATGAGCACTTGACATTCAGGTCCCCGTAGCTCAATTATTTTATCAAGTACAGGTGGATGGATATCTCCCTTTGTCCTATGTCTAATGGGAATTAAGTGTACATGCGCTGCGAGTTATTTTGTAGTTAGTGTCTTATATTCACCAACAACAACGGTATCCTCCCTGACTTCCTTCCACCATCGGTCTTTCTGACACGCATGTGTCGAGCGCCGGTGGGGCGAGTTCCATTGGCAACCGACGAAACCCTCCTACCTGGTGCTTGCAGCGGCATTGAGTTGCACGTTCGACTACCACCGAGCCAAATCATCAAGGGCCGCATGAGGCGGGAAGGTCCAAGGAAGCTTCTCACCTCCAGCTCACCTTCCTTCAGAGTTGGGTGTATCAATAAAGACCCAACGTGGTCAATTTCTTTTTGGGGGTGTGCGTCTGGTGCGGGCCACTCATTTAAGCAGCACCTGTATGAGTACTTGTGTATAAATTTCCATTTCTTTTATATTCTAATTACTCTGCCCTTATGTGCTCCTTATGGGCTTCATGGTGGTGCCCAGGGAGCCACTGGGTTGTCTGGACCACCTGGAAAAGCTAGAGGCGGTGGCACTGGTGGTGATTCAGGTCCTATCGGACCTCCGGGCCGGAGTGGTCATGATGGCATGATGAGCCCTCGTGGTGATGGAGGCAGTCCAGGAGCACCTGGAGAACATGGTCGAGAGGGTTCTCCTGGCAGGGATGGAGCCACTGGGCGAGAAGGTGCAACTGGTCCCAGGGGTGAGCGAGGAGAGTCAGGAGCAAGTAGCCATGCCAGAACAGCCGGTAATGTCGGAGCACCTGGTGAATATGGAGCAGCCAGCCCTGATGGCAATGCTGGAGACGGGTCCGCAAGGGGAGCCTGGAACAACATGACGCCGAGGTGCGATTGGGATAATTGGACCACCAGGATCGTCTGGGTCAGTGGATGAGCAAACTTTGTTCAGGTGAGCAAGTGGTGGGTGCAGGTGAGCATGTGCATCTGTGGTGAAGGTAATGGTGTGAACCCTTTGATCGGTTCGGACAGGAAGGATTCACAACATCTTTGTTTACATTGAGATCTGAATTTGTATTTATCTTCTGATGTCAGCGTCGGTTGGTATTTTAAAATGCGTTTTTCATATCATAGTGGCCGCCATACATGTGAAGGCTCTCCGTGCACTGTACTTCCTGCTCAGAAATTCATGAGATTTAATCGGACAATTTTATTTATTGTCACAATGGTAGACCGTGGGGCTGTTTACAGAATTTTGAATACTCAGCCAAAGTGCATGGAGACTACACCACAAATGCTCTCTGATGATGACCAACTTATGGGATTTAGATATATTGGGTGAGTTGTGGGGAGCAAGACAAAAAGGTGTTTGCTCGTGTGGCTCACAAGTGGCCATATGAGCAAAAGGGGAGTGTAGAAGGTGTGCTGCCTTTTTGGCTGGTGGTTGCATCATTGGTTGGAACATGGCTGTGCCGCTGATGCGGTGCCTCTAGTTATGGGCTGAGTCGACCCTCTGGAGTTGGTTCAGTAGGAAATGGGATTTGAATAGGGGACTCAAGGATCCCAAGCCACCACTCGAGGTGATAAGCCAAGATTAGATTATAATAATGGTAAAGTGTCTGTAAAATGTATTGGAAAGTACATGAAGATTAATTATTGTGCTGTGAAAGTACATGAAGATTCATTCTTGTGCTGTGCTAACAAAAGTGTGAAAAATTTGGGCGAATTGTACAAGCTCTGGTATTGATGGACAGAAGCAATATGGAGAAATTTGAATTGCAGGCAACTAACATTACTATCGAAAGATGTTTACCATTGAATCCAGCCTCCCTACTGCCAACCGGTGACGAGGGAGGAAGCACATGTGTGTAAACAAGTGCTGGTGAAGAACCAAAGGCCAGACTGCTTTTGCAGGAAGTAATTCCGTGATTTGGGATTCCAACACGATTGTCATCGGATCAAGGAGGGTCCTTCACGGCAAAAGTAATGCGTAAAGGAGCCGAGGGCTTGGGCATTACAACAAGCAATGCCACAAGGGGGCTCTCGCCCCACGAAATAATAACAGGACGCCCTTTGCAGTTACCGGCCTCTACTCCCCCGGATATGGGGGATTGGGACTGGTCTTGCATGACTGATGGAATGATGAATTATTGTAAGGCGCTAACTGCTACCATCAGGAATTTTCACTCACAGGTGCAGGAAGTGCTACCGATACCAGCTGGAGGTTCTTTGCATGATTTTCAACCCACTGATCGGGTTCCTGCAGAAGAGTTCCTGCAGAAAAATGCCCTGGGGGACCCAAGGGGATGGAACCTCACACTGTACTCTTGACCACTCCCTCCGCCGTCAAAGTGAGAGGTAAGAGTGCACGGATACACCACTCGCACTGTAAAAAGGCACCCGAAACGGCCGACGAAACTAGGGAGCCAGGCCGGCAAGACAAGGTGACAAAGTGGCGGGAGGCCCGCCGCAGGAGGAGCCAGACGCCCTGCCGAACGTGGAACCAGAAGGACCAGGGAACATTGACCTTGGAACACCGGGGCCAGCGGCAGAACCCTTGACGATCCAACATGCGTCTCCTGGCACTGACACTACTCCTTTGGAGCTGGGACCTGTCACTAGGCAACAAACTAACAACCTCAAGCAACTGGAACCATACACACCTCCCACGCCTCCACCACGAAAGGGGAAACAAAAGTGAGCGAGCAACACCCCAGCAGCGACATAGGAGGGAAGCGGCTGGAGAAAGAACGGCGGCGGGTGAATACGCAAGGTTGGGGAAAACGTATAACCAAGAACGAGATAAGGTAAAGATATTTTCAAAGGAACCTGGCGACACCGCACCACTTATTTCCAGAGGGCTGTCAACCATCCAGCCACAGCAGCTCATATAACTGTCCTGCGTCCAAGCCGAGGGAACTTACGATTTGGTAGAACGAAACGAGGAAATAAAATCGATTAGATGGTTTTATGCTATGACAAAACCTGTTGGGGGGACGTCAGAAAATGCAGAAAAGACAGAAATGGCTTGGCAGAACAAAACGCAAGACAAAACCAAGCGGGGGCACTTTGCACAAGTAGGATTCGTATGGGGTCAACATGCATCTTTAATTACCCGAGTTCCATGGGCCCCTAACGGAACCCTTTTAGAGTATAGTTGTGAAATTTTGCGAAAATACAGTAACCTCCCGGAGAAAAACACTTCACTTCGAGATGTTTACACCTTTAAGGCTTGAAGCTCTCACTCGTGAGCGAGTGGAACTTAAGGAGGGTTACAGAGGGTGGAGATCTATATTTCATGACTGGGGAGACTGGTTGCTGCGCATGGTAGGGTCAGCACTCCTAATCATCGTGGGAATCATTTTGGAGTATTTCTGATTAAGATTCTCATTACTATTTGTTTAAAGAAATGCTGTGAAGCCTCACCCCTCACCCAGGCCATCATAATAATTAACCGCGAAGTCATGGAGGAAGATACCCAGGACCTCCGTATGGGGCCACAACCAGACTCGACCCCCACCATATGAGGGACCAGCAAGGTGTTCTGGCGGAGGGGTGCCCTGGGGAAACTCTTCCAGGTATTACTGGTTACTTAAAGAATTTTCAAGTGAAAAGCACAAGATGAGAAACGAGCTTACACCACATTTTGAGGGCTCACAGTGCTGCCCACCCATGATTACATTTGCTTATTGTCGATGATATAGATGCAGTTAATGTTTTGTAAAAATTACCGAGATGATACTGTTGCAATTAGTGTTTTGTAGAATTACCTAATAATATTGTTGCAATTAGTGTTTTGTGGAATTACCTAAATAATATTGTTGCAATTAGTGTTTTGCAGAATTACCTAAATAATATTGTTGCAATTAGTGTTTTGTAGAATTACCTAATAATATTGTTGCAATTAGTGTTTTGTAGAATTACCTAATAATATTGTTGCAATTAGTGTTTTGTAGAATTACCTAATAATATTGTTGCAATTAGTGTATTGTAGAATTATCTAAATAATATTGTTGCAGTTAGTGTTTTAGTGAAATTACCTCCACAATACTCTGAATAAGAGAAATTTAATACAATTTTATGTGTGGCATGTGGCACTGAGAAGGACAGATGCTAACCTGGGCCACCAGTAGTCAGGGACTTCTCATTTGGAGGTTGTCATTGGCTGTTCAGGGCATTTGCAAATATCGTCTGGGGGGAGCGGAGCCTCGGGATGGTCAACTCAGCCGTCAAATGAAGGCCCACCTATTCAGTGAGCTTGGGGAAATGGTGACGTCTGGTCAAATGTGACAAAGGAGGGACTGTGAGGAGTGCAATTTTATGGTCACATCTGATCCATAATTAATACACATATATTAGTTAGATGTAGGGATTTGAACCAATTTTATATACCCTGTAATGCATTTTAAAAACTCTCTATAGCTTCAGTCACACAGTTTCCACCAGTTAGCTCATTCTGGTCACCTCACACAGCCCATTCTTGAGAAACTAAAAGGATTTTTGCTTTTGCAGTGATAATAAGCCCAGATAATTGCTTAAGAGAAATTCCTGGGCCCTAAGACAAGCTGTTTGACTGTTCCACCCTCCTTTGTGGGAAGGCAAGAAAGCTCAGCTCATATCTTGAGTACACATTTGAAGCTCTTGTCACACCAACCATGGTAAGAGTATAACCAGAGATAGATTGGAATTAGAGATAGAATATATATAAGGGAGAGTTTTTGAATGTAAAACTCAGTGTGGTTTTGGTTGCTCTCCACTGTGCTGGTTGAGCTGCCAACATCACCTCCGCTGGCATGTGGTACTTCAATAAAGCTGCATTTTCGTGAATCCTCTTCATGCCAGGCCGGAGAACAGGGTCTTCACATCTATTATCACCACTGACACAGTACAACAGCTTGAGGCCACACTTTTCAAAACACTGACCGAGTTACTTGGAAGTAAACATACCAGAACTACTTCTTGCCACCCCACTTCAAACGGGCTTGTTGAACGGTTCCATCAACAGCTTAAGTCTTCATGCCAGAGCACAAGCAGACCCACATTACTGGATGGAAAACCTATCTGTAGTGCTTTGGGCATTCGTGCCACTGTGAAAGCTGATCTGGGTTGTAGTGCAGCTGAGTTAGGTTTTGTATCAACACTTCGCCTTCCTGGGCAATTTGTTGCTCCGACGAACATTCACACCAATTTGGACCCAAGCAATTATGTGGACAGTCTGCGAAGGACAATGAGTGAGTTGCATTACATCCCATAAGAGCTTAACGGCATTCCATACATCTGCCAAAACATCTTTCATCTTGTACCCATGTTTTTGCAAGTGACGACACTGTCAGAGGTTCTCTGCAACCTCCATATCGGGGCTCCTTCTGGGTCATTTCCAGGAAGGACAAGTACTTCATCCTTGATTTTAATGGGAAGTCTGAAACTGTCAGTTCAGACAGACTCAAGGCTGCCAACATGGATAAAGAGTCTGATGCATCTAATCCTACTGCTACAGCAGAACAAACTCCAGATACATGGGCTCCCACTGTTCCTATAAGCCGACACGCAAAAGCACCGAGTTCAGCCCCATCGACATCTGCATCAGCCCCTTTGCCACCAACAACTACATCAGATGTGAGGAAAACTTGTTCCTGCAGACATGTCTATTAGCCTAAGAAATTTGTGCAAGTATTCAATGTGGGCTGACGTCTGCATCATTCCTCTATGCCATCCTGCCAGCCCTTTTAAAAGCATGAATAATAAATGCAATTTGTGATCATCTCTCTGTTCAGTGTTTGAAAACTTTTCATAGGTATTGTTTGATTTGGAAACCACTGCACATACTACCTTATCATTTGAAAGTGTCATGTGGATATGCAGTCGAGGTTCATGACAACCTTTCCACCAATCTTGATTTGTGCCTAAAAGTTTGAAATTAAAGTATTATCACACTGAAAGACAATGGTAGTCAAATAATGCAGGTGGACACGAGCTGTCACTAACACTTTATGCCGAATGGGGGGAGATATATCAGGTGTAATATGGTGCACTATTCATCCTGCATAACAAATGCAACTTCACTGGTGCATTGTGATGTTGACCTGTACTCAATTAGTCCTCCTCCGTATGCAACACAGTCTGCAGGTAACATCATTAGCTGAGGGCATGGCTGTGCCACTGATGCAGTGCCCTCTATTACCAGTGCACTGGTACTTATTTCACCAACCTCAGAAGGATGACAGGCTGAGTCAACCCACCTGGTGTTAATTCAACAGTAGGCACAGAGGCTTGAACTCAGGACCCTAAGATCCCAAGTCCACCACCCTTTCCGCGAAGGCAACACCAAGCTTCCTCGGGTAGTGTTCTAACATGATCCGGAGTTGTTTGATTGGGTATAGTTCAGAGTTTTGGGCCATGGTCAATATGGAGTTTGAAGGTTGCTCTCAGCCTTCAGACATGTTGCATTGACAAGCAGGTAGACACGAGGGGGGTCTCAGTCGAGCATTGCATCAATGCCATGAGTGCAGCTGCAACCTTGTTTCCCTCGCCAGAGGAGAGGGTATTGCATTTGGGTCTGTTTTTTACAGGGTAAAAAAAAAAATTCACAAGCATGTTGATCGCTTCCGTTTGTTTGTCTGCTCACCTTTAATCGCCGACAGGTCACAATTTTAAACCGATCTTCACGAAACTTCACCAACTGGTGGAGTTGGTGGTCTGGCAGAATCTATATTTTTGAGGTCAACAGATCATCATAGGCCAAAGGTCAACTTTTTCAGGTTTCAAAAATCCGCAATTTTCATCCGAATAACTTAAAATTTGAAGAGGATTTGCATATCAGGTCACTGAATTCAACCACCAATTCTTTTTGACATCAACTTCGATCAAAAGGTCAACATAGGCCAATAGGTCAAAATAGGCAGAATTTGTAAAATCCAATTTTTTTTTCCGATTGACTTGAAATTTGAACAGGATTTTCATATCGGCTCACTGAATACAACCACCATAATTTTTGAGGTCAGCATATGCCGAAAGGACAACATACACCAAAGGTCAACAGCTTAGGTACAATGTCTAAAATCCTCAATTGTTATAGAATTGATTTGAAATTTGAACAGGACGTGCATATCAGTTCACTGAATTCAACCACCAATTATTTTTGACATCAACTTCGATCAAAAGGTCAACATTGGCCAAAATTTCTAAAATTGTCAAGCTGTTAAAATTGTCAAGGTCACAGTGAGGTCAAACATCCAAAAAATGATAACTCGAGAACGGAAGAAGCTACCAATGTCAAATTACACCACGTGATTCAGGGGGGTGGTGGCGAGTGCTGATTAGATTTTGGTCAAAATCGGTCAAAGGTCAAGGTCACAGTGAGGTCAAACATCCAAAACATTCGATTTTTGATGGTTTGGTAAAGAATCATCGTAGAAACTTCTGGTTTGCTTCTCTACCTTCTCTAGAGACAGCTTTTATTAGACAAGGTCAGAGGTCAAGTTGATGATTTCGTAAGTACCAGTCTATGACTGCTTGTTACTTATGAAATCTAAAGATTTCGTAAGTATATAGATGCCTTCCTTTTCTGTTTGTTTGTTTGTTTGTCGGCACAATAACTCGAGAATGGAAGAAGCTACCAATGTCAAATTACACCACGTGATTCAGGAGGGTGATGGCTAGTGCTGATTAGATTTTGGTCAAAATTGGTCAAAGGTCAAGGTCACAGTGAGGTCAAACATAATTCCGTAAATTCATGTGGAGAAATGGAGTATTTTTGCTACGCTCGACGTTATGAGTTTGTTTTAACTTCAATTTTAATTTTGTCTTCGGTTTTTGCGATCGCTTAGGACGCTTAAAACTCGGTTGTCGAAATTCTAGTAAAATCGGATGTTTTGAAGACGTTTTAAGATTGTATAAAAAATATTTCACTCGACGCGTCACGGGTCGTCACGTGATGCAGTGCGCTCGAGCGGACGCGTCGTTGAGTTACCTTAAGGTATAATATAATTGCGTGGAGAAATGGAGATTTTTTGCTTCGGTCGACGTTACGATTTTTGATGGTTTGATGCAGAATCATCGTAGAAACTTCTGGTTTACGTCGCTACCTTCTCTCGAGACAGCTTTTATTAGACAAGGTCAGAGGTCAAGTTGACGATCTCGTAAGTACCAGTCTACGACTGCTTGTTTGTTTGTTACTTACGAAATCTAAAGATTTCGTAAGTATATCGATGCCTTCCGTTTGTTTGTTTGTAGGCACGATAACTCGAGAATGGAAGAAGCTACCAATGTCAAATTCCACCACGTGATTCAGGAGAGTGATGGCTGGTGCTGATTAGATTTTGGTCAAAATCGGTCAAAGGTCAAGGTCACAGCAAGGTCAAATATTCGATTTTTGATGGTTTGGTACAGATAACTCGAGAACGGAAGAAGATACCAACGTCAAATTACACCACGTGATTCAGGAGGGTGGTGGCGAGCGCCTATTAGATTTTGGTCAAAATTGGTCAAAGGTCAAGGTCACAGTGAGGTCAAACATCCAAAACATTCGATTTTTGATGGTTTGGTACAGAATCATCTTAGAAACTTCTGGTTTGCATCGCTACTTTCTCTCGAGACAGCTTTTATTAAACAAGGTGAGTGGTCAAGTTGACGATTTCGTAAGTACCAGTCTATGACTGCTTGTTTGTTTGTAGGCACGATAACTCGAGAACGGAAGAAGCTACAAATGTCAAATTACACCACGTGATTCAGGAGAGTGATGGCTGGTGCTGATTAGATTTTGGTCAAAATCGGTTAAAGGTCAAGGTCACAGTGAGGTCAAACATTCGATTTTTGATGGTTTGGAACAGAATCATCATAGAAACTTCTGGTTTGCGTCGCTACCTTCGCCAGAGACAGCTTTTATTAGACAAGGTCAGAGGTCAAGTTGACAATTTCGTAAGTACCAGTCTATGACTACTTGTTTGTTACTTACGAAATCTAAAGATTTCGTAAGTTTATTGATGCCTTCCGTTTCTGTTCATTTGTTACTTACGAAATCTAAAGATTTCGCAAGTATATTGATGCCTTCCGTTTCTGTTTGTTTGTTAGTTAGTTAGTTAGTTTGTTTGTAGGCACGATAACTCGAGAACGGAAGAAGCCACCAATGTCAAGTTACACCACGTGATTCAGGAGGGTGATGGCAAGCGCTGATTAGATTTTGGTCAAAATCGGTCAAAGGTCAAGGTCACAGTGAGGTCAAACATCCAAAACATTCGATTTTTGATGGTTTGGTACAGAATCATCTTAGAAACTTCTGGTTTGAGTCACTACGTTCTCTCGAGACACCTTTTATTAGACAAGGTCAGTGGTCAAGTTGACGATTTCGAAAGTACCAGTCTATGACTGTTTGTTTGTTTGTTGGCACGATAACTCGAGAACGGAAGAAGCTACCAATGTCAAATTACACCACGTGATTCAGGAGGGTGATGGCTTGCGCTGATTAGATTTTGATCAAAATCCGTCAAAGGTCAAGGTCACAGTTAGGTCAAATATTCTATTTTTGATGGTTTGGTGCAGAATCATCGTAGAAACTTCTGGTGTGCGTCGCTACCTTCTCTCGAGACAGCTTTTATTAGACAAGGTCAGAGGTCAAGTTGACCATCTCGTAAGTACCAGTCTATGACTGCTTGTTTGTTTGTTTGTCTGCACAGAATGTAAGTACAGTTACAACTGCAATCATTTGTCGGATTGAAACAAAATTTTCACCAGAGGTGGGACCACTCATCTGGAATGTTTTAATAATTATGACGTCATTGGTCACGTGGTGTGGCAGCCATGTTGGAAAAAAGGAAAAACGTTGGACCTCTGTATCTCCCAAACTGCAGCATGGATAAAAATGAAACTCAGCAGGTTTTCAAGTGCTTCTCGTGGGGAATAAGCGTGATTTTATAGCTGCCTTAATTATGACATTATAATTGTATACGTAGAACGCGACATCCGATCATGATGAAAATTTTTGAGCATCATCTTTGGATAAATTTGTCAAAAAAAAAATGATGACAACATCGGCCATGTGGTTTGGCAGCCATGTATATCATACATATGTATGTATATATGTATATGTATATGTATATGTATATGTATATGTATATGTATATGTATATGTATATGTATATATATATTTTTTTAATCTTCAAAAATCTTCTTTGGAACGGCTTAACAGATCAAAGCACAACTTTACAGCAATGAACGCCTCTCCATGAAAAACAAAACATTCACACATATGTCATAAGTCGCATGGTTTGGCAGTCATATTGGATATACCCTAAAACCTTTAAAAACCCTCTCCAGAACAGCTGGACAGATCGAGGGGAAACTTCACACAAATGTTCTCCATGCCTTGGGGATACCAGGGTATTCACGAATAATTACTCGGTCACATGGACTGGCAACCATATTGGATTGAATGAAAATCTTTAAAAAATTATTTTTCTTGAACCGCTTAATCGATCGACATGAACCTTCACAATTATGATCGAGTGGAGATGGGGAATATTTTTGAAATTTCAACCTGATACGATACATTGTCTGGCAGCCAGAATTATTTAATTATTTATCTTTTGGAATCTGGGTTCCTTGTTATTTATTTATGAATCAGGCTCACTTAGCTGTGCCTGGATGGGTTTGAGGGTAGAGGAGTAGCAGCTGAAATGTGAATCCTATCCAGGTTCCTCCTGAAGACTTCATCTTTGCTTTTTGCTTGTTTGGGTTCCTTCTGATGACTCCAATGCAGGACAGTACCTATTTGGTCTTCCATTTGATTTGAATTGAATTTATTTTAATCTCATTCTAAATTCAATTGAATAATAATAATAATAGTCATGGGTCAGGGTCAAGTGTCCGATCAAAGCTGGGTTGTATCAAACTGGGACGTCTTGGTACCCAGTCATCACTGCCAGCAGTTATAAAGTGGCAGTTCTAGTTATGTCTCTTATTAATTAGGTAACACGCCAGGATACAAACACCACACAAAACTTCACAAACACCACCCAAAACAAGTCCTGGCGAGGGACAGCAATCTCTGATTGCTCTTTTTTTTGTATACCTTGTCGAGGCTCGTATGAGAGCGAACACACAACGCACAGCAAGGGGGCATGAGACAAGAGGGGAGGGAATGGGAGGGACAAAACAGTGGGGAACAGAGACATTAGGAGATCTGTGGAAGGGAGAGGGATGGGACGGGGAACATGGGGAATAGAAGATGGACATTACAGAGACTTTCAGGAAGGAAGGCAGGGAATTTGAAGGAAGTGGGCTTGGGTGGATTATCAGGGGTAGAAAAGATCGAGGATTTGGATGGGGGATGATAAGAGGTGGTGGTGAACAGCTGTTTTGAAAGCCTGGAGGGAAGAATGGGAAAGAATAGAGTGGGGGAGTTTATTCCAAAGGCGGGAAAAAAGAGGAATGAAAGAGTGAAGGTGAGCAGTGATCATGATTTTGGTAGTTTTACCAGAAGGGGATGGTTGGCGGACCTTGAGCGCCCTGTGGAAATGTGGTGGGGACAAATTGCAGAGAGAGCAGGGGGGCAAGGCTGGAGAGGAGATGGTAGAAGACAGAAAGACCACCAACCAACCTCTGGTGATTGAGTGAGAGGCCCAAAGACTCAGCCTCATTGCGGGAGATGCCGATGATCCGAAATGCCCTGGTTTCTACAGCGTGAAGCCGAGAAAGGTGGGAGGCAGGAGCACCAGCCCAGAGGGGAGAGCAGTACTCCATCAGGCTACGGACAAAAGCTTTGTAAGTGGTCAGGAGATCAGAAGGGCCGAGGAAGGACTTTGCATGACGGAGGATTCCCAGTCGGCGACTGGCTTTGGAGGCGAGGTTTGAAATGTGGCTTTCCCAGGAAAGGTCATGGCAGATAGTGAAACCCAGAAGCTTGAAAGAAAGGACTTCTTCCAGAGGATTGTTGAGAAAGTGGGTGGGGGGGGGTTCTAAAGGGTCCTTTTGAAGAGACATAGTGAGAGTGTGAGATTTGTCCAGATTGAAAGACATGTTCCACGTTTTGCACCAGTTTGTGATTTTATCCAGATCTGCAGTGAGCGAAGAAGCCGATGCTTGCTGGTCTGAGGGATGATCAATGGTAAGGCAGAGGGTGGAGTCATCAGCAAAGAGATAGACGATTTTCCAAAGAGTCGGAGAGATCATTGATGAAAACCAGAAAAAGAACAGGGCCCAGAACGCTACCTTGAGGAACTCCAGCCTGGACAGGAAGAGCGGATGAAAGAACTCCATTTAGGGTCACACGTTGACTGCGACAAGAGAGGAAGTCTGCGAGCCATGAGTGGAGATGGCCTTGGATACCATAGGAAGAGAGTTTGGTGAGTCGGGCAGTGTGCCAGACTGTGTTAAAAGCACGTGATATGTCAAGGAATACGGCTCGGATTTCCTGTCTGGCATTAAGGACTTCCATCCATTGATGGGAGAGCAGAAGCAGCATATCCAGGGTAGAGTGACCTGGTCTGAAACCAAATTGATGATTGGAAATCAAGCCATTCGAGAAGAGGAAGGATTTCAGGTTTGAAGCGATGATGGATTCCATAACCTTGCTGATGATTGGGAGAAGGCTGATTGGTCTGTAGTTGCAAGGATCTGTTTTTGCACCTTTTTTATGCAGGGCAGTGATGTTTGCAGATTTCCAAGCAGAGGGCAGAATGATGACCTTGAGCAAATGAGAGGGTGAATAGAACAGAGAGAGGGTGAGCAAGAGCAGAAGAGCAGGCTTTGAGGACACGTGGGCTGATGCCGTCTGAACCGGTTGCAGAATCTGAGTCGAGATTTGACAGCAAGCTGTCCACCTTGTCAGGAGAAAAGGACACAGGGTCCAGGGACAGTTGGGTGCGACTGGGTAAGGTGGGTAGAGAATGTGATGGGTTTTGGACACAAGATTTAGCTGCAAACACCGAGTTTAGGCATTCAGCTTTTTCACGTGCGGTATCAGCCGGGCGGCCATTTGAGGTAAGGGAGGGGATGGAGGGGGAACATACACCAGAAACAGATTTGATTAGACACCACGAGGATTTTGAGAGGAGAGAGAGGTTTGAGAGTTCAGACTTGAGATTAGAAAGATGTTGTTTTCTGGCTCTCCTGAGGGTAGATACGCACTTGTTCCAAGCTTTATGGAAGGAACTGAGATTGCCCTCAGTTGGGTTTGCTTTCATGAGGCAAAGGCAAGTTGTTTCAGGACAACGCTCTCCCGTCCAAAGGCAGAACTTCGTAACTCACTTCTAATTGATTTTGAGAAAACAAAGAAAAACTGCTTTTATATATATTAAAGCCGTAACATTCGAGAAGATTTGATTATTCCTTTACAGATGTTAGAGCGCTGCCATTTCGATGTCATGTGACTAAAGCATGGCATCAGATTGGTCCATTGAGATACTAAGTTTTTTTGTGGTATTTACCGAATTCTGTAGGAGTTGCTCGGTCCTGCCATGAGTGTACGAGCTTACGTAGGGAACAAATTACAATAATTTATACACTAACATGAAGCCTAGAACCGAGTAACTCCAAAATTAGTATCAGCTCAGTTTTGATCAAAAAATGAGTTACTAGGTTTTGCCTTTGGACGGGAGAACTGCCTCGCCACAAGCTTCAGTAAACCAAGGGCGGGAGGAAGGGTAGGACAACTGAAGACGAGAGGGGACAATTTTCTTTTTAAAACGTCACAATGAGATGCTTTTATAATTTATAAGAGCACATGTTGCATTGAATTGTGGGAAAAGGAAAACTGAAAATGTGTTCACAAACATACGTTCTGCTTTTTCTGGTGGTGAGTTTGGCACAGTACTGCTGGAGTTCAAAACAGGTCTGTCAGTGCTACAATTGACCGAACCCTCAATGGTGTCATGCAGTGTTGATGTTTGTAAACTGCCATCTTTGTTTGCAGATGTAAATTACTGCATATCAAATTGTGTTGCAACGACCATGAGAACTCCCTTGACGTTTTTTTTTTTATTAGCTACCAACAGGTGGAGATTATGGGTGAGCTCGATTCGAAAGAAAACCAGATGGACTGAGATAAAATGGACCAGCGTGTGCAGCTGTTTACATTTTCTTGGAGGAACCCAACAATTGCTTTAACAACAACAACACCAATAAAATGCTGGTGGAGAGATACCAGGAAAAGGATTTTTGGTGCTGTTACTTTATGACCAGAACTAAACCAAAAATGCAAAATTAATGTTGGGAAAAAATTGCCATTTGACCTTTCTATGAACCTGGTTTTGAACTCCCATTTCAGGCAGAGAATTCGACAGCCCAACCATCGTCGTACATCATCGGGGTAGTTGGCCGCAACCACTGAATCACTGAACGGAAAGCACCATCGAGATCTCTCGAACTCCTTTAAAACAAGTCTAACGTCAATGATATTGAAATAACCTGACGCCAGCTGGTATCCCACAATTCCTTACGATAAACATGTCATGATGTTATTATTTCTGAAGACTTTGAAGTCTTCAAAGCCACAGTTTTGTTTTATTTATTTAAAAAAGATAACTGTTAGGCATGGTGCAGTCTCATGTCACACTTGGAAAGTGGACACTGTAAAGATCCATGATTTTTCAGCACAAATCGCACATGGAAACTGAGCAGTATGTACACATTGAACAAGGTCAGTTTTTCTTTAAAACACATTTAATGGTCAACTGGCACGGTGGGAAAAAAACGTCCTTGGGGAAATGGAAGGTGGTGGAGTTTTTAATGCATTAACTTGTTTCCGCGGTCTTTTCCAAATTAAATCTTTATACTCCACATATAAGAAAAAGAACTTGCATTATTACAATTACAGGATTATACTTCGACAATAATTTATCATATTAAGACATAGCCAAGTAAAATGTACCTAAATATAACAATGACAATGAATATGATGTGAGCAAAGACAGAAAACGAAAGATGAAATAATTTGATTCAACACGACTTTTCCTCCTGGATTAAATGCCTTAAATATTGAAGGTCATTTTGTTGGAGTCGAGGCTAATGCTCGATGGACAGATGGGCCTTTCAAATCAACCAGGCAGCCTATCCAATCAGACAGCGGATTTCTGCGATTGGGGAAACCTGAGTGATTGAAGATGGCTTGTCGTACAAGGAATATAGTGGAAGCATCTCTGCACACCTGCCAGGAGATGTTATGGAGATCTGTGGGAGTGATTCATTGAGGTTAAGATTTCGTGTCACATTTTGGTATTTATCCTCCATAGGAGTCGAGATAAGGCAGAACAAAAGAATGCTGATAACTATTGAAA
>NC_140968.1:32180037-32195037 GCF_056783735.1 Eptatretus burgeri | reverse complement strand
TGGTTCATGGAGCCAAATTCTGCTTGTAGAACGATACAGTGGTGATTTTTATTCGTATTTTTAGTGTTGTGCCTAATACTTTACCAAAATTACTGGGACAGCACACTTAAACTTTCAACAACCTCTCCATACCAGTGGAGGCATATTTCCCCCACACAAAAAAGCAGCAGTGCACACTTTATCAAGGTGTACAGCAGGTATGGAGACTCGGCTGCAATCGAGGTTCTCGGAGGTAAACTGCTGACTGACCTTCAATATAAAATGGTTATTAGGTGGCAAAGGATCGTGACATTTTTAACAAATAACAAAGGTCTTCCCAAGTCGACAGATTTATTTATTTATTTAAATATAAGAAGTCGAAGCTCCTGCAAAAGTAAACAAAATGTCCTTGGGCAATGGAAGACAACGGGTCACACCAATATTGAAAAAGGAACAAGCAAGCTGAGGTTATTGGCAGATCAGATCAGAAGAATCTTTAAATGTGGAGTGTCATGATTCAAGGCATTTGTTTTTCGAAATATTAAGCAGCAGGTGATTTGCACAAGATTTCAATTTGAGGAGAAATGTTTGGCCTTTGATCTTGGATGCATCAGTGAGTGGAGTCAAGGAACATTTTGCTTTTGATTAATCAGGTATCCAACCCAGAGGAGATTGTTGAGAGCGAAACAAGAGCATGCTGTCATACTTGTCATCTCTAAAAATATACGATTACAGTATATAATCATCACATAATCGCAAATGTAAACGATTTTGTTTTTCGGTGTTAGTCTGTTTTATCCATGATTGTAACTATGATCCATGAGATGTCACAACTGCAGCATTAATCCACTAAACAGTTCAATAACCAGTTGCAACGTTTTATACAATGCTAATCCAATCAAGCCAGGCTTTTCAAAAACATTATGCAGATACAGAAAGGAAAACACATTTAATATTTGACCCCCACCACTGTCCAATAATTGATTCATACAGCACATAAACCATTAACAGCAAAAATCCAACATCCCCACCCATACCCCATCCTTATCCCATCCTTACGTCACATCTGTTTTGAAAGCCAGCGAGTAGATGCACATGGTCACAGCGCCCCCACCAGCCAATGCCACGAAACCTAGAAGAGGAATGAGCTGTGGGTGGGGATCATAGAGATGAGCCAGGAGAACATACAGGTAAAGACGGTTTACATTAGTCAAGTCAAAACAAAATATTTCAAGTTATGATGAGACAGAGAGAGAGACAGAGACATATTGGGACCATATTCTGTGCAGAGCGTTGGTGCTGCTTCAGCAGTTTCCTTGGCTATTGGGCACAATCCTGGATGGGTCGCTACTCCGACACAGTAAACCAGCATGCTGGCACTCATTTTACCGACCTTGGAAGGATGACAGGCCGAGTTAACCCCACCTGGTATTAATTCAACAGATGAGCAGGATTTGAACTTAGGACCCCAGGATCCAAAGCCCACCACCCTAACCATTAAGCCAACACCAGGCTTATACAATAAGGCAATACAATATATTTTGTTTTTAGATCCGAGCATGTGTTTCTGAAAAAGTTTGAGTACTGGGATCCAATTGTCAGGAACACCAACACCTAACGCACACTCCGAAAAGAGGCACAGCAAGATCCAGGTGACTGACCAAATATTTGGCTCCCCTCGAGGAAATGAAAAACTGTTACTTTTATTTACACTACAATAACAGAGGTTTGTTGCGTTTTGGATTGTCTACATTTTCCTCACAATGAAGAAAACAAGAAAGATGTCATGCAGAGCAATATACTTCCAAAATCCCCAAAACAAATTTGACCTTAAAAATAATTGGTGGCTGATTTCAAGGCAGAATATCTGATATGCAAATGCTCTTCAAATTCCAATCAATCGAATGAAAATTGAGGATTTTAGAAATCAAACCGAAGATGTTGACTTTTGGCCTACGTTGACTTTTTGAAGATCGTTTTAAAATTGCGACCTGTTGTCAATTCACATACGGACAGAATCACAGACCAGACCAACCAATATACAGTGCTTACGAATCTTCGACGTCACAAGTAATAATGCAAAATACATTTACAGAGGAATCTTTATCAGGTACCATGACAAACAAAATGCACAGCTTAGGTTTTTGTCTGTCTGTCTGTCTGTCTCTCTCCAATCATCTCTCCAACCCCTCCTAATACAGTGAATCAAGGTGTATCGGGAATAAATTATTTGAACACAATAACAAGACTCAATCTTGCTTTGACAAACTGCTCAAAATTTTCTGAGACATAGGTCAACCGATTCCAGTTGGAATGTTCTGTTGCATGTTTCGCATGCAGTTATCGATCAGATCTTGATAATTTATCATATTATAAATAAACGAGGTTTGCCGGACACATGTCATTGTTGTCTGACGTACAATTGTTTTGCTGGAAACAACTTCTGAGCCACCTTTCAGATGGCTTTGTGTGCACTATATACCTCCTTCTTCTTCTTCAACAACTTCAATACAGATGCCATGCTCCTGAAGGATTTGCTGCAACTGCGTCAGATATTCTGGGGAGAGATGCAGCCATCAGGCACCGAAAGGACTATACATGGTATTCACAATATCTTCATATAACGATATCCACCACATCTTTACACAATGATAAATGACATATACAATGACCATCAGGCAAATTGATTCACTTACAACTCGAAGCTCCTGAGAACAAGAAGTAATTAATTATCATAATTGATACAATAATAAAAGTATAGCTCACCGCACGGTTTGACCACCAGGGTGGAGTTGTTGCAGTGTATGGACAGTGTGTTGCTTCGGTGCGAGTTCTTCAATGTCATGCTGGCCGCACCCACTTTATAAGACCACGAACTGGTGTGTTGTGTAGCACGTACACATAAATACGTCAGGGTCACATGCGATAACGCCCATTGTTATTGGTCCCTCGGGGTGGTTCCTCAACTCGATAATCGTCATTTCTGATCAACCTTTCCCTCCAATCACCAGCAGCCACAAAGTTCCTCGAAACCCCTCCATTTTCTACCTCAACTCGATATAACCACTTCCCCTTTTTTTCTTGGGAAGAATTTAAAAAAAAAAAAAAAAAAAAAGGTTGTGGTCCCTGTTGCCACACAACAAGAAGTCCTTGTAAATAAAATGAAGATATCGATCGACATTAATTACCCCCTTATATCTGTCATTGTCTGACAGGACTGTGCAGAGGTAGTGTACTTACCTTTGATCTGCAGAGTAGGGTTTGATTCCAAACCTGAATATAAACTGTCGGATGAGTGATTCACAGGCAAAGTGTGACATCCCTTGGATGGACGTTAAGCTAGGTATCCCATCTGCTTATTGCATTAGTTGCTAAACATTAAAGATCCCATGGTGTCCTTCACAAAGAGTAGTGGAGGTATGATCAGCACACTGAACCAATTACAAATTCCTGTTCTGACTACCCCTGGGAAGGCAACAGCAAACGCACCCAGTGTAATCCTGCTGTGGCAGCACCGCCACAGCTCTCAGGCACACCACTGCCCATATCTGCCACTATCCTCTTCTGTCTCGTGTTATGAACACTCCGTGCTGTTCCATTCTCGAGGTTTTGGGGCAGTACAGTCCAGTATTATGTCGACTGTAGAGTATGGGTAGTTTTGTAACCGCATAATAGCTTGCACAATCTATATCTCACTACAAATCGCACAACGTCGGATTTATTTCATGTGTGCTCCCCTTTCAAACACTCCCCTCGGGGATTCCACGATTTCTATCCTCGTTCTTCTTCCCCTTCTCTACTCCCTGTAGGAATTAACATGCATCTCCTTAGTCTTCCACCATCCTTGGTGGGACCTCACTCACTCCTCCAATAAAGTGTGCTCTCCCACTCCTCCACCTCGCACAAAATAAATTGCCTTTGCCCTTTTCATACTTTGATTATATCACACCTGTTATTCTCACCTGCCCTGGAAATTGTAGCGTGTCTATTTTACTCCTGCTCAAAATGGCAAACTCTCCTCGATGTTACCCTCACCCTCTCTCTTCCACAGAAAATCCACATACTCTTCCTTTCGCGTCCATCTAAGCAAATGAAAATCCAGGTGACCATTTCACACTGCTCTTGTTGTGCAGCGATTAAAAGTAATGTCCCCTCTTCTGTCTCCCCTCTTGGAATTGATTAGCCATTATAGTCAGCCAGCACCACTTAGTTACACACGATACTTCCTTTCCCACAAGCCCTCCTCCCATGATATTGGCACACCTCCCTCTTCCTGTTTACCACACCTCTTGTTGGATTTGGCAGCCACTGTACCTCCGTGTATGAACGCCAACAGCCTCATCATCTGTATATTACGTCATGCAAGAATTGCAACGTTTTTGAGCCCTGCCCCTGCAAGGTCCAAATAATCCCTCTCCCCCCTCCCTTAACTTTTGTCCTTCCTCCCTAAATCCCATCTCTTTTCACATCAGTTTTGTTTTTCTCAATTCCCCTTCCTGACTCATTTTGCATTTTACTCAGTATAGTATATTGTTTGGTGAAAATGAAGATGCTTGTGAGTGATGGATTTTGGAAATATTTGTTCAAATGAATGGATTATTGAAGCACAATAGTTTGGGAAATATCCAATTGTATGATTCAAACCTCCAAGAACTCTTGCTACATCAGACCAGGATTGCTGCAGCCCAGTTGCAATCTCAACCAAACAGCAGTAACACTTGTTATAGTGAAATGCAATGTTGCAACACGTTTAATCTGATGGAAGTGATCATGTAGTCATAAAAATAGAAAAAAATAACCAGAAAAGCCAGTTATGCAAAGGATAAACTTGAAATATTGGAAACATCCTAAATTAATTCTGCACAGTAACAATAAAATGCTCCAGGCAGTCAAACTGACAATGTGAATAATTGAATATCATCCCATTCCTTTGGCATTTTACCCAATGTGTTCATTTGGGGGTTGAGACAAAGACAGGACATTCACGAAATTAAATAATCTTACACAGTAAATATGTGATCGTCAGCCAATCAACCAAAACAGGGAATTCCAACGAAGATGCATCTTTCGCTTATACACTTAACTCAGACAAATTGACGACAAAAAGGAAAATCAAAATAAAGTTACGAAGGAAGTTAAAGGTAACGAAGGAAGACACACACACACACACACACACACACACACACACACACACACACACACACACACACACACACACACACACACACACACACACACACACACACACACACACACAAACACACACACACACACACACACACAAACACACACACACACACACACACACACACACACACACTGGTAAGTACTTACAAAAGCTTTTCTTTTTGAAGTTATAACCTTAACGTATAAGCAATCGACTTATTTCCCAATTGCCCGGATCATCAGCTGGGCACCGTTTTTCATCAGTTTCGATCCTTTCAGCCCAGTTTAAAATTATTAGCAGCCTGATCCGCTGGAGCTATTATGTAGCTATCCTATCATGGAGATCCCAAATGTCTTTACGAACACTCGGCTGTTCAACGCTGGTTTAGACCGACCCAATGAAAGGACGCCACGACGACTAAAAAAACTTAATCCTATTATCCAGGACTTCCACAACCATGTGGAAATTAAACTGTTAAACCATGCATTAAAACTGTTTACAGGTAACTGAAACTTGGTGCACATTTTGTAAACGGGATTACAGACAGAGTCCACAATTGAAGACCTAATGCAACTCCAAGGTTGAGTTACTGGTTTCCTATATTTAGCTCCCATTTTCATCAGATCCCTAATTTCACTCTTAGTAATTATATTCAAATCCCCAGAAACTGCATGTCTGCAAGGGACATATAAAAAAGGGGAAGACGAACATGCACAGTCAGTTTACAAAATGTCCTTTACTATCATAATATCTACACTAAGAGTTTTAAGAAATTTATGATAATTGAAGGATTGTCCTATGGTCTTCATAAAAGTTAAATAAAAGCTTCAATGGGGTTCGCTCCCTAACTTTATCTGGTAACAAATTCTCTACACTAGTGTCTAGGACTTAGGCCTGTCTCGCTCCACAAGTATAAAGTTTTGAAGTTTGTTCTGGGCAGGATGGAGGGAGAGGGTGTCAGGAGAAGAATGACTACAGTTTGCAGCACTATTTAAAAACGAGAATCACAGACATTTGTAAGCAAATGCAATATCCATCTCCCCACCAACCTCCATCCACTTTGACCCCTGTAAAACTGAAAGGAAATCACTGGACCAATGTTTACCTAATTTCGAATGAAGGGGATGTGGTAAGGTATTTTGTGCCAGGTCTTGTCAGCATTCGTTTAAGTATAAAGACTTGGCGGGCCAAAACCATTAATTTTGTGACCAATTTTGATATTTGGCCCTGTGAAATTGAAAGGACACCGGTCCAAGAGCTGCATGCTTATGCTTCTTTTGCACCAGGTCTTGTCTGCATCGGTTAAAAAAAGAAAGGCTTTGCATGTCAAAACTACAAGTTTGTCACTAATATTGACCTTTGCAAAATGAATAAACACAAGACCAATATTTACCTGCTTTAGTCTGAAAAGGCTGGAGTATTTTGTCAATTCTTGTATGGATTGGTTATAATGCAGAGGCGTGGTAAGCCAAAACATTTAATTTTGCAACCAATTTTGAACTTTGACCCATGTTTCGATCCCGAAAATGACACTAATCTGAAATTTTTATGTCTATCCATAAAGGATCTATTAGAAAACACCTTTGCGCCCAAAAACACCATATTTGTCGACCCAAGTATGAGAGAATGGCAAGGCAAAATGTGTGAGTTTAAGTGTTTTATCTTTGACCAGATAAAATGAAAAAACCGAGGCCTCAATCAAATAAAAATAGGACCACTGGATGTGTAGCTTATCTGGGCCCTGGCCTAATGTTGTAACCCAAATTTGGTAGCATTCTGACTGGTGGGTCTGGAGAGGAAGATTTTTGAATGAATTTATGTGGATCTCCCAAAAGTTGACCAAGTCGGCCATTTTGACATTACCGGTCAAGTGATTGGCCTGACCTCTGTAATTTAAGATCCCTAATCTCACCTATTGTTGTGACCCAAATTTGGTAGCATTCTGACTGGTGGAACTGGAGAAGATGATTTTTGAAAGGAACTTGCACGATTGTCATTTTGACACACTTCCGGTAATGTATTCAGCATGGCCTCCCCAATTTCACATCAGGACCCTGTCCTAATGTTGTAACCCAAATTTGGTAGCATTCTGACTGGTGGGTCTGGAGAAGATTTTTTTAGGGAATTTATGCTATTTTTCCAAAAATTGACGAAGGCAGACATTTTGCCACTTCCCGTAAAGTGATCGGAATGAGCTCCGCAATTTAACATCCCTATCCTGGCCTAATGTTGCACCCCGAATTTGGTAGCATTCTGACTGGTGGATAAAGAGAAGAAGATTCTTGAAGAAATGTACTATGCCGGACATTTTGACCTACTTTATGTCGCGTGACTGGAACGAGCTTTGCAATCCCCATTACCAGTCAGGAGCAGAATATTGCTGCCAAATTTCAGCCGGATCGGCCAGAGAAGTCGAAATAGGAGATGGACGGATGAATGGATGGTGTGTGATCTTATCAGGAATTTCAATTCCAGATAAGCTAAAAATTAAAGAGTCTGCACATATTGGAACAAGGTAACGGAATTCCAGATTTGAAGAGGATTGCTCAGAAATGAAGGAACAGTGTGCAATTGTAAAGAAATGAGAGAGATGAAAAAAGTAACATCAGAAAAACGAGAAAGTAACATAGGAAAACATGACAAAGGAGGGAGGGAGAGAGAGGGAGGGAAGAGAAAAGGGGGGGAGAGGGGAGGGGTGGGAGACAGAGGAATAGGGGTGGGAGACAGAGGAATAGGGGTGGGAGACAGAGGAATAGGGGTGGGAGACAGAGGAATAGGGGTGGGAGACAGAGGGATGAGATAGGGTGAGAGAGGCAGAGGGGGTGTGGGAGGGTGAGGAGAGAGAGAAGGGTGGGAGAGAGGGGAGGGGGGAAAGGGAGGGGAGGGGAGAGAAGGGAAAGGAGAGTGCGGAGGGGGAGAGGGATTCCAGCAGATATGGTGCTCAGTTTAACGTCCATCTGAGAGATGGCACACACAATGATGAATCACCCTGCCTGAGAAACACCGTGATGACAGTTTATGGCTGGGTCAGGATTAAAACTGACGAGACAGCTTAGAGTGAGCGTGTGTACCTCTCGGCTCTCCTGCCGTGATGTGGCGATACGTTGCTTTGGAACATTTGAAAACATTTTTTACTCACTGTAATCATCCAATTTATTTTGCCTTCCTAACTCCATATTGAACCATGGTATCGACCATCAAAAGTTGATGAGCGTGTACCAAGCACGCCAACAAAACTGTTGAATAAACTTTAAAAAAAGAATCGTTTAATTTTCTTCATATGTATTTATCTCTGCCAAAGTGATAGATAGAATAATAAAAGAAGATCATACAAAAAGGGGAAACTTGGTGTAAAATAAAATTGCACATTTTTAGTGAGCCAGCCAACACTCGATGCACCACAGAACAACGTGGGGCCAACAAAGGCGAGTGGCCCCTGAACTTTGTTCAAGTCAATCGATATACAGTATTCAGTGACAGTGCGAATATTGTAGAGCACTCGCCAAATTACTTACGCACTCAAGCAAGCACTCCAACAAAACGGTTGAAAAGGAACGGCTGGCTTGGCAAGTGATTAGGGATCACCAATCAGTCATATTAAACACCTCCCGGAGACACCCAAGACATCAAACTATATCTGCATGAGACAAATGAACACTATTTTAGCAGTCAGAACTGCTGCTAAGTTGAATTCTGGAGATTTAATTTTGTAATTCAGCTTAGTTTAAGAGAATGTGGAGATTATGGCATGTGTGGAAATGAAATAAAGCCACAAATGCTGGCATCTCCAGGCATTTATAAGCATTGCAATGTATCCAGCAATTCGTAGGAATGATGATCATGCATTCGATAATACAATTGAGGAAAGTGAAAAAAACAGTCGTGAATAAATCACTGTGGCCTGTTCAAAATTAAGGCATTATTGAGCAGGCCAAAAAAAAAAAAATTGTGAATTAAGACCCATATCGACTTCAAGGGACAGCAAATTCTCTGAAGATGTGCATGATAAAGCATATAATCAAATAATGCCGTTAATTCTCTTTAAAATGGGTGTTTCAATTAACCCAAACATCCAATTGTCCCTCATGCATTCCCGTGGAGTTCCCTTTGTATGCATGCAAAGTTTCAGGCTGTGACATTCTTGGTTTTGGAATTATGGACGAGACACATATACAGACACACACACACACTTTGACATTTATTAGTATAGATTATCCTTCTTCATTAAATTGTATAATTTGGAATTTATGATGACTTTACAATTGGAGTATTGGAGTGCAGGAAGGTATCTTCAGTATTTCAATTAATTATTATGGAAATAGCTGATTCGTTCAAGTCGTGTTTTCCAGGAACGTATCCCTGACTTAACCTGATCATTACCAGTGTGTGTGTGTGTGTGTGTGTGTGTGTGTGTGTGTGTGTGTGTGTGTGTGTGTGTGTGTGTGTGTGTGTGTGTGTGTGTGTGTGTGTGTGTGTGTATGTATATATATATATATAGATATATATATATATATATATATATATATATATGTATATACATACAGTTAATTAGTTGAAAATTAATGATTTATGTGACCTTGACCTTGGACATGTTGATCTCAAAAACAATATTATTTCAGCTTGTCACTACCTCTAACATGTGGTGAAGTTTCGTGAAGATCGGAGAAAAATGTGACCTGCAGGTGATTAACATACAGATAGACAGACAAACAGACAAAATAACAGACCAGACCAACCAATATACTTGCAATTATTATTCGCAAGTCACAAACAGACAAACAGACAGACATACAAACGGGTGAAAACATAAGGTGGCGGAGGAAACAATGTTTTCTCAACTTGGAGGAGCAGAGACATAAGGATAACTAATAAACAGTGATGTTCAGAACGTAAATAAGTTATTGTACATCACATTCTCCATGATGCTGCACCACCTAACGCAAAAAAATCTCGAGTTGTATTTGGTGGGAGGTGGGGAAGGGTTTAGGAAGTTACTCAATTCTGCACGTAAATTAATTTTTTCTTCTTCTTTTACCGAGTCAATGAATGTTCAATTTTTCCAATTTTATTCTTATTAATATTGCCTATAAACTAAATATTTTTTCCACCTATTCACTTTATTTTACCGAGAAAGTAAAGAGAGAAAACAGATAAAGCAAATTTCAGCTTCCTGTCCCCAAATTTCAGCTTCCTTGCTCAAAGGATGGCTGAGATATCACCCAGATAAACAAACAAACAAACAAATGGAGTAAAAACTGAGCACTCCCTTCCTTCGGCACCTGGCGATGACGTCATGCATCGCCTGGATATGGCATTGGGAAGGATCTGTGTACAATGAAAAAAAAAAATACTGAAAATAACATAGAAAAAGATAATAGACAAAAAAAGAAGAGTAAATTGGAAAAAAAAATAGAAGTATAAAAAAACAGAAACTACATTAAAAAAAAAAAAACAAGAGAAAAGAAGATATATAAAAAAATAGAAAATATTATAAAGGAAAGTAAATGGCCAAAGATAGAAAATATATGATAGAAAAATGTAGAGAAAAGAGAGTATTTATAAAAAAGAATATTAATAGAAACATAATAATAAAAAAGATGAAAAAAAAGACAACCAAGATAAAAAAAAAAGTAAAGAAAAGAAAGATCGGAAAAAGGAGAGTACAAGAGAGAGGAGAGAGGGGAGAGGGGAGAGGGGAGGTGGGAGGGGAAGGGAGGAGGGAGGGAGAGAGGAGAGGAGAGGAGAGGGAGGGGAGAGAGGAGAGGAGAGGGAGGAGGGAGAGGAGAGGGAGGAGGGAGAGGAGAGAAGAGGGAGGGAGGAGGGAAAGGAGAGGAGAGGGAAGAGGGAGAGGAGAGGAGAGGAGAGGGAGGGGGAGAGGGAGGGGGAGAGGAGAGGAGAGGGAGGAGGGAGAGGAGAGGGAGGAGGGAGAGGAGAGAAGAGGGAGGGAGGAGGGAGAGGAGAGGAGAGAGAGGAGGGAGAGGAGAGGGGAGGAGAGGGAGGAGGGAGAGGAGAGGAGAGGAGAGGGAGGAGGGAGAGAAGAGGAGAGGGAGGGGTGAGAGGAGAGGAGAGGGAGGGGGAGAGGAGAGGAGAGGGAGGGGGAGAGGAGAGGAGAGGGAGGGAGAGGAGAGGAGAGGAGAGGAGAGTGAGGGGGGAGAGGAGAGGAGAGGGAGGGGGAGAGGAGGGGAGAGGGAGGGGGAGAGGAAAGGAGAGGGAGGGGGAGAGGAGAGGAGAGAGAGAGAGAGGAGAAAGAGAGGAGAGAGGAGGGAGAAAGAGAGGAGAGAGGAGGGAGAAAGAGAGGAGAGAGGAGGGAGAGAGAGGAGAGAGGAGGGAGAGAGAGAGAGGAGGGAGAGAGAGAGAGGAGGGAGGGAGAGAGAGGAGGGAGAGAGAGAGGAGGGAGAGAGAGAGAGAGGAGGGAGAGAGAGAGAGAGAGAGAGAGAGAGAGAGAGAGAGAGAGAGAGAGAGAGGAGGGAGAGAAAGAGAAAGAGAAAGAGAGAGAGAGAGAGAGAGAGAGAGAGAGAGAGAGAGAGAGAGAGAGAGAGAGAGAGAGAGAGAGAGAGAGAGAGAGAGAGAGAGAGAGAGAGAGAGAGAGAGAGAGAGAGAGAGAGAGAGAGAGAGAGAGAGAGAGAGAGAGAGAGAGAGAGAGAGAGAGAGAGAGAGAGAGAGAGAGAGAGAGAGAGAGAGAGAGAGAGAGAGGGAGAGAGAGGAGGAGAGAGAGAGGGGGAGAGAGAGGGGAGAGAGAGAGAGAGAGAGAGAGAGAGAGAGAGAGAGAGAGAGAGAGAGAGAGAGAGAGAGAGAGAGAGAGAGGAGAGGAAGGAGAGGAGGAGGGGGGAGGGGGAGGGAGAGAGAGAGAGAGAGAGAGAGAGAGAGAGAGAGAGAGAGAGAGAGAGAGAGAGAGAGAGAGAGAGAGAGAGAGAGAGAGAGAGAGAGAGAGAGAGAGAGAGAGAGAGAGAGAGAGAGAGAATATGGAAGGATTGAATAAAATTTAGAAAACAGTGAAAAAGAAAATAATAGCGGAAATGAAAAAGAAACAAAATGTTTTTTTAAGATAAAAATGCATAAAAAAGATGGAAGGATGAAAGAGCAATAGAAACAAAGATAGGAAAAAGGAGAAGAAGAAGAAAAAGATAGAAAAAGAAAAGACAAATTTTAGAATGTTGGAGGAAAAAAAGATGGGAAAATATGGAAACAAGAGAATGAAAGAAAACAGATATAAAAGGATAGGATGCTGATTGAAGAGTACAAGATAAAATAAGAGAAAGGTTGAAAAAAAAAAAAAAAGGATGCAAAAAAATGTACAAACAAGGATGGAAAAAAGAAGAGAGAAATATAAAGGAAAAAAGAAGAAGAAAAACAGACAAAGTTATCACACATCTGAGCCACTGAGAAGACGACAGTGCACTTTTCAGGTGCATTCCAAAGACATGATATTTATGTTCTCTATATTTATATGTGATATAATAGACAATAAACAAACACATCTGGTTCTGGGATTTGAATCTGGGTTCCCCATGTCATGTGCTCAGGGTTCAGTTGGGAACATGAACAGGAACAGTTTCTTTATGATATTAAGAGCAATCGATGCTTAAGGCCCAGTCACAGCTTGACGTTTTAGCCAGCGTATGCCGATTTATGAAAAATTTGTAAAAACTGCTGGTACACGTCAAATACGTTATGGGTACGTTTTGTATATTTTAAGACCACGCTGAAAAACACTGCCATAAGTGGGAGTACGCTGGCTTTAAACGTTGAACTTTTGGGTTTTCCTCGAATTTTTTCATGCTTGAAATTTTACGACATATGCCGGCGTATGACTCACACGTTCCGCTATGCTGGCCATAAGTTGTAGGCACGTTATGCGATCGTTGACACATGTTAAAACACGTTACTTGTAAGTTACTCATAAGTCGAAACACGTCGAGGTAATGTTTAGCGTACCCGAAACTTATTTCTAACCTATGAGTAACGTTTTGTAAGCAAGCTACACGAACGTTGTTCACACTTTGCAACACGTTTCTTGAAAGTACTACTACTACTACTACTACTACCAACATCGACATCAGTAAATTCTCTCGAACTACTACTACTACTACTAACATCGACATCACTAAATTCTCTCGAACTACTACTGCTACGACTACTGCAACTACTACTACGAACATCGACATCACTAAATTCTCTCGAACTACGACTACTAATAACATCGACATCACTAAATTCTCTCGAACTACTACTACCACTACTACTACTACGACTGACATTGACATTTACTCAACATGGAGTCTGGAACACTGACGGGTTCCTCTTGTGAAGAACATTTGTATATACCAATTCACCTAAACGCTGCCAATACGCCATTATACGGTAGCTGTAAGTTAGAAACACATTCAGTAAGTTCTGTGGTCCTCCGGAAGACGTCAATCAAATTCGCCTACAAATGCCAATGTGCGTTTGAGATACGTTACACATAGGTTCAAAGCACGCTACGAATAGGTTCAAAGCACGTTACTCGTAGGTTAAAAATTAAGTTTCAGGTATGCTAAACATTACCTCGACGCGTTTCGACTTATGAGTAACTTACAAGTAACGTGTGGCTGACGTGTGTAAACGATTGCAGAGCGTGCCGAGAACTTATGCCAGAGTATGCAGAACTTGTGAGCCATACGTCGAGTATGTCGTAAAATTTTCAGCATGCTTGAAATTTCACGACGTACTCGACGTACCACATAATATGCCAGCGTACTTCATTGTTTTTCATCGTGCTCCTAACGTATATACAACTTACCCATACCGTATTCGACGTGTCCCAGCGTTTTAGACACATTTTTCATAGGTCGGCATACGCTGGCTAAATCGTCAAGGTGTGACTGCGATGTTGACACTTCCAATTTTCAGGCGGTTATGATTTAAATCTGCGTGCAGCAGGTTTTTAACAGAGAACGCCACGAGTCCGTCGGCGATACGTGCAGCGTGCTATGACTAAGTTAAACTATCGTTGGGCAGAGGTTGTGAACGCCGCCAACAGGCTAAGCATTCGTTGGTACAAGTTATCTTTAACACAACGAAACGTTCTGTGCCCGTTACTAATACGTTATGCATACGACCAACAAGTTATGAATACGACCAAAACTTAAAAAAAAAAAAAACCTCAAAACTTCAGCGTACGCCAACGTTTTACGTGCATTTTTATTCGTTGCCATTCCTGGCTAAAACGTCAAGGTGTGACTGGGCCTTTGGAGACAAATTTTAAATGCATTTGTTAGGTATGCAAACAAACACAAATGCCACCTTCATATATATATATATATATATATATATATATATATATATATATATATATATATATACATATATATATATATATATATATATATATATATATACATAAATATATATATATATACATACATACATATATATACATACACATACATATATATATATATATATATATATATATATATATATATATATATATCTTCTTCTTCCTCTTTCGGCTTGCTCCCGTTAGGGGTCGCCACAGCGGACCAACTGTCTCCATTTCTCTCTATCCTCCACATCTTCCATTGACACTCCAACCACCCGCATGTCCGCCCTCACCTCATCCATGAACCTCTTCTTTGGCCTTCCTCTTCTCATCTTCTTCATAGCAGTCCTCACTTCATCCTTACTGATCCACCCCACTTCCAGATTCACTATTTCCACCTCTTCCAACCTTCTCTCTCTCTCATTTTCTTCATTCATCAGCTCCTCAAAGTACTCCATCCACCTTCTCAACACACTCTCCTCGCTCGTCAGCACATTCCCATTTGCGTCCTTTTTCCTTGGCCTTAGCCACCTCTCTTTTTGCTTTTCGA
>NC_140968.1:32157537-32170037 GCF_056783735.1 Eptatretus burgeri | reverse complement strand
CTGGTGATGGGTTTTAGAGGAATTTACAGGTGTATATGTTATCTTTATTGACATACTTATGCAGGTTTGGGTCCAATATATGAAAATCATTGGGGGGAGGGGTGGGGGTTCAGAGAAAAGTATTCATGGCAGGATCTGGAATCATGACCACCCCTCTCTTCTGCCCTCCCCCCCCCCCCACACTCAACTCCCTATCTCAAGAACCTTGACGTTTTGAGCAGATAATCATGCAACATTGCGCACACTCTCACAAACTCCTTTTACACTGAAAAGGTAGGCACGATGTCTATTATTACCTGAATCAATCATCCATAGATTGATATGCAGGTGAAACATTCATCATGACTGAGAACCAGATATTATACTTATGCAGACTATGTCTTTGGCTATATAATTATGTCTTTGGCCTTTGTGAATTTGGGTTTGACTTCCTTTTATAAAATATAATTTTTAAGGAAATTAAAACTAAATTTCAAAAACTGACAATTACATGTGAAATGAATATTAGTGAAGGTGCAATCATCATCAATTTTTTCACCTGATTCATTGTCTGACAAAACATTGCATTAACCACGAAATGCATATTGAATGAATATCGAAGTAATTTCTGATGAGGTTGCCTTTGTTTTGCAAGTAGGGATTTCTGATTGGCTGTGAAAACACCATTACATCATTGTCTTTAACAGATTCTAAACTACCACTTCATTAGTTTAAATTATTCCCACCTTCATGTGTGGTCTGCAGGGGAACACTTTTTGTCCCAGGTCTTTCATGAACCAGCTGGCCAGAACTGACATTTAACTGCAGGTCATTTGGGCAGGAATTTTTAAACTGTTCAGAATGCAGGTGATAACTCAATTCATCTTCACGTGTCTTTAAGGTCCACCAATGACCAGTGTGTTGGCAGACGGCACACCCAGCTCAACATCACTCCGATGGACACCTCACATATTGATGCATCACATTTCATGTGAAACACCAGGATAACAATTTATACCTTGGTCAGAGTTCAAACCCAGACTCGACAGCTTAAGGGTGAGTATGCAAACTTCAATGCAAGACAGGCAATCCTTCCATAAGTGAATCTGAATTTACATTTCATAATCATGGTATGCAAATTGCAGATTGTCATTCTTTTACTTTGTGTTCTTTCATTTATTGTTTGATTGATTGTTCATGAACAGGTGTCTGCACCCCCTCAACCCTGAAACATCCCTATGACTCCAAAACTAGCCCCTTGACCTCAAAACTAGCCATTCCATCCCCAAAACAGCACTTTCACCCTGAAACCCTCGACTTCAAAACCAATGATTCAAATGTAAAGTATCACAAAGGTCACAACATACACCGACTGTGGGATATTAAATGTCCACCAACTAATGCCAGCAGATGGGACATCCGGCTTAACGTGCATCCAAGGGATGGAACACTTCGTGATAGAACACCCCACCAGTGAAGCGGCAATCCGACATTTTACAGCCTTGCAGGGAATCTAACCCAGACTAAGCGCAGAGGTGAGTGTACTCCTCTGCATTACTAAGTGGAACCTTACATAAGAGCATGTACAATCGTTTAATCATGACAGCCATGAAACGGAGAAATAACAACTGAAAGGTGATTAAATGCACACGAAAATTACAATTGACTGTCATAATGAGTAGAAAGAATGAGTAGAATGAGTTTGTAACTTTCCCAAGACAAGAAAAGTTTTTAATTAAATTCTTGTAATTCTTTTCACCCTATATCATGGACAAGTCGGTGGTGGATTAACTACACTTGGTGAACATTACAGAATCACGAGATTACGTTTAAAATGAGAAAATAACTATTTAACGACTTTTCGTACGTTTAACTGTTCATATATGCAAGGAGCTTGTGAAAAAAAAAAAATATATATATATATATATACATATATATATATATATATATATATATATATATATATATATATATATATATATATATATATATATATACATACATTGGTGATCAATAAGTTGGATAAATAAAAGCCATAACTATAACGGATTACAATTGATTTTAATGTCAGTAATTTTGATCGAAGGTGAAATGGAAGTTAATTTATTTTTTGAAAGTAAAGTTGAACTCAACCTTTTTTTTTTCACAAACTTCAGTTTTCACCATAATGGCAGCGTAAGCTTGAGGGAAGTGATGGCTAGCGATCTAAATAAAGGACCGGTCGGCTGAGCACAGTCTCTACTCTGCTCATTCAACACCCCCCTATGACAGGGCCGCTGCTGCGCGCAAGCATCTCTGCTGATTGGCTGCTTGTCTTGAACAAGGTGGAGCCAGAGCCTTATGAATATTAAACAGCAGGAGCTTGATGTTTCAAACCATCCCCCCTTTGCCTCCTCCACCTCCAACCATCAAACTTTCCCAGCCAGTCCTGGGATCCGTAAAGAGCTTGGAGCTTGCAAAGGCCCGAAGACTGATCGGGAAAATGCAAGCGCAGTATCCTGTGTCTAATCCGGGGGCCCTAAGCATGATGCCCTACCTCAATGAGCAGAGCTACTACCTCTCTGCTGGAGGCTATGGCACCATGGGTGCGCCCATGAGCATGTACACGCACTCTGCGCACGACCAGTACTCCGCTGGAATGGGCAGGCCGTACGGACCATATGCCCATCATGCTGCAGCGAAGGACATGGTGAAACCTCCGTACAGCTACATCGCTCTGATCACCATGGCCATTCAGAACGCACCAGAGAAGAAGATTACCCTGAATGGGATCTACCAGTTCATCATGGAACGGTTCCCATTCTACCGTGAGAACAAGCAGGGTTGGCAGAACTCAATCCGGCACAACCTGAGTCTCAACGAGTGCTTTGTCAAAGTTCCCAGAGATGACAAGAAGCCCGGAAAGGGAAGCTACTGGACTTTAGATCCGGATTCCTACAACATGTTCGAGAATGGTAGTTTCTTGCGACGAAGACGGCGCTTCAAGAAAAAGGATGCCCTTCGAGAGAAGGAAGAGCGTGAGAGGCAACAAGGAGCTGAGAAGGTCTCCAGTAGGACCACAATGTCCCCTGTGGTAAAGAAGCAGGAGAACGGTCCTGGTCTCTCTCCTTCGGGGACTCCTCCACCACTCAGTGTGGTGCCAAAGATCGAAAGTCCTGACAGCAGCACTGGAAACCTAATGTCAGAATGCCAGCAAGATGGGGCTGCAGCTTCCTTGGCACTGACACATCACGGCGACCATGAAGGAGATTCCTCAGGATTCAGCGTCAAGAAGATCATGAACCTGGCACGTGGGTCCACGCACGTGCATGGCCATGAACTTACTCCTGGCACTGTTGGGAGATCTGCAATTGTAGCTCCGCAGCTTAAGCAGTATGGACAGCAAGCCGGCATGGCATATGGAGCCGCATCACACTGCGGCCAGACCGCAAGTTCCACGTGTGCAAAAAACTACCACTGCAGTATGCAGGCCATGAGCCTTTATGCGGGTGACAGGAATGAACAGAATACTTCCTGTGGAAGCCTGGAGGACATGGTGCCCAGTCCAGCCATTGCTGGCTCCTTGGTCAATACACTCAGCCTGCTCAGTCCAGTTCCTTCTTCCGAGCAAGGCCTCGGGCATGTGGGCCAGAGGGCACAGTACGCGGCGGCTCGACGAACCTCTGGCTGGTACTTGAACCAAACAGGCTGCGACTTGGGTCACCTCCAGAGCCAAGGCTATGGTGGACAACCCCAGAGTTTTACCTTCGACTCATCGAGGATAGGACTTGACACATCTGGTGTGAGTCACAGCGGTGGCGGTAGCCCCAACTGCCAGGTACCCTTTCGCTTCAAACCATCCCTGTACGGCTCGCCGGGAGCCTACTCATACGACTGCGGCAAGTACTGAAAGAAGAGTTCGTTGTGGTCGGATTCGCTGGACCCCTTGCTGATAGGAAGACAGTTTATGTTGGGCACTCATGGAACCACCTTTTCCAGCACCTTGAGAAGTGCACACTTGCCTTAGAACAAAACATACCGTGTACTTAAAAAAAGAAGTATTTCAGAAGTGAAGAGCCATCATGAACATTGATATCATCTACTTTATCACTTATTGACAATTACCGATCAATTTGTTGTTTCCTCATTTATTATTTTTATTTCCCCAACCCTGATCCTCATCCCAAACCTCCCCTCGCCTCCTCTCCCCCACCCGACCCCTACACTCATGCGGACACACCTTTTTGACTGGAATTGATAAGGAAACAAAATACCGACCTGCGCATCTTCCCCCGCACTAATTGTACGAATATCGCCGTAAATATTGCACATCAACCGATGGTCTTCAAAGTGCGCAGCAGCCATATAAACTCGAGCAGAACGGTCATAAACACTGCACAATGGGTCTTGATAGAGTGTACGCCGCACGTACCTTTCTATACACACAGTCCTTTCTAAATTATTTTCTCTGCCTTTTTAAAACAATTTGGAAACTCTCAAGCCATGACCCTTTGACGGCCCCCACCCATCCCCATTATAATCCCATAAATGTTCCTGACCATGTAGTTGTGTAAAAAGATATTTCATATTTTTTTTTTATCATTGTTTAAAATGTTATTTTATATTTCTCTATAAACAGTTTACAACTCTATGATTCTGTGCGTGTTCTTGTGTTTTGTCGGATTTGCAGCTCATTTTTGCCACATTAATATTTTGGATAATAATTTGCTCATTTATCAAATGTTGTTCAAAGAATGATTCACTTACTGTATTAAAAGTTCATCATTTTTCACACACACCAAACTATTCACGCATTCATACACACACACGTATGTGTGTGTGTATATATATATATATATATATATATATATATATATATATATATATATATATATATATATATATATATATATATATATATATACATATATATATCCGATAAGATGATGAAGTAATTTAAATTAAATGAAAAAATATTTATCGTCAAACTGTTCCATCAAAACAAATCATTTGTTCAATGTTTTCAATTAACTGTTTTAATCTCACTATAAATGTATACACAGTATATATATATATATATATATATATATATATATATATATATATATATATATATATATATATATATATATATATATATATATATATATATATATACATATTTACATGCTGTATATTTGATTTTGATACAACATTCTTTACAGAGCATTGGTGCCGCCGAAGCAGTTTCTTGGCAAGGGTTAGACTGGGTGGTTTGCCATTACCTTGCCAGCGTTGTTTGTCCATGCTCTATCCTTTTAAATATTGAGCATCAAGCAAGGAAGCAGCACGAACCATTTATAAAAAGTGTAAAAAAAAAAAAAAATATATATATATATATATATATATATATATATATATATATATATATATATATATATATATATATATATATATATGCAATTCCATTGTAAAGCAACAAGCAATATTATAATGGGCAGTGCATTATCTTTACATGAAAGTTTACCTTTCAGCAAAACCTCAAGGTTTTTGAAATCAATGATAATATATAAAAGGAATAATTTTGCCTCCCATCAATATGGAAAGTTGAGTAAGTTTTCCGAAAGTTCTCCCGGGCACTAAAGTGTTTGAGCAGACACGTTCTCGCACAGCGAGTGTTATACCATTTGCTTTTCGAACATAGCATGCAGTCACCACTTGTTATAGAAAGGGGTTAATGGCACATTGTGGTGCAGGGAACTCTTACACTGAGTATATTTAAATGTGTAATTTATTATCTCATTGAATAATTTCCATGAGTGCTCTTTTGTTCATTTTCACATATGTCCCTTTAACCTGGAGTGTTGAGGATACTGCACGGGTTTATACGCACTTGTCGAGAAGTTAATCAAACTGGTAATCGCTGGAAATTGCATAAACATAGTTTGTATTTCATTACAAGCTTATGAAAGTGTACCGAACCGTCGGTACTCCGATCCAACTCCCATCGCATTTGGAACATTTCATGCAGACCATGTTCTGTGCAGCAGTCGCTTCCTTCACCTGTCCTTCAATTCGGTTTGATGTAAAGTGCTGCATCCTTGCGTTCAGGATGGTTAAGAGTCAGAAACGCAAAGGTTCATTAACGATGAAAAGATGTGCCATTTGTATCAATCATCGTCTATCCGTCTGTGAGATCATGATAAAGGACTCTCGATGGAATCCACAAGGAAGAGGACAAGAATGTGATGCACAGGTTGCGGTCGCAGTGTATGGGAAGGAGGGGTATGCAAACTACCTCGTAATGGGGGAAAGGGAAAAAGCAAGGGGAATAACGAGGTGGGAGCAACAGTAAGGACGTAGCAGGTCAGAGGGTTTGGGACCCACAGGATTGAAAGAGACGATGCTTAAAGCCCTTGTTTTACGGAGTTCCATATGGAGAGCGTCCATGCACACTCGGTCATGTAGCGTCGATTACACGACTGTTCAGGGAATCAACTCCCTCCTGCACTTCAATCCACCATTCTCGTGTGAAACACTACATCATCATCATTTTGATTTTGGGTAAAGTGTACGTATGATGGAAATATATTGTCTTTTGAGTTGCTCCACAGAATGAACTATATATTTTTTTTTCTTTCTTTCTTTCTTTACAGGCACGAGTTGATAACTTCTTTATGAAGTTTGCTAAAATAAAAATTTTAAATGTAAATTATTTCTCCAGCAAGAAGCAAATATGTATGTGTGTGTGTGTATATATATATATATATATATATATATATATATATATATATATATATATATATATATATGTTTTATACACACACACACACACACACACACACACACACCATTTATTTCAGATGTATTCCAATCCGTTTAAAATGATAAATACGATAAAACACGATAAAGTTATAAAACATACAATAAAGTGATAAAACACTGATAAATACAGATTTGAATTTTAATATTATTGACGTTAACATTACAAAGCCAAATGTCTGTTGCGAAGCCAACCATACAGAAAGACGGTTAAATCATATAACATGATATGTATTTTTATCAGGGAAGGGATGATGCTATCGATCCAAACATACATAACCTTATAGGATTGTATCCCTATAGTCCGTTCCCTGAAATAAAAGGTGATTTAAAATTAACGAAATAATCTAATTTCCCTTTCAGTGTTTAGTTCTTATTTTTTTGTTCCTACAAAACTTTTAACTTTTTTTTTCTTCAAAGTTATTTGACACCTTTTAACCCTTTAATCGAACACTCAACCTTATTTTGTTTCGTGCTTCTTGTGATGCTCACAACTTTATGATCATCATCCTTCCCATCTTCTGAGTAGTTCAGGTTGTTTCAAAAGAAACAGTGCAGTAGAAACTCAACACACCTCTTCGGCAAAGAGATACGTCTTTTTGAGAAAAGTAGTTATTGTCAGCTGGTGGGTATCTCACTTGAACGAGTCAATGATATCTGCAAGTAAACAAGCATACGTTTTAATTTTAATATTCACAAACACATGAAAGATAAGTATTTCATTCAGTGAACGGTTACTTTTGAAATTAATGGATTGTATACACACACAATAATAAAGCATGGTAGAAGCTGATTTTGTGCCAGTGTATCACCTGGGATATACATACAATGAGTGCTAAGGGGTAGAGTACTAAGCATACAATTGCTCGTGAGAATGTTCACCATGACGTACATGATGTGTACACAGTACTGAGCTTGCCCGTGCATGGCGTGGCGGACCCCCCTCCGTGTCCCCTTCCACTGGTGAGACTCGCGGAAGGAGGCCTGAGAGAGATTTAGCTTAGGGTGGTGGAAGGGCGGGTGGTCCTACAACGAGGTTGGAGGTGGTATGCCAAGAGAGTGCACGAAGCCTGCAGAGAAGGCACGACAGGTCAACATTTTTCTTCGTTTTGTCTCAGATGAGCCCCTACACAGATCTACTCGGGGTCTCAAGCTTGTGCTCTCCATTGAAATACATAATTCCTATTCAAAATGAATGATAATAACTCATAATAATATTAATAACTCATTATTAATGACAAGAACAAACAATGCCTGTTGTCGCATTAGACAAGAAAGTTGCAGTGCAAGAAAAGAAAAAAACTGTTGAAGTTCAAAGACCCCAAGAGATTGAAAAAGAGAGCATGTGGGATGCTGTGATAGACGATGAGCGGTTATCGGTGTAATGGGTTTGGCAGAAAGAGCACCTCTCGAAGCAAGTTGAAAACATCTCTGCCGACATTACAGACTCATCTGAACGAAAAAAAACATCGTTATCTCGGAAACTGCACACTTAGTGTGCAAAATTCTGGACCCAAGACCACTGCAGTGCCATGGTAATACACATTAACTGTAAAGGACTATCTGGTTTCGTCTTGTAGTTCAACGGAGTAAACCGGTAATGCGTTTTTCTGCTTACAGTTGTAATAATAATATTAAAAATAGTCTTAGAGACGAAGGGTGTTCAAAAGTGGTTCGAGGAACGAGATGTGCCACCAATGTCTTCTCTTTCACAATATATACATACATACATATATATATATATATATATATATATATATATATATATAATTTTTATTTTATTTTGTTGCTTGTGCGTTTTTGGAATGTCATGGACCGATGTGATTTAGAACATATGCCTCAATTACCTAGATCCATATTACATTGGTCTCCGAGCATAGAATACAGTACGTGTCTGCATTACATAGATCGACTTGCACGGAACATACGTAAAAATTTCATTGACCTATGAGAATGGAACTTGGTCTTTGTTCGTAAACACATTGTGGGCGACAAACTGTATACCTGTAAGCTCGTGGTATTGTCCTATCTCCATTACACGTTTTAAAGAATGACTTATTTTACATTATTTATTGTCATTGAGATTTTAACGAAATTCATTCTTACATTCAATGCGGTAACATAAGTCATTGAACTGAGCATTTCCTTCAAATAAAACCTCGTGCGGTGTGTGATTAATCAGCCAATGACAGGCGGAGTAATAATATCAGTCTTTCCGAGTGGAGTCGTTGAAGTCACGAGGGCCTCCGATGAGATAACGACGTACATCTTGTGAAGTCATACGTGGAGGTCAGTACTTTAATCCAATTTACCATGACAGCTGCATGATGCAACCAACATTTCCATACGATTATAAACTGCGTATATGCATGTGTCGAACAGCATTTGAGAACACGCTCCCCCCTCAATAATACCACTATATATTTTTTTCTGTAATTCTTATGTAATATACAGGGTGTGCACAAATTACAATTCCAAATTCAAATGCTAATAAAACTGAAAATAATAATGAAATGGGATACAACTACGTGATTTGCTGCATGTGAAACAACATTTCTCAGTTTTGTTGTTAAGATTTTCAAGATCTTCATACGAATCCAAATGGACTTATGGGGACTGCGCTTGAACCAAACGACTCACAGACATGCTCAACATCCTCACAACCTGCGCTTTGCCAGTCTACACCCTTCCTCTGCAGAATGCATCCTTCCTCATACACTCACGAATCCTTTTTCTCGATGTTGGAAGCCTTCCTTTGGTCGTCCTGAAGCTCCCTTGAACCTGCAGAGCTGATTTGATCTTTATAAACTGGGTAAGACACTGCCCTTTTCTTGTGGGGACGCCATTTGCAGTAAATGCGATGTCATATGCACCTGGAGACACCTGGAAGCGAAAAAAAAAAATCAATAAAACCGAGAAATGTTCTTTCACATGCAGCAAACCTCATCGTTGCGTCCCATGTCGTTCTTTTTTTTATCATTACGATTTGAATTTGGAACAGGAATTTGTGGATACTGTATGTATGTTTGTAATGTCACATTATTTTTGAATTGAATAAACGGGAATAAATTTTAGCGCAGGGCTGTGAAAAACTTCTGTTAACCCATCATGACACACACACACACACACACACACACACACACACACACACACACACACACACACACACACACACACACACACACACACACACACACACACACAGTTACGTAAGGAGTTAAGGTTAAGTTATGTAAGGATTTAGGTGAAGTTATGTATGGAGTTAAAGTAAAGTTACATCAGGATTTATGTAAAGTTACACAAGGATTTAGGTAAAGTTACGCAAGGATTGAGGTAAAGTTCCATATGGAGTTAAAGTAAAATTACATTGGAATTTAGGTAAAGTTATGTATGGAGTTTAAGTAAAGTTACATAAGGATTTGGGTAAAGTTACATATGGAGTTAAAGTAAAGTTACACTGGGATTTAGGTAAAATTACACAAGGGTTTAGGTAAAGTTACAAATGGAGTAAAGTAAAGTTACGTATGGAGTTAAAGTAAAGTTTCTTAAGGATTTAGGTGATTAAATGTATGGAGTTAAGGTGAAGTTATGCATACAGTAAAGGTAAAGTTACATATGGAGTTAAGGTGAAGTTATGGAAGGATTTAGATAAAGTAAAGTTACACGGTGAATCCAGGTAAAAGTATAAGGGAGATAAATAATGGTCCAGAATGGTAACGTCACATGAAGCCTCAATACCTCCAAACAGGTCATTACACACAAAGGATCGTTAAAATGGAGAGTTATTAAAAAAAAATGAAGTTTACGTTTGACGGGTAAAAATAAATGATTAAGGGCTAAGGCAAGCAAGCCGGAGGGGATAACTTGCAGCGTTCACTTCTAAACACATTTTTCTCGGTGTGCGGTGCACGGAGAGCGTGCGTGAAGTATGGACACGTTACAAACCCGGGATGATTAACGTCCACGCGGGACGCGTGTTGTGAGCAGTTACCGAATACTTTTACAGATATTTATTTGAAAGACGCTGGAGTTCGGGTGCACGTTTTGTACACGCTCACCGAAAATTCATTCAATCAAACGAGATGCAGAATTGAAAACGATTTTGAAAGATTCTGCAGTGGGGCTAAAGTCACACGGGTATCATCTGAGGATCCAGAGGTCCCACCCTCGTCTGGATCTCTCACTCATCACGTGAAGCCAACAGTGACCACAAGTTGCCTGTACAGCGGAAAGCTGCTCTTGGCCTATGTGGAAGCCCGGGCGTACAGGCGAAGCCCGCGTCTCGTTAGGCTTGGGGCCAGGGACACGGTGGGTCAGGCCAAACCCTGAATCGGCACATGGCTCGCGTTTGCCACCCGCCTGTATTGCCGCTGGACCTCCGACGGTGGTGGCAACGTGGGGAGTTGAGAAAGAAAAAGCAGCAGAAGAACAGCTGCGAAGGGTGGGATGCAAGACCCACCCGAGGAATCGACCGAATCGTCGAACGTACCGGGACCTGCATCTAAAACGATAGCCTCACATGGATTGCAGACAGAAATGGGATTTCACCGGAAAGTTGTTCTGGAAACGTCCCCATCTCGGCCATTTCGGTTTTTTTTCGAGCATGCCCTCATCAAGGATGCTTGAGTTTTCTTGACGAGGATGGGGTTATTGTGCTTTAATCAGCCATTAACCCATGGGTAGCTCCCAAATTGCCAATCATTACACTCAACCACTCGAGACACACTAAATAAATAAAAGGTCAAAGGTGAAGAATGTGCATCTCATATGAACAGCCCAAATATCGGAAGGAGCCCGAACACACTGCTATGTTACAACAAGCCCAAATTATCGGTTTATACCAGTGAAGGGATCGATTCAGAATGTTTTTAATCAAATAAATTATCGATTATTCATGCTCTTATCACCGTTTGTACAACTTTGATGGCTGTTAAGGTCAAATGATATCCTATAAACAGTTGGTTTTGACCTTCGAGTAAAACACTTGTCCGACGTGATGATGGGGTCGCCTTAGCTTTGACTTGTCTATATAGTCTGGGTTTGATTTCCAAGCCCCGTGATAAAATGTCCTCAGTGTTTTGCAGGCAACGCATCAATGCGTGCGGTGTCCCTCGGATGGATGTGAAACTGGTTACGTCGTTTGCCGGCATTAGTTGGTGGATGTTAAAGATCCCACGGTGTCTTAAAGATCTCAATCACCTTCAGTCGAACGTCAGGCCTGGCCAGCCGGTTCGTGGATGACTGAGACCAAAAACCTTCCTTGGCGGACCTCAGAAGACACCAGGAACAAATGGGGCCGTTGTTGTTGTTGTTGTCGTAGTAGTAGTAGTAGTAGTAGTAGTAGTAGTAGTAGTAGTAGTAGTAGTAGTAGTAGTAGTAGTAGTAGTAGTAGTAGTTGCGCTTCTGTAGTATTGGTAGTAGTGGTTGTGGTAGTCTAAGAACACGAGAGATAAACAGAGAATGTGAAATTACACGTGGATTGCAGTTTCTCCTCATTTACCTTCACCTGCCTCATTGTTTTGATTATAATTGATCTTTAGGAAGCTCTTCATCCGCATTCCCAAAGCAAAACACAATTTACGTGATGGGGGATTATGGAAATGGATTTTGTTAAACTTTTGTCGGAAATAGGGTCGTATATTATTATGACCTCATTATTAACCTTTTTATTCATGTGAATGCGTGTGAATGCATGATTGCTATCTTTGTGGGCTTGGAAAACATTTGTTACCTCCACCAAC
>NC_140968.1:32110037-32152537 GCF_056783735.1 Eptatretus burgeri | reverse complement strand
TATATATATATACATATATACATATATGCATACATACATATACATACACACACACACATACTGTATGTATGATGGAGTATGCTAGTACTCAATATAGAGGGATAATACAGGAGAATGGCCACCCATTCAAATGTGCACACAATGATAGGCTTATGAACTACTATAGAGTGAAGTCGTAATAATTTAAAAGCCATACCTTTTGTTCTCAAGTTTTTATTTTATTTATTTATTTTTCAGGTAGCCGCATGGCGTATTTATAAATTGTGGAGACCGAAACCGTGGTGGTGCCGTATGGTCTTTGATTTGATGTCGCACGGTGACCTTAGGGCTTTCCTGCGGCAGCCATAGAATTTTCAAGGCAGACGCAAGATGCCCGCAAGGCGACCGCAGGGGGGCCCTAAGCCGAACGTGTGGCCAGACGGACGGTAACGAGTGGGTTTTTTTTACCAGTTCTTTTGTTTCTGCTTGTCGAATTGCTACGGCGAACGTAGAAATGAAAAAAGTTATAACTCCGCGTTATAATTCCACGGCGATCCCTACAGCCTGTAAAATATTGCCAAACGGCGTAGAGCCACCCTGAGGCCACCGCAGAAACTCTGCGGCCGCCGCACGTTTCTGTCAATTCAGAGAGCGTATGGCCGCCGTATCCTCGCCGTAGAGCAAATGTGACTTAGGCCCGACTGCTGAAGCGATGATGGTGATTCCAACACGAGAAAGTTACTTTGTCTCTGGGCTAATGCACCAACCCAAAATTTAAAACTGCACAAAAAATTAATAATTTTATTAGGAAAGTAAATCAAACATAAATGTGGACTCAACCAAACCAGCCCCAGATTGTGGGAGGGAGGAAGATGGACAGAACCATTCCAAAAGCGATAGATAACCAAACCATCCCCCAAACCAACTGAAACAAGTATTAAAACAATTTAATAACATAACTGGATTTAAGCCATGCCAAAACAACAAAATATATAAAACATTAAGCATTTTATTTTTTTAAATGATAATCACATTGTTTTGCACACGTGGTAATCCACATCGTGAAATGAACCAAAAGCCAGGATTGAGGGGGAGGGGTAGAATGTACCATAAGCTGAATTTAATAACATAGATGGATTTAATCCATACCAAAATAACAATGTATATATAAAACATGAAGCATTTTATTACTTTAAAAAATTGCAGAAGGAAGAAAAAATACATTACAAAAAAAACATAAAAACATAGGGATGAAATCTCAAAAAATAACAACCAAACAAGGTATGAATGACACCACATTACGAAACCACAGTCCGACACCACAATCCTCTTATGGATTACCATCACAACATCTTTTGACATTTTACTTTTGTTGTGGGATTGTGATGGAACAACGTTAAAATATATCGTGATGTTAAACTATAAGAAGATTGTGGTGTCGCATTGTGGCATCGTCATGTGGTATCATTCTTCATTGTTATTCTTGTTCTTCATCAATCACAATCCCACAACAAAAGTAAAATGTCCAACAATGTCGTGATGGTAATCCAAAAGAGGATTGTGGTGTTGTATTGTGGAATCATAATGTGGTTTCATTCATACCTTGTTTGGTTATTTCTTCTTTTTTTGTATATATATATATATATATATATATATATATATATATATATATATATATATATATATATATATATATATATATATATATATATGTCCATGCACACACATCCACTGTGTATATATGTATGTACTAGTACTCCACATTGAAAAACAGAAACCTCGTTATGTTGTTATCGTGTTTGAGTATCTTGGTCAGAGGAGTTTTTGAACGGGTATACAATGATGGCGAGTTTTTGTACAATGTTTCGTTTCACTTTATATTCTGTTCATTCAATATCGATCAATATACCACAACCTTCTTTAAAAGTGAGTACACTCACAACATTCTTCTTTAAACGAATCACCGCAATCAGGTACGAGAAAAAATATTCACATCGATCCAAATATTAGCTTACACCTTCCTCTGATAATAAAGCTTTCAATCGTTAAAGTAATCAATGAATTTATATTGCAACTGACGTTCCACACAAAGTTGTTGCTCTCAATGATAGATTTATAATCGATTTCCAATGAAAGTTGATCATTTATTGAATATGGAGTGAACGGCTGAACGCATCGATAACAATTATTCTTCGTACATAAAACATTTGTAAACATGACAAACAAGGTAACCAACTTCACTCTCTGTATAATGTGTTCAGCACAATGACAGTACGAAACACCAGCCACCAAGCTCCTGTGCGAATGAGCCATTATAGTTGTGATGTAATAGTTATAACATTATTCGAGCATGTGTAAACCATGAATTTGCTTCAAACAAATTCATCGTTTATACATGCTCGAATGATATCACTTTTTTCATTTCGGATGAGTAAAGTGTATGAGGTGTTTGATTCCTCAGTGAAGTACTGATTTGGGTGTGAATTTGTAATTTGTTCAGGGTGCCGGTGATAACACACCGGCTCATCATGATAAGCCACCGTGCGATCCTTAACGTCCACCAACGACCGGTGCTGGCAGACGGCTCCTCCAGGTTCACGTCCATCGGATGAATGGTGCGCACTCTGATGTATCACCCTGAATATGAAACTTCAGGATGACAGTTTAAATAGCTGGGTCAGGATTCAAACCCAGGCTAGACCACCTCAGAAGGAAATGCACAAAACCTCGAAGGCTGAATCTATCCTGCAAGCCCTGTATAACAGGCAAACAAAACTACACAATGTACTCATTGAAAAGTGGTAATAAGATAGTGTATTACAGCATATAATTATAATAATATACATACAATGCAATACAAAGCCATGTTTTATTTGCCTATTTATTAACAAAACGAAACCCTTGTAAAGAGGGAGAGTTTAAAATCAGGTTGTTTATAGTAACTGAACCTTATTTGATTCTCTCCAAACCAGCTGTTAAAGTGATTGCCGTAAACTAAAGCTGTTAAAAATTGAGTGTTCGAAACTTCGAATCCTGAAAGTTACTGTAAAAGAGGCTGTGCCTCGTATGTAGTCAGGATGCTCAACACTATTACAGCTACAAAAACAAAATGTAAGCCTACTTAGAACCAAACTTGACTCTCAACGACACTTTATTTTTTCTCTTTTAGAGAACGGTTTAACTTTTATTCCTCTACAATCGACATCTTGTTTCTGAACAATCTATACCTAGTTATCCACTGAATCACCTTGTTCTATTTTATATTTCCATCTGGAGGATTAAATTTATGCGTTCTAGGTGCAAGACGTATTTGCAATAGTCCACGACAGACCTCAACCTTGTTTTGTTCTGCTGTTTCCGAAATTATAATATATTTATATATGGAGAAGAATATAAGAGTGAACGTTTTGACGTCTCTGAGTACCGTGAGAACCCCGTTCTCATAACTTTTTGAACATCCCTGTTAAGTATGCTCGGCCACACACTTACTGAATCTCTGTGTTCTGGTGGAACGTTCAAACGTGGTGTCCAATCAAAACTCCGAAACGTTAGTAACGTTGATAGCGGCCCAAGTGATGAGTTTAATCACACGCTTCATTAGACGTTAGCCTGTTTCACCCCCGTTCGTCTTTTCTCTGACAATCTGCCCTGATGGACGGCTTGTGTTACTTCTTACGAGTCGTGCACGTGCACGTGCACAGACCTGTCCATTGAACACGTGGTCCCGCCACGCGCCCTGCTTGTCTGGAGGATGTGAAAATAAAAAAGCGACATTCTTTATTCTCTGTATTTTGGTGTTGCAATGATGGCTTCGCATTGGTCAAAAAGATGAAAGTTGGGTCTTTCTACTTTACTGAACGTTAATATAAGTTTTTGATAGGCTGTTGTAGAAAGAAGGATCGAAAGACCAAAACTAATGAATAAATGGAGTAAGTTTCATTGTTGAGCAATGAGGCAGGTGAGGAAAGCGTGAGTGTTGGTAATATCTTTGAGAGTTCTCCGGAAGATTGGCAAACAGGGATTTATCATTGAGCTTGGGAGGGGGGTATATTAGGGGAGAGGCTTGAGAAAGGGGATGGGGATTGGGATTGGGATTTGGATGACTTGGCTCATGATGGTGGTTGGTGTTGTGCAAGACAAAAAAAGGATTGGGATTTGGATGACGTGGCTCATGATGGGGGATGGTGTTGCACAAGACAAAAAAAAAAGGATTGGGATTTGGATCACTTGGCTCATGATGGGGAAGGGTGTTGTATGACAAAAAAGGATTGCGATTGGGATGATTTGTCTCAGGATTGGGGAGGGTGTTGTACAAGACAAAAAAGGATTGGGATTGGGTTTGGCTGGCTTGGTGCATGATGGTAGGGTGTTGTGTAAGAGACAAAAAGGATTTGGATTGGGATTTGGATGACTTGGCTCATAATGGGGCGTGGTGTTGCAGAAGACAAAAAAAAAGGATTGGGATTTGGATGACGTGGCTCATGAAGGGGGATGGTGTTGCAGAAGACAAAAAAAAGAGGATTGGGATTTGGATTACTTGCCTCATGATGGGGGAGGGTGTTTTATGAAAAAAAAAAAAGGATTGGGATTTGGATGACTTGGCTCATGATGGTGGTTGGTGTGTACAAGACAAAAAAGGATTGGGATTTGGATGACATGCTCATGATGGGGGATGGTGTTGCACAAGACAAGAAAAAGATTGGGATTTGGACTACTTGGCTCATGATGGGGGAGGGTGTTGTATGACAAAAAAAAGATTGGGATTTGGATGACTTGTCTCAGGATGGGGGAGGGTGTTGGATGAGACAAAAAAAAGGATTGGGATTGGCTGGCTTGGTGCATGATGGTAGGGTGTTGTGGAAGACACAAAAAAGGATTTGGATTGGGATTTGGGTGACTCGGCTCAGGATGGGGGATGGTGTTGTGTATGACAAAAAAAGAGGATTGGGATTTGGATGACTTGGCTCATAATGGGGGGGGGGGGTGTTGGACAAGACAAAAAGGATTGGGATTGGCATTTGGATGACTATGCTAATGATTAGAGAGTGTTGTCGAAGCAAAATTATTGAGGTTTGGGTGATTTTGCTCCTGGTAAGGCATGCTGGGGAAGATTGAAAATAGAAATAAAGTTTGAGAGGTTTGAAGATTTAGTTCACTGTTTGTCAATTAAATATGAGCACACATCTTATGATTCTGAGAATGCCATCGACTGTGATATTGATTTGTCCATTGTCTACTGGTGTCCTTGTAATCCATGTTAAAGTACACTGACGTCTCCTGTATAATGTACTTGTCACGCTCTCCATGAGCCTCAGGCACTGCAGAAGAAAAACAAATGGTTATGGAATAAATTAATGGCGTGTGGATAAAGCACAGACATGATGAGCTAAATGGCCTCCTGTGCCCGGGTTTCCTTGTAATCAGTGGGGACGATTGAACGGGAGGGGAGGTGGCGACTGGAGGACTGTGTCAGTAGTGGATCGAGGAGCTGGACACCATTACACCAATAAACAATTCCATCAGGCACACCAAACCTGCTCAGCATTCCGGTGGAATTGTTAAACGAATTGCGAGGTACCTTTTGTCCGTTTTCCTCTTGATGTACGAGATGCGACCATTCGGAAAATGAACGCCTGTTTCGGGTGAACGTTCGACTCATTACACGCACAGCTGAGGTTTATGATGTTCTGCACGGATGAGTGCAATGCAAACACGAGTATTATCATATCAATTAGGATGATATCAGGCATTTATCATTGTGAACTATCAAAACATCAACACCCAAACGTGTATAAGCATCTGGGTCTTTAACAACCTTTGATTTCATACAATAAAACAACATTCTTCTTACTTGTAATGAAATGCTCTTTCCAAGCAAAGCTGTGCTTTGCCGACACTTTAATATTCTTTTTGTCTGACTCCAATTTTTTGTCTGACTTCACATTTTTGTCCGGGAGTTTGGAATTCGACCTGAAATTTTATTTTGATTCAGGAATCTCATGTATGGTAGTTATAAGCTTGAGGGTTCACTTACAACTCATGAAGTTTTGGTGCGTAAAGCCCATACTTGGTCGGTAAAGAAGTCCTGAAAAGTCCAAAATAACCTCCTGACCACCTTTTTGACCTTCAGCTATATCATACTTGGGTATTTTTTGTCTCGTGAAGTCGAGGCTCGTTGAAGAGCAAGGACATCATTCTGGTGGTCAAGGTCCCATCGGCAAGTGTGGGTCTTTGGTCGCACCATATTCGGAGTTTCTCTGAGCGAATAAATTTGATGGTGCCCATCCACTCTCTGCGGCAAATTTCAGGGTAGCTACCACAATTTTTTTTTCAATGGAGCAAACAACAGCGAAGTGTCTGAAAGGTGGTTGCCACTACATAGGTAGCGTTGCCGCAAGAGAAGCTTGTCAGCTATTCCCAGACCTGTCACGCAAAGGTGATTGAAGCGCTCCCAGGGTACCTCTCTGGTGCTCCCAGGGCACCCTTCGGTCACTCCCAGGGCGCTCGTTACGCGCTCATGTTCTTATCTGTACCCAGGACGTGCAGGTCAAGGCTCTGCTCCTGCTGCTGCAGCAGGAAAATGAACTAGCAGTGACCCCAAACTGGTGGGGATCAGTTAATATTCAAAAAGCACCTTCGAAGAGGTGCTGGAACAACATTCGCCCGCTCCCTTTATCCGAGTATTACTAATCCACAGGGTGTATTGTACAAGTCGGACAGAATGGGCTGTTCACGTGGTTCGTGGGATTCCCATGGGGCACACATTGCACGGTTCCCACTCACGGTGCGATGCCGAGATATATGGAGCGCAATGGACCCGTCTTCGGGGTCGAGGTGAGCCGAGTGGGCCCAGGCGGACGTGGAATTCCTCGCGGGCGAAGGCAGCTTGGGCCACACCGGACGAAAGTTGGATAAAAGGGGTGGCCTGTGGTGTGATTCCAAGGCAGGCATCGTGGCGGATTTGATATAATCGCTCCCGAATCGCTGTAACTAAACAGCAGTTTGCTTTTCGCCGCGCAATTTCCGTTGCAATTTTCTGCCCAGGCGGTGGCATGACTGAGGCTCGGGGTGTTCGATGGACGAGGGATTTCATCGTTTTGAGGCTGGAGCCAGTTAAAGCGGGGGCTCGGTGGACGCCCTAAAGGCTGAAAGGCAGCCTGGCCTGGCAGGCTGCCTGAGCGTTACCGCTAATTGAGACAAATAGAGTAAAAACGGATGCAGTACGCCGAGTTGAAGGCGGCCCAAAAGGGTACACCGACAGACTAAACATATATCACTGATTGTGATCTGTGCGAACTTCCAGCACTGACATAGCCCTGGCCATTCCGTTGTATCCCTATGGGCCACCCTGACTACAAGAGGACCATTTTGCCGATGCTTTGCAACGAAGGGCACATTCCGTGAGGTTCTATCGTCTGTGGCCGACGTACCTGCAATGTACGCCATTTGCAGCATTTGAAAGCAACATGAGCGACTCTTGCCCGAGGTTGAAATTAAAGAAATAAATGTTCCAATTTACTTCTCAACCCCTTGACAAGTCGGTTGGAAACTCTTTCACAGTCGGCCATGAGGGCTATGTTAATGGTCCTGTAATGGCAGCTGCTTGAAAGACGAGAAATTTATTGGATCAGCAGCACACGCTTGGTGTTTACTGGATCATTTATCTGATCATGCTCAAAATGGATTGACATCTACAGGTATTTACACATTGTTAGCTGAGCTGTTACCTTTTACTCTTCTATGATCAAATGTATGGAGTGTGTGTGTGTGTGTGTGTGTGTGTGTGTGTGTGTGTGTGTGTGTGTGTGTGTGTGTGTGTGTGTGTGTGTGTGTGTGTGTGTGTGTGTGTGTGTGTGTGTGTGTGTGTGTGTGTGTGTGTGTGTGTGTGTGTGTGTGTGTGTGTGTGTTTGTGTGTGAGATAAGGGAACATAATTTTGCAATAAAAAGCACCGTAACTTAAGTAATATCAACAAATATTCGTACATATTAATAAAAGAGCTTGAAGGTTATCGGAGATAAATTTTGAACACAGTTAAAAACATTCATTTGAAACATAATATTTGGGTAATGACGTCAATGGTACCTGCAATAGAGGTGAATAGTAAAGTGGTTCCATCAACGAGCGCTTAAATATGTCATAGCAAATGTGCTGCAAAATTCTGAGAAAGAAGCTAAAATCATTCCGCCGAAAAGAAAAAATAAAAATAAAAACCAAAAACTTTTCTCTTTATTGACCAACAAATGCACGAATGCGTGTCAAACAGGAGATAAAAGAACAGGCTTTAAGCCAATGCTATGAGGTCTGGAAAACCATCGATCTGCATCCCTCCGACACAGCACCATCACCAGCAACTCATACCTGTGGATGACAACTTCAAAACTGAACATGTGGCGCCATGTCATATATCACCTATACATCTAGATTCTGCCTCGACCTCAATGACAGATGTGCTGGAGTATGGAGACAAAGTGGAGAGCATTTTGCTAATTGTGGCATTCGACTGGATTATCGGTTTGTTTTGGGTAGACTGATGGTAATTGGCTGGCACTCAAGTTGGCTGAAGAAATTATCTTTTAATCATTTTAAGGGGTTCTCCAAGACTGGTATCAGACACAGCAATGAGATCAGTTGGCAGTCGTAATCCATCAGACCCAACAGCAGGCTCCCAATTTCATATATATGGATAACTCTGCCAGTCCATGCCATGCACAGTTTAAACAACACACTTCAGGACCACAACATTATCTGGGTGGATTGAGCTGGATGGTCTCGGGACTTGTCTTTTTGAACATGCAAGAGCCACCCAAGAGAGGAATTTTTATGATTGCCAAGTTGGACCACAGTTTCTTCATCAACTGGTAGACCGGACCTGGTAAAGGATCGAATAATGTTGCAGTACTGTATTAACATCATTCAGTCAGAGTTGGATAATCTGACTTGGTTGATGACAAAAAGTGTACAGGGGTCGATGGTGATCGCACACATCAACGAGAACGGCACTGGGTGAGCACATCTCTCTGCCTTGTTGAACAGTTTATATATTGTATCCCACTGATAGGCTGGATCTGCATCGACACCTGAATCAAAATCTAATCAGCCTGTTCGTGTCACCAACCCAACTTATCACCCAGGTTTTGTCTGAATCCGTCCATAACTGCTTGAGATGTCATTCTATACATCAATTTTGGCCTGAAGTTTTTGAGATATTCTTCTCGCAGACAGACAGACAGACAGACAGGGCGAAAATACAACCTCCGTCCACCTTCGGTGGCAGAGGTAAAAAGGGAGACATCTGACTGCAACAACTAGCAAGGTATAATTCTCCTGTCAGTGTCTGGGGAAGTGTTTTGTTTCATCATTGTCCCCCGCCCCTCCGACAAGGTCAGAGATGGGGACATTAAATTGAGTTCCGCCCGACCGACCGATCATCCATCCATGATCGATCATCTGTCCATGTATTTTGTGTATGCGATATTTCAAAAACCGTTGAACATTTAGTTTTCATATTACAGATTCTATTCTTCATGATATTATCTCAACATGATTAGATCATGGCTGTGATTGGCTGAATTCTCTTGCCATGGCAACCATCTCAGTAACTTGGCTTGTGTACATATTTCAAAAACCATTCAAGATTTAGCTTTAATATTATACAGATCTATTCCTCATACCACCCAAAAGGCAGGAGACCTAGAGTATGAGCTCCTTATCTTTCACAGAATCATGAAGACAGTTGATGAACTACTCAGAGAAGAACAAGCTGGGTTTCGCCCTGCTAGATTATGCATAGATCAGATATGTGCACTTCACAACGTCATCGAACTGGCGAATGAATGGCCGACTGAAATCATTTTGAACTTCATCAATTTCCAAAAGGCCTTCAATCGTGTTGATAGAGTCTTGCTGTGGAATATCTTCAAGATTTATGGTCTCCCGCCCAATATCATTAATGTCATCATATCACTGTAAAGATGCCAAGTGTGCCATCAGGCAAGACAGCAATTTGTTGTACTTCTTTGCTGTTTCCACAAGTGTGAGGCAAGGTTGATTCTTATCCCCTCTGCTACTTGGAAAAGGTATAGATTGTGTTTTGAAACAAACGAGAGTATGTAAGAAAGGCATTCAATGGCCTAAGAGCACTCATGGAGATTTAGACTTTGCAGATGATATTTGCTTGCTGAATAAATCAGTACCTGAGATGCAAGGAAAGACAGACGATCTGGGAAAAACAGCAAGAAGGGTTGGATTGATCGTGAATAAGTCAAAAACGAAGGTCATGAAGATCAATTCCTCTGACACCTCAAAATCAACAGTGAAGGTGATAACTTAAAAGAGGTGGACAAGTTTACATCCTAAGGCACCATGATAAGCCAACATGGAGATTGTTTTATCAAAACCAAGAAAAGAATTGGAAAAGCCAGCAATGTTTTCCAGAAACTTGCATCCATATGAAAAAGGAAGAGCCTGAGCATGAACACAAAGCTTAAAATATTAAATAGCAATGTCATCAGTGTCCTCTTGTATGGATCAGAATTGTGGAGAACAAATAAAAGTATTGAAATAAATTAAAAAGTTTTCAATGCAATGGCCTTTGCCATGTGCTCAACATCAAGTCATCAGACTTTATTACCATTGATGATGTAATGGGAAGATCAGGTACTGAAGACTTCAATACAATTATCAAGAGATGGTGATGGGCATAACAAGGGCTGTATTGAGAATGGCTGATGATAAGATTCCAAAACAGTCCTGGCGTTGGAGACCAAATGGAAATCAAAAGCAGGGGAGCCCAAGAAGGAACACTTTGAGATGCACTATATATTGAAGGAGGCCAGAACCATCGGAATCAACCCAGGTGAGATAGAAGACAGGACCCAAGACCATACTAGATTGCATCATCAAAAAAAGGACCATGGGCCCTGAAGCTCACCTGGATCAGGAGCAACAGTCACTCAAACCAACCTTACACCCCTTTAGACCTTGATTTTTTTCGCTCCCCTGGAACGTAGTTCTGGGGAGCTTATAGGATGGCGTGTCGTCCGTCTGCCAGTCCGTCCGTCCGTCCACAAACACTTGCAACTTCTTGTCTGAAACTACACATATGGTTTTGATGAAACTTTACCACAGCCGTCATCACCTGTGAAGCACCGTTTGTTCATAACATAAAAAGAAAAATAGGGGCAATACCCCTGGGTGTTCACCGGGAAGTATCTGGATAAGACAACCAGAAAACAACTGATAGACATGGATGACCCACAAAATATGCAATGTGGAAGAAAGTAAATACCTATGGAATTTTTTTCATGCCATGAACAAACTTTGGCATATCACAGGTGATAAAGGTTGTGGTCAGGTTTCATTGAAATTGTGTATGTGGTTTCAGAGAAGAAAGCAAATACATATTTTGGGGTGATGAAGGCCCCACGTAGAATCCCTGAGACCCCGACTTTTAAATGTCATGAACAAACTTTAGTACATTATGGGTGATGAAGGTGGTGGTCAACTTTCATCGGAATTGTCTGTGTAGTTTCTGAGAAGAAAGAAAGCAAATACCTCTTTTGGGGGGCAACCCTGATGTAGAATCCCTTGGCCGACAATTTTTTTAACGTCGTGAACAAACTTTAGTAAATCACGGGTGATGAAGGTGGTGGTCAAGTTTCATCGCAATTGTGTGCGTAGTTTCTGAGAAGAAAACAAATCCCTCTTTTGGGGGGAAACTCCACCGTTAACACCCTTAGACTTGGAATTTTGTTAACACCATGAACAAACTTTGGGACGTCATTGGTGATGAAGGTTGTGATGAAGTTTCATCTAAATTGTGAGTGTAGTTTCAGAAAAGAAAGTAAATACATATTTTGGGGGGCACCCCCTTTACACTTCCATCAAGCCCGATTTTTCTAATGTCATGAACAAACTTTGGTACATCATAGGTGATGAAGGTTGTGGTGAAGGTTAATCAGAATTGTGTGTGTGCAGTTTCAGAGGAGAAAGCAAATACCTATTTTGGGGGGCAACCCCTCTGGAGACTCCTTTAGATGTCGAATTTTTTTTTAATGGTCTGAACAATCTTCGGTACATCATGGGTTGCGAAGGTTGTAGTCAAGGTTCATCGAAATTGTCTGTGGAGTTTCAAAGAAGAAAGCAAATACATATTTTAGGGAGCACCCCTCTTACACCTCCAAAGAGCGCAATTTTTCTAACATCATGAACAAACTTTGGTTCAGCATGGTTGATGAACATTGTATTCAAGTTTTATCAGAATTGTATATGTTGTTTCTGAGAAGAAAACAAATATCTCTTTGGGGGAGAACCCCCCCCCCCACCAAACTCCCTCTGTAGACCCCCTCAGACCCCAATTCCTTGAATGACATGAACAAAATTTGGTACATCACAGGTGATGAAGGATGTGTTCACATTTCATCAGAATTGCATGTGCAGTTTCTGAGAAGAAAGCAAATACCTCTTTTAGGGGTCAAGGTTGTGGTCAAATTTCATCAAAATCGTATGTGCAGTTTAGGAGAAGAAAGCAAATACCTATTTTATGGGTCAACTCCCCCCCCCCCTCCACCACTCACATAGGCCCCTTAATGAGTGCAGATTTTGATGCAGTCAATACATCTTCATTTGGCATCAGATATGAAGCTTATGGCCAAGTTTCATCAAAATCGTGTATTTGGTTGAAGTGATAACTGAGGGGTTTACACTCACTGACTAACTAACCTACAGACACTGCTCGATCACAAACTCAATGGACTAAAGTCCAGATGAGCCAAGAACGAACCATGGTAATGCCAACATTACTTAGTCCTATATATTCCATGGAGACAGGGACCCAATACTGGCTTCAAGTGTGACTTCAACATCCGTAAACCAACAAATGCGAGACGATAGTCCAATCAATATCTCCTTCTTGGAATGAGCAGAAACGTCTCACCAAAGGAAGTGTTTTCACTCCATCTATGATTACATCATCTTCTTTGCTTCCTCAGCATACTCATCAAGTAAACGAGAAGCAGTCACTAAAATACAAAATCATATTATATACCATGCAGAATCACTACTCACGACAATACAAAATCCTTACATACCATGAATAATCAGTACTTACGAGAATACAAAATTATATTATATACCATGAATAATCACCACTTACCACAATAGAAAATCATTAAATACCATGAAAAATTAATCATTACATACAACAATACATAATCATATTATATACCATGCATAATCACAACTCACCACAAAACAAAATCATCACATCCCATGAATAATCATGAGTTACGGCAATACAAAATCATATTATATACCATGCATAATCATGACTCACTACAATCGAAAATCACATTAAATACAATGCATAATCATGACTCAGGACAATACAAAATCATCATATACCATGAATAATCAAGACTCACTTCCATACAAAATCATATTATATACCATGCATAATCACAACACAGAATCATATTATATACCATGCATAATCACAACTCAGAACACAAAATCATATTATATACCATGCATAATCAATCCTCACTACAATACAAAATCATATTATATACCATGCATAATCGCGACTCACAACAATACAAAAATCATATTTTATACCATGTATAATCACGACAATACAAAATCATATTATATACCATGCAAAATCACTCCTCACTCCAATAAAAAATCATATTTTATACCATGCATAATCACAACTCAAGACAACACAAAATAATTTTATGGCATGAATAATCACTACTTACGACAATACAAAATCATATTATATATCATACATAATCACTCCTCACTAGAATCCAAAATCACATTATATCCCATGTATAATCATGACTCACGACAATACAAAATCATATTATATACCATGAAAAATCGCTACTCACGCCAAACAAAATCAATATACATAATGAATCATCACGAAACACTATAATACAAAATCATTACATACCATGAATAATCACGACTTGGACTCGACAAAATCATATACTGAAACGCAAAAGAAACTTCCCACTTGTTTGAAATGTAATAATATTGTAACAGTTCAAAATAAAACAAATCAACAATTGCTAATTGAAACATTGGTATTTTATTGATGACATGTCAAGTTTTTGACCAAGATACACCATCTCATAAGTTTGTTCTACAGTACAGAACAGCACAGGGTGCAATGTCAGTCCCCTTTCAATAGCGTGTGTGGCCACCATTGTTTTGGATACAGGCAGTGCATCGTCGGCGCATACTGCCTACCAGTCTTTGGATGGATTGCTGCTGGATTCTGTCCCACTCAGTCCTCAATGTCTGAAGCCATCTGACTTAGGACCATCTGCCTGTCCTGCCTTGCAGTGGTGACTCTTGGCCTCCCTGATCGAGGTCTGTCATCTGCAGAGTTGTGGAGGGTGTCTCTGTCCACCAGGGCCGATATCGTCTGGTGTGAACAGCCAAGGCGACGTGCCACCTCACGGTAGCTCAATCCACCTTGCAGTATGCCCAAGGCACACTGCCGTTGATCCCTTGACAATCGTGGCATGTTGATTGAAATGCCCATTTTGCACGGGCCTTTTTAAAGCCAATATCAAGACATCACGTGCAGCTCATTAAAATCATCCCATTCCCCTTGGCTAATCACTGACAGTCAAAACGGCTGTTCAACAGCTGTGCTATGAAGTGACCATTGAAGGTTCAAGTGACTATCCATGACCATTTTGTCTGACAGTGAGGACACTTTTGTCCACAAATAAGTTCACACATTTACTACACGCAGTGTTATTGTTGATATTTGAAGTTTAAAAGGTGGTAAGTTTCTTTTGCGTTTCAGTACATCACATACCATGAATAATCACTACTTTCAACAATACAAAATCATCATATACCATGACTAATCACGACTTACGGCAATACAAAATCATATTATACGAGTGCATGCTGGTAGGTGCGTGCCCGTACGTGCAAACAAAAAAAAAAAAAACTTTCAGACCGCGTGCCAGAAACAACAACCACACAGACCGTTCCTTCGCTCTCATGTGCCGGTACGTGCGTGGCCATACATGAAAAAAAAAACCTTTCAAACCGCGTGCCAGAAACAACCACACAGCCGTTCCTTCGCTCTCGCGTGGCCGTATGTGCAAAAAAAACAAAAAACTTTCAAACAACCCACACAGGCCATTCGTTCGATGTCGTAAACGACAACTGGATTGGGGCATTGTGTTGAAGAAAATCGAGAAAGAAAGAATATAGTAAGTCGATAAATCAAGAAAAAAAACCCAAGAAAGAATACAGTAATCGTCACTGACTGGATTGGGGAATTATGTTTAAGAAAATCGAGAAAGTTCAGAAATCGAGAATGAAAGAATACAGTAAGTCGACAAATCGAGAAAAAATAAATAAATAAAACGAGAGAATTCAGTACTCGTTACGATCCGGAAGTGCGGAAGTTAAGTCCTCACTGTGCGGAAGTTCGCACATCGCAGTTACGATTATTCACAATATAGTTTTAATGGCCAATTACTCAAGTAGTGCCAACGTATTTTGCCTTTTCGCAAGGAAAAAGAGAAGAGAGGGGGGGGGGAAAAACTTACTTTCAAAATGTTTTTACTTCCTGCTTCAGAGCATACCAGCGAACTCTGATGTTACCGAAATTTATACACAGCCTAATATGAAAACGATCATAACTTGGGGCATTGTGTTTATCAATAAATGCGCATAAGTAATCGAGAAATTATTAGAATACACGAAGTCATCATTATCCGGAAGCCCGTACGTTGTAACCCGTAATGGGGAGCGCGGTTGAGGTTGTCTTCCGCCATCGGCCATGCCTACGCAGCAAAGTGTCCAGTCATTGGTTGGTAAATGAATGGCCATAACTTGGAAAGCACTTGTTCGATTAATATCAAACCTTGAAAAGGCACATCCTCAGGTCCCCAGCAATATACCTGACAAGTTTCTATTAGATTGGACCAGTGGTTGTTGAGAAATAGCGGTCACACACACACACACACACACACACACACACACACACACACACACACACACACACACACACACACACACACCTGGAATTATAGATAGATACCATGCAGAATCACGACACACTACAACACAAAATCATATTCCATACCATGTATAATCATGACCCACTTCAAAACAAAATCACACGATATACCATGCATAATCATGACTCACTACAACACAAAATCATATTATATACCGTGCATAAACACGACTCACGACAATACAAAATCAAGTCATATACCATGCATAATCACGACAATACAAAGTCATATCATATACCATGAGTAGGGTGAATATACTGATTCTGGCTCACTTTTCCCTATGTAAATGAATGGAGGATTTTCAGCGATTCCCTTTTTTTCCCCTAAAAATAAACCCCCTTTTTATCCCAAGGTATATTTATTTGTCTCCCCTTTTAACCTAGGGGCTCTCTATTCAAATAACCCATACAACAAGATAAAGATTTGTTAAAGGTGATTCTAAAGAAATATCTGATGCATATTGTTTAGCTTACTCATTGAACCTATAAACATTTGTTCATTCTCAAATTCCTTCAATAGTTTAATTTTCTTTGCACAATAATCCCCATTTAAAATAATGAAAAACAAAACATTTGAATCTTTATATTTTTTAAGATACCCCTTTTGTGCCATTACAAAATGATAAACTTCTCTTAATGCTCTTGTTTGACCACCTCCTGAGCCACATATCATTTTGAGATTATAGTAAATTGTTTTTTCATTGTTCAATTGATAACCATCAAAGTTTTCAGTCCATTCAAGGATATTTATTATTTTCTTTACATCCTCTAACTTATTGGTTTTTAAATTGATTCGCTTATTTGTTTTATTTACCTTTGTTTTAGTTATTTTTTCAATAAGACTTATTTGATATTTTTCACATTCATTATGTTTTCCATTTATATACCAAGACTGAGATTTTCTCCACTCTTTAGTTTGATTAATACTTGGTTTGACCATTTATATATTGCGAAAAAACGTGGCGGTAGCCCTTAAAAAACCCTAACCCATCTTCCCATCGTTAAAACACAATCTATTTTATACACTCTATCATACAATATCCATATGGAACACAATCTATTCCATTATCTAAAATAAATCTCTTATCATCAAAGGCTCCTAATGCCTTTTTATTTACTTCTTCACTATATATGTTATGTTTATAACTTCTTATTGTATTCATTTTCCTATATTCTTCTTTCTTATTCATCAAACAATTATAATAATTTCTAAAAGTTATTGATTTCTTTATTACATATTTCTTTATTCCCTTTAACCTCTTATCAATCTGATCACCATACTTATAAGCATATGCCTTTGCTCTCAATCCAATAAACTCACTCATTACTTTTCCACCCAACTCATCCTTAAACTTACCAATAACCTTTTCATTCTTTTTGGAAAATAACTCACTCTTCTTGCTGAAATTACTTGTATCATATACTCCAATATTTTTCTTCATATCTTTATAAACATCATCAGTTTTTATATCTAGGATAAAACTATCAGTGTCCATATACAACAATGAAACATTTTCACCATACTCTTTCTTTAAGTCATTATACAAATAATCATACATCAATATCTTTGATAAATCAAGAACTGCTGTTCCAATATAAATTGGTTTATCCATTACAATACTTTCCTTTTTCATATGAATTGCAATAAAGTTCTCTGAAAAAACCTCTTCTCTCTCAAAACTTGGTTTATTTATCAATCTCGAAGCTTCTTTCCAAGATGTTGCGAATCTAATGTTTTGCCTGTTTCTAACATTTTCCATAGTCTTTCCAAATACAGCATTATTCATTAATTTATAAAAGTCCCCTTCAAATTTTAATTTTGTATTTGCTCTCATATCTGTATTGAATTGAATATACTTTTTCACCCAAGGACTTTGTTTAAATTTTAAAACTCTATGAATTTTAGCTACTCTCAATCCTTCTCTCAAAAACTGTTTTAAGCTTCTCTGATGCAAAACATATCCCTCTTTATCATAGAATGTTGTTAATAACTTTTCTGTTGATTTGCCTTTGATATTAAAACTTTTATGATAATCACTGAACCATTCTTTCTTTGGGGTTTCTTTCTCACATGCAAAAGGAAGGTCTTTATGCTTATTATGAAGATCACTGGGGTACCTCAAATCAACTTCAAAATAATAACCTTCTTCTTCATCATTCAATTCCTCTTGAGAAGAAATAACAATATTCATCAAAGCCTTTTCATAATCCTTTTCTTCCACCCACTCTAATTTACCATAAGGCAGAGATTGAGACATTGCCCATCCATACAAATTATTAGCATCAAAATACATCAAATAATTACTATCTTTTTCCCTATCATAATTTGGAAGATATTTATTATTTGCTTTAGCATATCTTTTTGAACATACTTGTGATATTCCACCTCTCTTGGACTTCTCAATCATCAAAAGCATATCAACATCACTGATTAAATCTATATCTTGTTTTGTCATTTTCAACATTGCACTCCAAGCTAAACCAGGAGCTGTGAAATAGTGGGCAGGATCTAATCCATAACAATTTTTATTATGACAGAGTGATCTAAAAGCTTCAAACACATCAGCTAACAATAAAACATCTGTTTTTAGATATAAATCATGATATTCTCCAAGGTTCTTTATCTTAAATATTTTCCATATTTCTTGTGCGTGTTTATATTCCTTATCACTTATCTCTTCTTCATAAAGGTTATTATAGAAACTTTCTTTTGATGGAAGTTGTGTTTCTTTAAATCTCATAAATGAATCCATATAATCACAAGGATAAATTCCCTTACTTGTAAGAATTTTCTCTTTACTTTGAATTTCATTCCTTGTTTGAATTTCCTCTCTCGTAAGAATTCCTTCTTTAATCAGAATTTCATCTTTAATCTGAATTTCCTCTTTAGTTAGAATTTCATTCATTGTTCGAATTTTCTTTATAATTAGAATTTCATCTTCAGTTAGAATTTCTTCCTTAATTTCCTCATTAATTAGCATTTCCTCTTTACTTTGAATCCTCTCTTTAATCTGAATTTCCTCTTTAGTGAGAATTTCCTCTTTTGGAAAGAATGAATTAAGATTTGGAAAAGAGTCCGTGGAGCTTAGATTTGATGCGAGGTTGGCTAGTGGTGTTCCCATAAACTTGTAAGAATCAAGAAACCGAATACGAGTTATAGGTTTTGTGAATATCATTTTTGTAAATGAAATATACTTTTGACTTGTGTTTGTTATGGCAGAAATATTCCCTGGTGTTTTTGAAAGTTCATTTATAAATAGATGTGTATCATAGTTGGCGCTGTTGTGAAGAAAGACTGGAATAAAAGAAGGTAATTTATAATTAAGATTACAACAGGAATGAGCGGGACTTCTATATTTACCAGTAAGATGACAATGATCCCTAACTTTAGACTCCTCAATTTCATCCTCACAAATATGACAGATATTGTTCTTTCTAAATTCTAATTTTTCTTCTTTGGTTAATTTCATCGGTTCATTTGTTTCTTTCATTAATTTAGTGAGTCTTATACAATCATTTTCTAATCGTTTTATAAACTCTTGTGAAGCTTTTTTTCCACGATAATGTTCAAGTTTGTTACACTTTTCTCCAACAGATGATTTGATATAATAACAGAAACCACAAGGAATATGTTTTTGATATTTATTTGTATATGATTCTTTTGGATTAGGAGAAGTAGTATTTATCTTTTTAAGGATACATTCAAAATCAGCGTATATCACAAATGGGTGCATGATAGATTTATTATAATCTTCAAAAGAAATCTTTTCACCAGGTTTAGGCATTGTAATTACAGCTGATTTATGATTACTACAATATTTTGAATGTTGTTCTAATCGTTCTTTTGTATGAAATGAATTAAGACATCGCTTACAAGGATATATTTTATTTGCTGTTCTCAATACCTGAGAAGAGATTAATCTTGATAAATTATTGATGTATGTGTAATGTGAATTCTTTCCAACACTAAAATATAAAAGATCGATGTGTGTTTCTTCATTTTTATAGTTGTTTGAAATTTTTAATATTTGAACTTTGTTTGTATCCGTTAATCCATATACATTAATAGAAAGATTATTCTTTTTCTCAAATTTAGGAATATCTGTTAGTGGCATTGGGAATTTAAAATCTTTAATGTCCAAGGTATTCTCATATTTCATATATTGTTTTACTCTTTCTGAATTACATTTTGGTGGAAGAAAGTGAGCAAGAACAGACCAGAGAAAACATTTATTATCATTGTTCTTAATATTAACAACTGCCTTCTTTAGTTTTATTTCTTTTGGTAATTCAATATAAGAAGAAGCTTTAAGAGGGTTTGATTTTAGAATGTGTATATCTAAAAAGATGATTTTTTTCAATATTGAATCCACTTCCTACCACTGTATTATCAACATCCTCCTCTTGTCTTGATAGTTCTTCATAAACCCCACTATTCAAAAAATCTTGAAATGATATTATAAAATGAAGATCTGTTCTCATATAAGGAGTATGTTCTTCATCTTGTCTTTTCATATTCATTTTCACTCCCATATAAAACTTTAAAGTTTTCATTTCTTTTAATGTCTTTTTAATAAATTTTTCAACATCCGGTTTCACTATTTCAATTGATTCAGCTATTGATGATGGACCGGGTTCTCCAAATTGAAAAATCCTTATTTTTATATGCCTTTTAAATGCCCCATCAGTGTTTTCAATATAATAGTCTCCCTTTACTTTAAACTCATTTTTCTTGTGTTTTTGTGATTGAAGATGTCTATTATAACTACTCTTCAAAACATCCTTTGAGCAGATATCACAATGTTTTCTTTCCAACTCAAGAGGAGATATTTTATGAAACAGATTAAATGTGTTTGTTGGTTCGGAGGTGTTTTCTATAATGTTTATATTTGTGATTACAAACATCGCAGTATGTTGTATTCACCATATTTATATAATAAATCTTTGCTTAAACTAAAATTTTCTTGATGAAAATTTCGTTTATTTTACAGGTGAATCTGTGCTTAAAACCATTTTATCCTCCAACTTTTTCACTTAATAAATACAATGTTTCAAGACACAAAACACAAGTTTCAATCATTCGCTTCATTTGTTAAAGATACTGAGAAATATGTCAAGGATGTAAAATTGAACAAAGATAAATATAACAACTATTGGATAAAAACTATTATGGTAAATAATATGAGTTCTTCAATTTCCTTCAGTGGAAGGGCTTTTAGTATACCTGGTAGAACATCAATTAAAGTATCTCTAACAAAAGTTTCTCCTCTCCTTCTAGTAATATATTCAAAACTAGAAAAAGCAATGAAACAAGAAAAAGTATCAAAAAACAAAAACCTTATGGATGAAGCTTTAGAAAGAAAAGATAAGACCATCTGTATTATGCAAGGAGAAATTTGTATTTTTTTCAACAACCCTAAAGATGTAAATCCTGATGAAATAAAGGATGTTAATATATCAGGTGAAATGACATTTCGTTCAATAGTAATTAACGATCATTTTAAAATTACCTTTAATATAAAAAATGTTGTCGTTGAATCTGATAATGAAAAAAAGTATATCGATATCGATGGTAATATTATTAAATATGAGTCAATATACAACTGAAAGTATAGATGAATTTCAGTTTAAGTAAAGTTTTACTTTATAAATATGCTAGACTTTCCTGATTCTCCATATGACAAATTTGAGAATTGTCCTGCGTGTGAAAGACGGGGATTAAACACAGAGTCAAAAGCCTATAAACAATGTATATTTTGTGATTATCTTCTAATTAATGATAATAAAAAGGAAAATAATTCTTTTAGATTTACACCAAAAATGAATTACTTTACAAGATTGATTAGAGAAATGAATGTAAAGTATGAGGGTGATAACACACCTTTCCTTACAAGGGAAGAAACTGAACGTATAAGAGAAATGTTCAAAGGATTGTTGTTATATATTATTCATGGATGTAATTTTCAGGGAAATATCAACACAAGATATTGTATAAATAAAATAATGGATTATCTTGAAATTAAACCTGAACTTAGGATAAAATATAGAGTTTGTAAAAAAGCCAATAATAAATTAAATAACCTGTTTTCCAAATATATAAATGAATGATTTTTTTACCCATTTGGGAAAATAAGATAAAATTTAACAACCATAAAAATCTCCCAAATTCATTAAGATGTCTCATAGTTGGTTCAAGTGGATGTGGAAAAACCTGCTTACTTTTAAAAATGCTCCTCACTCCCAACTTTTTAGATTATGATAATTTAATAATTTTCACAAAGTCGAGTTTTCAACTGGAGTATCAACTACTCTCACAAGGTTTTAATGCTGGTCTTCAAAAAGAAGATATAATCGGTTTATTTAAACGTCAAAAAAACCTAAATGATTATAACATTGAAGAAATAATTCAACTATTTTGTGATACACAGAGATGTAAAAAGACATCAAATCCTATAACTTGTATTCTTAGTGATAATACGGATGATATACCATCTCCCCAAGATTTGGATAAATCAAAAAAGAACCTCGTTATCTTTGATGATTGTGTTAATGAGAGAAACCAAACGGTAATGGACAGCTACTACACAAGAGGGAGACATTCTTCTTGTAATTGTATTTATCTTAGTCAATCGTACTTTCAACTTCCTCGTCGTTCCATCAGAAACAATGCTAATACTTTTATTTTATTCAAGTTAAATTCAATAGATATCAATAATTTTTGGAGAGATAATTGTTCTACATTATGTAGTAAAAAGAAATTTGAGGATTACATGAAGCACACGACTGAAAAATATAAATATATTGTTGTGAAACAAGATGAGATATTAAGGGATATATTTTTTGTTTTATAAACAATTACATATATAAATGACAACTACTATTGTAAATCTTGTGGGTAAATCTGCTTCTGGAAAAAACTTTCATAAATCAAGGTTCTTGTGTAGTACAAATGAGAATATTGTAAATTTACTTGAAAAACACCCCGTGATACGCATTGTTTCAACAACAACTAGAGCAATAAGACCTGGAGAATCCTTTAAGTAAAAGGTGAAGATTATCACTATATTTCAGTGGAGGAACATATGCAATTGAGGAATGAAGGTCAAATGTTTGAGGAGGTTTCTCTTGGTACAACAAAATATTCACATTGTAAGAGTGAGTTAAGGAAACTAAAATCTGGTGGTGTTGGGTTATTAGAAACTAATCCAGAAGGAACGAGACAAATTATTAAACATCTGAGTGGAGTGAAGATTTTATCATTCGGTTTTGATGTTGATGAAGAAACTCAACGCAAACGTATGAAAAGCAGAGATGCAAGTATTAGTGAAGAAGAAATTACAACTCGCATTAATGTTAATAAAGAATTTGATGAAATATTTAAAGAAAAGGATTTATTTGAACACATCTACTTGAATGATGAAGAAAAGGAAAATTTCCCTGTTGATCTTTACAATTCATTAAATGATATTTTACAATAAATAAATGGATGCAAAAGAAAGAGCAAGAAGATTTAAGGAACATCAAGAGTTGGTTTCAAAAGTTGTAAAACAACAGGAAGACATAAAGAAGAAACGCAGACAGAAACTAACGGGCGAAGAAGCATTTGAAAGAAAACAAGAGAAATTTTTTAAACCACTTTTAAAAACTTCCCAAGAAAAAATGAAAGATGTTTCCACAGTTCCCACAGTAGAATATACTCCTAAAAAACTTCAAATGTTAAAAGATTTTGATCAAATGACGGAGGAAGAATTAGAGCATTTAGGAGAATTAGAATATGATGATGAAGGTTTATTTCAACAACTGGAAGAGATTAATCGACCCCCTGATTATATTGTGAATGCTCTTCAAAACAATGAATATTCAGCGGATTCAAAAACCAAAGCAGGACTCATTCCAACAGAACAATCAGCAATATTTCATCTTGTTCAAGAAAAGGTATTGATATTTAATGATGAATTAAGGTTCTTGGGTTCTTCTCAACCCCCTGTTAAACTAACTCCGAGATTAATGTTTCTTCTCACAAAAGATGGAAGACACAAAAGATGGAAGACAAAAAAGATGGAAGTTCAACTGTGAGGGATGAATCAAAGTATATTGATAAACCATTGGATATGGAAAAGAATGATGATAGAGTATATATTGATCTGCTGAACACTCTAAATTATAAGGTTATTCTTTCTGGTAAAAGTAGGAAGAATGAGAAGGAGAAACACATTATTCAGGCTTTAAGTATCCTTGGTTCAGGTGTTAGTTTTCTTCCAAATGACCCATCGCAATTAGTTAATAGACTGTTATTGTTGTTAGGCAGTAAGAAGGCTGGAAATAACAATTGTTTTAATGAAGCATCAGCCATTTTAGACCAGTTGATGAACATGAAAATAATTAATAAATATCAATATAAAGACATTTTATCTCATATTAAATAAGATGAGAAGCACAATCCTTAGTTTCAATTTCACAACAAGCGACCACACATCTTCATTCCCATACCCACTACAACTTGACACAACAAAAGAATATGAGGCATCTTTATTGTCCATGGAAACTTATAATACCTTATTTAATATAACCGAGAAAAATGACAAGTTTAGTTATAATCCGGGAAGTGGATACAAAACGATAACAGTCTCACCCGGAGCATATGAGATTTCTCAAATATCTTCCGAAATTGCTCGTCTTATGAAAGAACAGGGTGATGAACCAAAAATATTGTTATAAACATTCAAAAACATACTTCAAAATCAACGATTAAAGTTAAAAATAACTACAAGGTTGATTTCACAATTGATAATTCATTTAGAGAGTTATTGGGTTTCTCCTCAAAAAAGATTGAAACTAATGGGACGTTTTACAGTGATAATGTCATTCAAATATCCTCAGGAATAAATTCGGTGTTAATTCACTGTGATTTGATTGATAGTGCTTATAATGATGGAAAAAAAACAAATACAATATTTTCATTCAGCGCATACTCAACCCAAATTGGTTATAAATTCAATATGGAACCCAAAATTTTGGTTTATCTACCTGTGTCAGGAAAAACCATACACAGAGTAAATTTTAGGATAACCGACCAAGATAATCGTGTGATTTATTATAATGGAGAAGTTATATCCATCAGAATTCACCTACGTGAAGTTTTTCAATAAATAAATACGATGGTTATTGTGAGGAAACACGAGTTGGGAAAATATAAAATAATTACAGGGGATGGGATGTTCCTTTCCCCATACTACAAGGGTGAAGGTATGTATCTTGGTAGAGGATACTATAAACCTAAGAGACAAAGGGGTGTTGGACATCAATTTAGAGGAGATGGGATAATTGATACTCTCATGGGTATTGGTTCAACTATTCTTAAACATAAAGATCTAATTGGTTCAACTGCTTCTGCTGTGGGAAATTTAGCAGGTGCTGTAAAGAGTATAAAAGATGCTCAGAAGGAATCTCATAAATTACAAGCAATAAAAGAAATTAAGAAAAGCAAAACTCAGTTGTCCCCCCAAGGCTCAGAAGACACGAAAGGCTTCTTTAAATAAACTGTCTTCGAGAGGTTCAACGTTAAACTTCCAATAAGTGTTCCTTTCTGTGGGTTGAGGAAAGGAAAGGTCCAGAGTTACCATAGGATGATCTGAAAATAAGCAAGGGAAAAAGCCAGAAGAAACCACAGAATTCTTAAAGGCCAATTAATGTACCAGTGGTTGATCATTGATGAGGATACTTGACCATTGGCACATCGAAAACAGGTATATTGGGGTACATTGGACTGGGACAATCGCCAAATATTTAAGAAACCCACAAAGTTGAAGAAGTGGCATAAGTCCACATGGGACTCAGAATGGAGTTCAACATAATTAATCAATCGATGGCTCAAAGGTGGAATTAAAATCACCTCCAACACACACAATGATCAAAATCGACAGATTTCAAGTGATTAATCAGAGGTGAAGAAAGGCTTTCACTCTACACAATCACAAGGTGTGTCCACATTAAATATGGTGCAATGGAAGTTATGACTTACGAATTAAAGAGAGTTAAACGGGCCTTTTATTACCTCCTGAAAATGGCATGAGTTGCATACCAGACCAGGCTTTTGCAAGAAGCCGGGAAAGAGTGAGAAAGAACAAAGGACTGTTTTTTTTCCAGAATTTCAAGAGTTGTGTGAAAATTCTGGATATGAACAATGTACTCAATTTCCAGATGAACAAATCAAGCGATGCAGACACAGACACACACATAGACACACAGACACACACACACACGCACACACAGACACACACACACACACACACACACACGCACACACACAGACACAAACACACACACAGACACACACACAGACACACACACACGCACACACAGACACACACACGCACACACAGACACACACACGCACACACACACAGACACACACACAGACACACACAGACACACACACAGACACACACACAGACACACACACAGACACACACACACATACACACACACACAGAGACACACAGACACACACACACACAGACACACACACACACACGCACACACACACACAGACACACACACAGACACACACACACGCACACACAGACACACGCACACACACACACACACACACACACACACACACGGACACACAGACACATGCACACACAGACACACACACACACACACACTGCTGGAATTATAGATAGATACCATGCATAATCACTACTCACTGCAATACAAAATCATATTATATACCATGCATAATCACCACTCAATACTATACAAAATCATATTATATACCATGTATAATCACGAACTGCAATTCAAAGTCATATTATATTCCATGCATAATCACAACTTACTACAATATTAAATCATTATATTCCATGCATAATCACTACTCACTGCAATACAAAATCATATTACATACCATGCATAATCGCGACTTACAACAATACAATATATTTTCTGGTGTTTTGGATGTTTGTTTGTGCAATTGTTTGTTTGTACGCTATTCTTTCAGGGCCAAACCGTAGCACCCAGTGGCTCCAAATTTTGGATATCGATACTTCTGAATTTGGGCAAGGTTGTATGCTGCCATATGTTGACCTTGACGTCCGTTTTGAGGCCACCAAAGGCCATTATACAGTGTATATGATGATGTGGTGCCAGGCATTGTGCCACCAGGCTGCAGGCAAAAGGTAGCCACCGAGGCCAATAACTCCATAGCTTTTTGATGTCTAACACGTCCCAAAACCACCGCTGGGAAAAGCTCATCCAGCTGGGCCACAGTGGGTATCCGCCCATCTACTCCCCCCCCTCCACCCCATCCACTCCCCCAAACCCCCCACCCAAGCTTTTCCATCACCACATTATTCAGAGCAACTTTTACGTGCCCCGTCATTCAGAAGGGAGTAGTTCATGCCCCATCATTAAGAGGGAGTGGGCTGTGCGCTTTCATTCAGAGTGTGTGGTTCGTTCCAGTGTGCTCAGTTCCTCAATACTGACCACAGGCTTGTTGTAGCAACTCTGAAGTTGCAACTTAAATCCAAGAGAATGGTACCATCCCAGCCTTGCCTGGGTGTTGGAAAGCTCAAGGATGAGAGGTAGCTGAGGAGTTTGCGAACAGGCTGAAGATTTTTTAGGGGGGGGTGGGTTACATACTTTTCAGGGGCATTTTCAGCTTGGGGAAAAGCCAGAAGTCACACGGAGTCATGTCGGGAGAGTAGGGAGCCTGATGAAGCATTCAGAACTACTCACACCAAGATACCATGAATAATCCATTCTGGTTTATTCATGGTAATCATGAATAATAAGCCACCAAGAGGTGTACCACTTGTACATGCATAATCCGTGCATAATCCATAGATATTATATACCATAGGGGTGGTGAGCAGAGGGTGGTGGGCTCTTGACAGAGGAGTCTGAGGTGAAGGCCCGCTGGGCCGGTTAATTAAAGCAGCTGAACTAGGCTGATCCACCAGCTGTCAATTTGGATGTCAGGGGTGTTACTATCCCTATTGCTGACCCTCCAATCAACTGTGGTCCACCTTTGTTTGTGGAAACAGAGGCTCCCGTGAACCGGTTGAAATGGGGGTAAAGCTCCTGGGATCTGTGGCATCCATGCTGACCTTCCCAAGGTTGGTGGAAATGCTGTACTCATGTTGTTGCATGCAGTTCTGTGCTCTGCCTGGAACACAGGCATCATCCAAACTGACTGGAAGAGTGGCCTTGTTGTCCCTCTCCAGAAAGGGAAGGGTGATCTTCCAAGACTGCAACGTTGCGTCACCTCTCAGTGACGCTGCTCTGTGCCGGGCAAGGTCTTTGTTCGGATAATTATTGATAGGGTTCGCCAGCATCTGCTTGAGCAACTTGAGCTGCGGTGCATCGTTTGGGAATGTCAAGATCTCTGACCTTGATTTCACAGATGATGCAGTCATCTTTGAGGAGACTCCAGATATCATTTTGGGGGCCCTCAATGTGCTGAATGAACAGTTGGAGCTGCTGGGATTATAGGTTTCCTGGGTCAAAACTAAGATCCAGGCATCTGACTGGAGGATAACAATATGATTTTGTGTTGTCATGAGAAGCGATTATTCATGGTATATAATATGCTTTGGTTTTGTCGTGAGTAGTGATTATTCATGGTATATGATGATTTTGTATTGTGGTGATTCATGATTATTCATGGTATATATTGCCGGTTAATTAAAGCAGCTGAACTCGGCTGATCCACCAGCTGTCGATTTGGATGTCAGGGGTGTTACTATCCCTATTGCTGACCCTCCAACCAACTGTGGTCCACCTTTGTCTGGGTGCTTTGGGGATCCTAAAGAGTTGTGGAGTGCCTTCAAGAACACCCTCCTTGATGTTGCCAGTAGATATCTTGGAACTCACCATGGGGTGAAGAATAATTATTTTTCTCTCAAGGGACACTGGACACCATTAACCAGTCACAGGGCCAGGCTGAATGGCAGAGCTGAGCTGTTCAGGAGGCTGAGGCGAAAAATTGTACATGCACTAAGGGTGGACAAGGAGGCCTATGTGCGAAGAATCTGTGAAGGCGAAGAGCATCACCTGTGGTCAAGTGATTCTTGTCCTGCTTCCAGGAGAATTCGCGCATTGCGTTCCTCCAGGAATGTCCCTCGGTGTACTGCAGTGAGAGCAGAGGGTGGTAGGCTCTTGACAGAGGAGTCTGAAGTGAAGGCCCGCTGGGCCGGTTAATTAAAGCAGTTGAACTCGGCTCATCCACCAGCTGTCGATTTGGATGTCATGGGTGTTACTATCCCTATTGCTGACCCTCCAATCAACTGTGGTCCACCTTTGTTTGTGGAAACAGGCTCCGGTGAACCGGTTGAAATGGGGGTAAAGTTCCAGGGATTTGTGGCATCCATGCTGAACTTCCCAAGGCGGTGGAAATGCTGTACTCAGGTTGTTGCATGCAGTTCTGTGCTCTGCCTGAAACACAGGCATCATCCAAACTGACTGGAAGAGTGGCCTTGTTGTCCCTCTTAAGTGGGAAGGGTGATCTTCCAAGACTGCAAAGTAGCGTCACCTCTCACTGACGCTGCTCTCAGTGCCAGGTAAGGTCTTTGTTCGGATAATTTTTGATAGGGTTCGCCACCATCTGCTTGAGCAACAGCATCTAAAACGGTCAGGCTTTCCACCAAAGAGGTTAACAATTGACCGAATTGTTGCTCTTCGGGTCCTCACCAAAAGCAGCTGAGAGTTTCGGCAGGGGCTGCTTGCAGCCGATGTTCATCTCCATAAAGTGTTTGATTCAGTAAATAGGTAGGGATGCCTTCTGGAGGATTCTTGGTCTTCATGGGGTGCCAACAAAACTGATCAATCTGATGTCTGAACAATACTCTGGAACTGACAGTGCTGTGAGATGTGGTGGTACCATCTCTGACTTATTTCCACTTGTTACTGGAGTTTGTCAGGGGTCTGTACTGCCCCCCACACTTTTCAGCACTTGTATGGACTGGATTCTGGGGAGGATGTCGGAGAGATCAAGCTGCGGCGCATCGTTTGGGAATGTCAAGATCTCTGACCTTGATTTCGCAGATGATACAGTCCTCCTTGAGGAGACTCCAGATATCCTTTTGGGGGCTCTCAAGGTGCTGAATGAAGAGTTGGAGCTGCTGGGATTATGGGTTTCCTGGGTCAAAACTAAGATCCAGGCTTTCAATGACATCTTGGATGCTGCCCTCCTGTCTGTACCTGTTTGTGGCAACGTTGTTGAGGTGACAGAGAGATTCACTTCCCTTGGCAGTGATATTCATGTCTCTGCTGGCTGTTAGCCAGAGGTTAACAGGCATCTGGGTTGGGCCTGGTGAGTCATGGATTCACTATATCTGGGGTGTGGCGCTGCCAGTACCTGTGTGGGAGGACAGAAGACTGAGCCTTCAGGTCGTTGGTGCTTCCAGTCTTGCCCTATGGATGTGAGACTTGGACTCTGACCAGGGATCTGAGACAGAGACTTAATTCCCTTGGTACTAGGTCTCTTTGGAGAATCCTTGGCTTTCACTGGTCGGACTTTGTGTACAACGAGTGGTTGCTGAGAGACTCAAATGAGATTTGTTACCTGCATAGTCCCGTGTGCATCAGCTGTGGCTGTATGGACATGTGGCTCATTTTCCTGACGCTGATTCTGCTCACCAGATTCTTTCAGTGAGGGAGCCTCATGAGTGAAGGAGGCCAACAGGCTGACCCCGTGCCTCGTGGTTGCGGCAGGTTGATCACCATCCCAAAGAGATGGGGATGGGCCAGGCATCTGACTGGAGGATGACCAGGCGGAGGTCCTGGAGTACCGGCGGAATGCGGACGCAGCGATGCGCTGTGCTCCCATACCTGACCTGGTCTGTGCCCCATCATTCAGAGGCAGTGTACCGTGTCCCTTGATTCAGAGAGAGTGGTTCGTGCCTCGTCATTCAGAGGGAGTGGACTGTGCCCCGTCATTCAGAGCAAGTTGTTCATGCTCCATCATCTTGAGCAAGCAGTTCATGCTCCATCATCCTGAGTGAGTAGTTCGTGCTCCATCATCCTGTGTGAGCAGTTCGTGCTCCATCATCCTGAGTGAGCAGTTCGTGCTCCATCATCCTGTGTGAGGGGTTCATTCTCCGTCATCCTGAGCAAGCAGTTCATGCTCCGTCATCTTAAGCGAGCAGTTCGTGCTCCCTCATCCTGAGCAAGTGGTTCGTGCTTCATCATCCTGAGTGAGCAGTTCATGCTGCAGCATCCTGAGTGAGTGGTTCGTGCTCCGTCATCCTGAGTGAGCGGTTCATGCTCACTTATCCTGAGCGAGCGGTTTATCCTCCGTCATTGTGAGTGAGCGGTTTGTGCTCCGTCATCATGAGTGAGCAGTTCGTGAGGAGCATGATCCCAACTGCATGAAAAGTTCCAAGGTGTGTCGGGAGATGGATAATGCCCTGAAATGTTTTAAGAAGGTCTTCAAACACAAAGTGAAGGCAGTGACTCAAGTCTCCATTATGAAATTCTTTTTTAAAATTCCAAACGAATCAGCCTGGATTTCATCTTCTGAGCCTTCAACCTCAACTGGACAGCCAGCCACACTTGAATATGCCTGCCACAAGCAATATGTACTGTATCCAACCCCAATCATGACAACACATTCAAAATTAATTCGTTTTATTGTTTTTATTTGTTATGTCCTGCTTTTTTGCCCCTCCTCATGCACCCACCCCTGCTCGCTCCCCCACCCCTGCTTGCTCCCCCACCCCTCCTAACTCCCTCCTGCTTCCTCACCCCTCCTCGGTCTCCCTACCTCCTCGCTGCTCCATCCCACTCTCTCACCCCTCTTTTTCTCCCCCTCCACCCTAGTATACCCTTTGTCCGGACGGTGGTTATGTCCGGTTGGACCCTCCCCTCACACTGCCTTAACTTGCCCTCTCCTCACGCTGCGTTCCCTTTCTGCACCCCTTCTCGCTCCCCTCCCTCCTCGCTTCCCCACCCGACCGTAGCATATCTCCTCCTCACTCCCCTCTCCCTCCCCTCACCATACCCTCTCTCCTCTCCCCTCCTTCTTCCTCTCCCTCCTTCTTACTTCCCCCCCCCTCCACCCCTTAATATTTATGCCAGTGAAGTGACAGGTTGTAGTTGGTTATCTAGACTAATAAATGGCTGTGTGTGTATGTGTGTGTGCGTGTGTGTGTGTGTGTGTGTGTGTGTGTGTGTGTGTGTGTGTGTGTGTGTGTGTGTTCATAAAGCATAACATATTCTCTCTCTCCTCTCTCTCTCTCTCTCTCTCTCTCTCTCTCTCTCTCTCTCTCTCTCTCTCTCTCTCTCTCTCTCTCTCTCTCTCTCTCTCTCTCTCTCTCTCTCTCTCTCTCTCTCTCTCTCTCTCTCTCTCTCTCTCTCTCTCTCTCTCTCTCTCTCTCTCTCTCTCTCTCTCTCTCTCTCTCTCTCTCTCTCTCTCTCTCTCTCTCTCTCTCTCTCTCTCTCTCTCTCTCTCTCTCTCTCTCTCTCTCTCTCTCTCTCTCTCTCTCTCTCTCTCTCTCTCTCTCTCTCTCTCTCTCTCTCTCTCTCTCTCTCTCTCTCTCTCTCTCTCTCTTTCTCTCTTTCTCTCTTTCTCTCTTTCTCTCTTTCTCTCTTTCTCTCTTTCTCTCTTTCTCTCTTTCTCTCTTTCTCTCTTTCTCTTTCTCTTTCTCTTTCTCTTTCTCTTTCTCTTTCTCTTTCTCTTTCTCTTTCTCTTTCTCTTTCTCTCTCTCTTCCGAATGGTGGTTAGCTCCAGACGTGTCTGGGCGGTGTTCCGGTGGTGTTTGTCTCTGGACTGTATTTATAGTATGACTGGTAGAAAATTGATTTCAGACAATTTTTCCCCATCTTCACTCTAATTCCAAGCAGAATCATTTTGATGAGACGATATGATTTGTAATTAACGCCTTACCGCATGCCTGCCTTCCCTTCCTCTCAGCTCATGCTGCCTTACCCTCCCCACCCCTCCTCACTCTCCCCCCTCCTGTCTCTTTCCCCTCCACCTTCTCAATCTCCCCCCTCCCGTCTCTCCCCCACATCTCTCCCTCTCCCACTTATTTTTCTCCCCCCTCTCAGTATTCCCATCAGCAAAGTGACGGGTGGTATTTGCAATGCCAAAATAATCTGTGCATATCGGAAGATCTATAGAACTACATTTCCTTCCATACTCGGTTTAAACCAGAAGTTATGAAACTCATCTTTATTCAAATCATCCACAGAAAAGAGCTTTCATATATTTCCTCTTAAAAATCCTTAGTTTGAAAATGTTGAGTCATTTTTCTGACTGCATGAATGATACACACCTATTTATTTTCTATCATGCACTTTGAACGGTTTCATCTCCATGTTAGTTCTCTTGGATTTGTTTGACCGAGGAGGTAACGTGTATGTCAGAGTGTATATCGTATTTGCACATGTTTTCTTTTCATTACCAAGTCCACTAATAAAACGGAAGACCAAATACTGCATTGGAGTCATCAGAAGGAACCCGAAGAAGTAAAGAGCATAAAGTAGCACATTACCAAAGAGAATATTGTTATATATATATATATATATATATATATATATATATATATATATATATATATATATATATATATATATATATATATATATATATATGTATATAAACTGTATGAGTACTATATTCTTGTGGAGGCCCAGTTAGATTTTCAATCAGAAGCCCCTCAAAAAGAGGAAACTTCCCTTTTCGATTCACTAAACAATGCAGGACTCTGCTTGGTGGTTCCGGATTATATCAGATTATATGATGTTTGCCTAATTTTATCCACAAGTGACACATTGTTTGGAAGTTTTTAACAAGAATGGCATGTTTTACCCTGGACGACATTTTGTTTGAATTCCACTGTGGCCAACACACTCTCTTGTAAAAGCCTTCTTCATGGCGGCCATCTTGAATCAAGCGCAAGATGTCCAAATTTGTTTTGGACTCTCGTTTATGTTTTCTGAGCTTTCACAATCCACCTCATAAGCACATTGAAGAAAACATTTCAGTAATAACTATCATAACAATCTTAATAACTTTTTTTCCAGGGCCTAAGTGCCGCAACACAAATCAGATAACTATACACGCAGACAAGAGAATACATCGGACTTCATTTCAGACAAACACATCGTCTGAGTTTTAATCTCATTAAATGAAAGTTCACATTCAAAAAGCTTATAGAATTCCAATTATTTCAAACCAGTGGAGGTCTGTGTTCTATGAACTTGAGGGTCAAGTCTGCAGTTACCAAGGACTGTGCTCGCAACACCTGTGTTCGAACAGCTAAAGGAAGCATGGTTGGTAGAGGAGCCTTGAGGCATGCAACTGAGAGGATAATCTATCGCAATGACAAAAGTAAATAAATATCGTGAGGGCATGAGAGGGAGATCAAAGTGAGAGAAAATGAGCATAAACCCCTCCTCCGCAAAGCCCTTACATGCACAGAGGGGTTTAGTGTATATATATATATATATATATATATATATATATATATATATATATATATATATATATATATATATATATATATATATATATATATATATATATATATATATATATATATATATATTCTTTTTTTTTTCCTCGGGTAAAATATTCATTCAATTCAGCAGGTCTCCTTGTCCATGAGGAAGGACACTCAAATGCAACTGTTTTCAAACTCATTATGTTCTGTGGCATGAAATGTTTAAAAAGCAAAATAGGCTCATTGCTGTGTTCATCATATTACATGAAAAAAAAAATACAATTAGAATGTTATCTACTTATAGTGTGGGCTGGTTGGATGGCCAAGATGATGTATGCACACTTGCCTCTGAGCTCTCTGGCCTGAGTTCAAATCTTAGCAGAAAGTTATAAACTGCCATCCTGGTGTTTCACATGCAGGGTGAGGCATCGATGTGTGTGCTGTCCCTCAGATAGTCGGATGAATGTTAAACTAGGTGTGCCAGCATTAGTTAGTGGATGTTAGAGATTCCATGTTTTCTTTCATGAAAAGTCGATGAGCTATCGTCAGCACCCTAAACAAATAATACATTCCTGCCCAAATCACCTTCAGTTGAGTATCCTGCATCAGAGTGGTGACAAGTCCAGGACTGGCTCTTGCAGTGAAGCTTTTCTTGACTTTTCATGAATATCCCAAACTTCTGTCAAAAGTATGGCCTACGTTATTTAATTTGTCATCAGATTTTTTTGTTAAACTTTCATTTATATTGAACATGTTAATGGAATTAATGTCATTGGACCCAACCCAAAGGACCACCTTAGTTCAAGAGGATCCAGTATACTTAGCAATTTGTTATGGACATTAACCCTATCAATCCTATTAAGTGCACATGGAGTCGCAAACACACAAAAAAAAAACAAAATATAAATCAAAATTTGGATGTTTTAATGCTCTATATTTATTCATGCATCAGCATAAAGCAGATGTGGTCGACTGGCTTACAAAGCGACAAAACAACCCACCAAAATGCAGCCACTAAATAAACCTAGCTGGCACCATCAAAGGATAACTTATTGGTACTCACAACGCTCTCTGAATAAGCCAGTTCGCTCAAAGGATCGTAAGTTAATTGAAGTCGCTCCATTTGAATATTTGTGTGAATATTGTTAATATATCCATTTGTGTGAATATTGTTAATATATCCATTTGTGTGAATATTGTTAATGCAGATTCTTGTTTCTGTTTTCAACTTAATTCTGTAATACCTTTTTACTCAGCAAACTGGTCTGCTTCATTAACGCACTGATTTCTATCGAGAAATGCCAATTACTTGGTGTGTCACTGATGGCTTCAAATCTAACGCTCAATGTGGTTCTTACAAGGAGATCTCACTTTGTTAGTAATTTGATTGTTTGGTTTTTACAAGAACTCAACACATCTTTAGTTGTAAGCCCTGCACCCAATCTCGAAACAGAACTGATAATTTATGAAAACGTTACAAGCAGTTACAAAAATTGTCACAATTAGCTATATGTAGTGTCTTTATGCTGCTTCTGCTGATACTACTACGACTACTCAGGGGCAAATCCAGGAATTGGGTAGGGGGGGGGAGGGTTTCCAAATAACAGAAAATCTAAGTCATATGGACGTTATGAAAACTTTATTGCAGCTTTCAAATAAATGCACATTCACATATTCTTTGATATGCATGTATTGTGCAAAAATATATAAAAGTTAATTAATTTAATATTTAAATGCATAAATAAAAATAAAAAAGCTTGAATTCAATAAACTTCAAGTTTCAATCTTAAATATCATGACTAGTGAGACTTACCTGAGAGATGGTAATGCCTATATGACATACTAGCAACTATATGACATACTAGAAGGAGTTCTGGGTGAGCAGGGAATCCCTGGGTTTGCCACTGTAATGGTAAATATTTTTTTGTTGGGATGGGGGGGGTGGTTTCTGGGCAACCATGAAACCCCCCTGGATTTGCCACTGACTACGGGCTCCAATTATTCGCACCTTATTGTGGGATCGACGAGGTAAAGCTTTTTGGTTAAAATGTTTCACAAACCGGATGGCCAGGCCTCACGTTCAACTGAAGCTGATTTGGTCAGGAATTTGCAATTCGTTCTGGGTGCCAATGATAACTCACCTACTCTTCACGATGGACGCAGTGGGCTTTTTAACATCCACCAACGACCAATGCTTGCAGACTGCTTCTCTGACTTAACGTCCTTCCGAGGGACAGCGCACCCATCGTTGCCTTGCCCTTTATGAGAAAGACCAGGATGGCAGTTTATAGCTGGGTTGTGATTAGAACCCAGGCTATACTTCACACATAGTTACAAAATGCGAGTCACAAATGACTATCTGAATGATCATAACGCATGCCCGTATAAAAGTGTAAGTTTTCACACCCATTTATAATCCAACAAACACAAAAGGTGAATTTAAAATTGCTTGACGGTCACAAGTTCATCGTTACAAGTGAAACGATACGAGTTCCATGAATGATAACCACTCATTGACATTTGGCTGTGAACAGGTAACACAAATGCATGACATTATCCAAGAACCACAAAGTTCATTTTCAACTCATTGAAACTTGAAGCTTATGAACAAATTGCACTTTTGCTTTTGTTTTAATTGAAACTGAATAATAAAAGGTTAAAAGAAATCGTGTCGGCAGCTTGTGTGTGGCTGGGTGATGATGTCTGGCATGGTGTAGTGCAGGCACGCTCGGCCAAATGTCCTTCTCCTGAGCCAAAGTTTGTTATGCGAATAGTATTTCGTTGTATACTAATTTTATCACACATCCAACAAACACACGCAAGTCTAAACATAAACTTCTTGAACGTCACAAAGTACGAGGCGGCGTTAATAACGTTCAAGGAATGATATGTTCACAATCGTTCAACAAACGCGGAGTTGTTATATTTTTCAATTTATAAGTATAATATACAATTAGAAAGGAAATGTTTTTTTTCTTACTAATTAAATACGAGGCTTGTAGGATAGCCTACAGGTATGTGCACTCTCCTCTGACCTGTCTAGGTTGAGTTGTAACCACAACCCAGCTATAAACTGCCATCCGGGTGTTTCTCATGAAGGGCGAAGCAACGATGCGTGCGCCTTCCCTTGGATGGACGTTAAGTGAGAGGACCCATCCACCAGCATTGGTCGTTTGTGGACGTTAAATATCCCACAGTGTCTTTCATGAAGAGTAGGTGAGCTATCACTGACACTGAATAAATTCAAAATTCCTGCCCAATGACAGAGTGGAGATCTGTCCAGCACTGGTTCCAGCCGAGATGCGTTTCTCAAATTGTTATGAACACCCCACAGCTCTGTCAAGAGTATATACAGGGTGTCTCAATAAAATGTAATGTGTACGGACTTTTATATATCGAAAACTATACTACATTGTCGTTCTGCACTGCCTTATGGGTGACAGCTGGCTGATGACATGCAATCATTCCATCACACGCCAACACCATCTGTTTGGTATTAGTAACATTCAACATCGCCCCTCTCTCTGCTATTTGATTAATTTTTTTCTTCCTGATGTATTAAAGTTTGTGTACATCTTATTGAACCACCTTGTGTATTGGCCTCTAATATTTAGTTTTATTACAATTGACTAGCGGGGATACCCGGCACTGCCCGGGGAAAAAGTATTCGGCTACTTGAAGTTATTTACACTATTATATTTATCAGAAGGCAGTTGTTTCAGGATGTGTTGGACATTGAAAAGCTATGGAGTTATTGGCCTCTTGGTGTTACCTTTTGCCTGCGGGCCGGTGGCAGCACTGCCTGACCCCACATCCCAATATACACTTTATAGCGACCTTTGGTGGCCTCTAACCAGTCAAGGCCAACGAGTGGTCGCTTAAAACATTGCCCAGATTCTGAGGTACCGACAACCATATGTTGGGGCCTCTAGGTGCCACGGTTTGACCATGAAAGGGTAACGTACAAACACACAAACAAACACACAAACACTTGAAAATATTTACAAGATTTCAACGTTTTCAATGCACAAGTGTTGGAACACCGACGTAGATTTTTCCCATGCAGCGCTGGGTGCCCCACCCAAATTGGGTCGCCCAATCAAGATCTGGTTATTTAGACTTTGGCACGCCATCAAGAAGATTGATGTATAAATCTGTAGCAAAAATTAACCTGAGAGTGCACCACCACAAAGATGGGCCAAATGGCCTCACTTTCTTGTTTGAGTTCAGTTTCTTGATTTGAGATGTACAAACACACATGCATACAGATAATTGCCTTGTGAGGAGGGGTGCAGGGGGTTGTGCCCATGACCTGACCCGAGGTAACCCCAGCACGTATGTAAAGCTTGGTGGAGATTGGCCCAGTGTTTTGTTTCTTTATGATTTTTAGATGTACAAACACAAATATATGGAGAATTGCCTTGAGGGGGGGGGGGGGAGGGTTTCACTCATGATGTGACCTTTGGTACCCCCAACATGTATGCAAAATTTGGTGTGGATTGGCCCAGCCATACAGGTGGAAAGCACAAGTGGGCTTCCCATCCTCACAGGGTTGGGCATATAAATGAGTGTGTCTATGACCAAACCCTGGGTGCCCCCAGCATGTTTGTTAAATCTGGTGGAGATTGGCCCAGCTGTATTTTTTTACATGATTTTCAGACCTACACAAACATACAGACAGAGAATTTCCTTGTGGAAGCTGGGGGTTGTGGGGAGGGAGGGTGTTAGCTTAAAACCTTGCCCAGGTTCTGAAGTACCTACACCCCAAATTTAGGTCCTCCAGGTGCTACAGTTCGGCCATGAAAGAATAGCGTACAAACAAACAAATGCATAAGCAAATACGCAAACACTTGAAAATATTTACAAGATTATACATACATAATTAAAATTTGAAAAGTATAAACAAAAGTATTGGCAGGCGTTTCTTTAACTGTTGTCCCTTGTTAGTTGAACCCTTTGAATTCCCCTTATGCTTTACAAGTCACAATAGTTACCCCACGCATGTGAAGGGAAAGACATATTGAAGCAATTGGTTCATGTCCGTCCATCCGTCCGTCTGTAAACGTTAATTTATGATTGAGCAACAACTTTATTTAAATTTAGTGATATATTTTGAACACAAATCGGAAAACAAACCTGTAGTTTTACAGTACTTTGTCTCTGAATTCGGCCTGATCGCACATATGCAGAGAGGAGTGAGATAATATTTCTACTCTGTCTGCCTGTCCAACAGTCAAAGAAAATTGAAAATCATTCCCAATCAGGAAACGTACTATTTTTAACGACGTTATAAAGGACACAAACAACAGGCACGGATAACTAATGTAACATGTTAGATCAGGTGGTGTCATAGATACTGCGTCAACAGCGGTAAATTTCAGAATTTATTTATTTATTCGACTTTTTACAAACTTTTTATTTTATTTTATTGAATTGTAAGCTTAAACATTTTAGAACACAAATCGTCTTCTTTGCACTTACAAGAACCTCCAGTCTAGCATTATTTGGACAAGTTAAATTGGGTGGTGTATAACGGTGGTGTTCAAGACTGTTGGAAATCAGTTTTAAGACTGCTAGAAAATGGGAAATATAAGACTGCTGGAAATCAGTCGCGTTCAACTTCCGAAATATTTTCTAACGATCTTTATTATCATTATTTTATTAGAATCTTACAACAATATATACTTAAACACTGCACGAGGTATCGTGTTTGATGAACTCTCTCGTTACTATAGTTACAATTTCATTGTTTAGATATGTTCTTATAAAAGATCTGTCCATGTAAAGTGATACACTTGCTTTCAGCAACTTTGTAGGGATTGCTGTGCCAGCAGTTGGGGACAGGATGTTATGGAAAATGATGATTGAGAATTCACCGTCGTGAAACGCTCGGGTTGGATTCTCAACAAAACCCACACTGCACAAAAGAGAAGCTCACAAGGCTTCCGAAACGGAAGGAAGGTAAACAGTACCCAGTGTCTGGGAAGACTTGCATGCCAAATGCTTCATGTGAAGTTTGAGATACTTTGTCCGTGCTGTTTGGGGAATACGCAAAAACTGTGACGTACATCTCGCATACGTCTCACGCCTTGTGAAGTTCAGGATCACCACAGTTACACTGAATGAAATGAAAACTGACTTCTTCATGTTAAAACATTAAACAATCATGAGACCTTAAGGAGGACGACAACGACTACAACCACAACCAACACTGGCGATAATGGTCACAATCATTAGCACCTTTTTGTGGGGTCGGCCAACGGCATTCTCACTTTCATGAATCAGCGGGACAGCCCAACATTAAATTGAAGGAGATTTGGGCAGGGATTAGTAATTTGTTCAGGGTGCCAGCGATGGCTCACAAATTATTTGTTGAAGAATGTGGAATAATTAACGTCCACCAAATAATGCCAGCAGAGAGGACACCCGGCTTCACAACCTTTCAACAGACGGCACACACAGACGCCTCACCTTGCATATGAAACACCAGGATGAGAATTTATAGATATCTCTGGATTCAAATCCAGGATAGACCGTTTAGAGGTGAGTGTGCATACCTCTAGAGGGAGGCCATCCTGCCAGCCCGACTCTGTCGACAAAATATTGGTTATTAAGACCTACAGAGAATAATATCGATTATGGAGCAATGCATGTTGTATTTTATCAAGTTCGCAAATTTTATTCAGTGCGCGCACTCGCCTGTAAGCTGTCTCACCTGGGTTCAAATCCCGACCCAGCTATATGAGGCTGTCATCCCAGTGTTTCACAGGCAAGGTGATTCATCATCGTGTGTGCCGTACCTCAGAAGGACGTTAAACTAGATGTCCCATCTGCCTGCATTTGTTGGTGGACGTTAAAGATCCCACGGTGTCCTTCGCGAAGAGATGGCAAGATATCGGCCAAATTACAAATTCCTGCCATAACTACTGCTGGGAAAGCAATGGCAAACCACCCAGTATAACCACTTGCCAAAAAACTGCTTCGGCAACACCAATGCTCTGGAACAGCAGAGGGGATCTTCAGGTCTTGAGCAAGGTACATCAGAATCGAAATCACAATCTCAACATGAGGAGCTGTTGCTGAAATAGGAACACAAAACAGGCCCAGCCAAACAATAGCATTACTAGAAAAGTATTGTATTGTCATGGACCAATGAATGTATTGTTACAAAAGTTAATCATAAGTTTTCAAACTCAAAATATTTAAATTATGAACAATTGGAGGGTTGAACTATAATGTCTAATAGTTTCCCAAAATCCTACAATTGGAGGCACAGTTAGTCTCCCCACCATGGAAATGTGTAAATACCTACCCCTTGACTTCTGGTGAGTTTCACTGTCACTCAGGGTATTGTCTTTACACACTTTCCTGCTCTAGGAACAATGACAAGCTTAGTTAACTGTTTGTTAGGGAGAGTGAGGCGAAATGAGACACTTTGTGGGATTTTCTATTCTGACACCTCTAAATTTTGGAGCTGGCCTAATCGTAATATCTGTGTCAGGAAACTATCTTTTGTACACACAACCCTGCAGCGAAATAAGCCTACATCTGCATTGGTCCAAAGATGAGGACGTCACGGGTAATGTCGCACTGCTCCCCGTCACAGAACTTCTTCCCACTATCCCCATCGATTACCATACAAATGAATGTACTACATTTAACAGTGTTTAAAATTCACTCAGTGGGACATTTATTATTTAATAACAGTATATTTGTGCTCAGTTGCACTTGAAGAGGATTGAAAACCACAATTAGGGGAGAACAAAGTAGCTCCACTGTGGACATCAAGAATTCCACGGCCATAGGAAAAAGACATTCCTTTGTTAGGGTTAGCATATCCCGTGCACACTTTCCTTACATTCCATTTTGGATCGAGCGAACTGTGCCGGTATGACCAAGTAAGTAAATAACACAGTGACAGACAGTCTAATTGGCCGAGGAAAGGTAATAAGAATTCTGGTCGTCTGTATAGGGTGAATATCACTCTGTTCTCCCCTCTGGCACAATC
>NC_140968.1:32034982-32109537 GCF_056783735.1 Eptatretus burgeri | reverse complement strand
TTCTGGGTGAGCAGGGAATCCCTGGGTTTGCCACTGTAATGGTAAATATTTTTTTGTTGGGATGGGGGGGGGGTGGTTTCTGGGCAACCATGAAACCCCCCTGGATTTGCCACTGACTACGGGCTCCAATTATTCGCACCTTATTGTGGGATCGACGAGGTAAAGCTTTTTGGTTAAAATGTTTCACAAACCGGATGGCCAGGCCTCACGTTCAACTGAAGCTGATTTGGTCAGGAATTTGCAATTCGTTCTGGGTGCCAATGATAACTCACCTACTCTTCACGATGGACGCAGTGGGCTTTTTAACATCCACCAACGACCAATGCTTGCAGACTGCTCCTCTGACTTAACGTCCTTCCGAGGGACAGCGCACCCATCGTTGCCTTGCCCTTCATGAGAAAGACCAGGATGGCAGTTTATAGCTGGGTTGTGATTAGAACCCAGGCTATACTTCACACATAGTTACACAATGCGAGTCACAAATGACTATCTGAATGATCATAACGCATGCCCGTATAAAAGTGTAAGTTTTCACACCCATTTATAATCCAACAAACACAAAAGGTGAATTTAAAATTGCTTGACGGTCACAAGTTCATCGTTACAAGTGAAACGATACGAGTTCCATGAATGATAACCACTCATTGACATTTGGCTGTGAACAGGTAACACAAATGCATGACATTATCCAAGAACCACAAAGTTCATTTTAAACTCATTGAAACTTGAAGCTTATGAACAAATTGCACTTTTGCTTTTGTTTTAATTGAAACTGAATAATAAAAGGTTAAAAGAAATCGTGTCGGTAGCTTGTGTGTGGCTGGGTGATGATGTCTGGCATGGTGTAGTGCAGGCACGCTCGGCCAAATGTCCTTCTCCTGAGCCAAAGTTTGTTATGCGAATAGTATTTCGTTGTATACTAATTTTATCACACATCCAACAAACACACGCAAGTCTAAACATAAACTTCTTGAACGTCACAAAGTACGAGGCGGCGTTAATAACGTTCAAGGAATGATATGTTCACAATCGTTCAACAAACGCGGAGTTGTTATATTTTTCAATTTATAAGTATAATATACAATTAGAAAGGAAATGTTTTTTTTTCTTACTAATTAAATACGAGGCTTGTAGGATAGCCTACAGGTATGTGTACTCTCCTCTGACCTGTCTAGGTTGAGTTGTAACCACAACCCAGCTATAAACTGCCATCCGGGTGTTTCTCATGAAGGGCGAAGCAACGATGCGTGCGCCTTCCCTTGGATGGACGTTAAGTGAGAGGACCCATCCACCAGCATTGGTCGTTTGTGGACGTTAAATATCCCACAGTGTCTTTCATGAAGAGTAGGTGAGCTATCACTGACACTGAATAAATTCAAAATTCCTGCCCAATGACAGAGTGGAGATCTGTCCAGCACTGGTTCCAGCCGAGATGCGTTTCTCAAATTGTTATGAACACCCCACAGCTCTGTCAAGAGTATATACAGGGTGTCTCAATAAAATGTAATGTGTACGGACTTTTATATATCGAAAACTATACTACATTGTCGTTCTGCACTGCCTTATGGGTGACAGCTGGCTGATGACATGCAATCATTCCATCACACGCCAACACCATCTGTTTGGTATTAGTAACATTCAACATCGCCCCTCTCTCTGCTATTTGATTAATTTTTTTTTCTTCCTGATGTATTAAAGTTTGTGTACATCTTATTGAACCACCTTGTGTATTGGCCTCTAATATTTAGTTTTATTACAATTGACTAGCGGGGATACCCGGCACTGCCCGGGGAAAAAGTATTCGGCTACTTGAAGTTATTTACACTATTATATTTATCAGAAGGCAGTTGTTTCAGGATGTGTTGGACATTGAAAAGCTATGGAGTTATTGGCCTCTTGGTGTTACCTTTTGCCTGCGGGCCGGTGGCAGCACTGCCTGACCCCACATCCCAATATACACTTTATAGCGACCTTTGGTGGCCTCTAACCAGAGTCAAGGCCAACGAGTGGTCGCTTAAAACATTGCCCAGATTCTGAGGTACCGACAACCATATGTTGGGGCCTCTAGGTGCCACGGTTTGACCATGAAAGGGTAACGTACAAACACACAAACAAACACACAAACACTTGAAAATATTTACAAGATTTCAACGTTTTCAATGCACAAGTGTTGGAACACCGACGTAGATTTTTCCCATGCAGCGCTGGGTGCCCCACCCAAATTGGGTCGCCCAATCAAGATCTGGTTATTTAGACTTTGGCACGCCATCAAGAAGATTGATGTATAAATCTGTAGCAAAAATTAACCTGAGAGTGCACCACCACAAAGATGGGCCAAATGGCCTCACTTTCTTGTTTGAGTTCAGTTTCTTGATTTGAGATGTACAAACACACATGCATACAGATAATTGCCTTGTGAGGAGGGGTGCAGGGGGTTGTGCCCATGACCTGACCCGAGGTAACCCCAGCACGTATGTAAAGCTTGGTGGAGATTGGCCCAGTGTTTTGTTTCTTCCTATGATTTTTGGATGTACACACACAGATATATGGAGAATTGCCTTGAGGGGGGGGGGGGGAGGGTTTCACTCATGATGTGACCTTTGGTACCCCCAACATGTATGCAAAATTTGGTGTGGATTGGCCCAGCCATACAGGTGGAAAGCACAAGTGGGCTTCCCATCCTCACAGGGTTGGGCATATAAATGAGTGTGTCTATGACCAAACCCTGGGTGCCCCCAGCATGTTTGTTAAATCTGGTGGAGATTGGCCCAGCTGTATTTTTTTACATGATTTTCAGACCTACACAAACATACAGACAGAGAATTTCCTTGTGGAAGCTGGGGGGTTGTGGGGAGGGAGGGTGTTAGCTTAAAACCTTGCCCAGGTTCTGAAGTACCTACACCCCAAATTTAGGTCCTCCAGGTGCTACAGTTCGGCCATGAAAGAATAGCGTACAAACAAACAAATGCATAAGCAAATACGCAAACACTTGAAAATATTTACAAGATTATACATACATAATTAAAATTTGAAAAGTATAAACAAAAGTATTGGCAGGCGTTTCTTTAACTGTTGTCCCTTGTTAGTTGAACCCTTTGAATTCCCCTTATGCTTTACAAGTCACAATAGTTACCCCACGCATGTGAAGGGAAAGACATATTGAAGCAATTGGTTCATGTCCGTCCATCCGTCCGTCTGTAAACGTTAATTTATGATTGAGCAACAACTTTATTTAAATTTAGTGATATATTTTGAACACAAATCGGAAAACAAACCTGTAGTTTTACAGTACTTTGTCTCTGAATTCGGCCTGATCGCACATATGCAGAGAGGAGTGAGATAATATTTCTACTCTGTCTGCCTGTCCAACAGTCAAAGAAAATTGAAAATCATTCCCAATCAGGAAACGTACTATTTTTAACGACGTTATAAAGGACACAAACAACAGGCACGGATAACTAATGTAACATGTTAGATCAGGTGGTGTCATAGATACTGCGTCAACAGCGGTAAATTTCAGAATTTATTTATTTATTCGACTTTTTACAAACTTTTTATTTTATTTTATTGAATTGTAAGCTTAAACATTTTAGAACACAAATCGTCTTCTTTGCACTTACAAGAACCTCCAGTCTAGCATTATTTGGACAAGTTAAATTGGGTGGTGTATAACGGTGGTGTTCAAGACTGTTGGAAATCAGTTTTAAGACTGCTAGAAAATGGGAAATATAAGACTGCTGGAAATCAGTCGCGTTCAACTTCCGAAATATTTTCTAACGATCTTTATTATCATTATTTTATTAGAATCTTACAACAATATATACTTAAACACTGCACGAGGTATCGTGTTTGATGAACTCTCTCGTTACTATAGTTACAATTTCATTGTTTAGATATGTTCTTATAAAAGATCTGTCCATGTAAAGTGATACACTTGCTTTCAGCAACTTTGTAGGGATTGCTGTGCCAGCAGTTGGGGACAGGATGTTATGGAAAATGATGATTGAGAATTCACCGTCGTGAAACGCTCGGGTTGGATTCTCAACAAAACCCACACTGCACAAAAGAGAAGCTCACAAGGCTTCCGAAACGGAAGGAAGGTAAACAGTACCCAGTGTCTGGGAAGACTTGCATGCCAAATGCTTCATGTGAAGTTTGAGATACTTTGTCCGTGCTGTTTGGGGAATACGCAAAAACTGTGACGTACATCTCGCATACGTCTCACGCCTTGTGAAGTTCAGGATCACCACAGTTACACTGAATGAAATGAAAACTGACTTCTTCATGTTAAAACATTAAACAATCATGAGACCTTAAGGAGGACGACAACGACTACAACCACAACCAACACTGGCGATAATGGTCACAATCATTAGCACCTTTTTGTGGGGTCGGCCAACGGCATTCTCACTTTCATGAATCAGCGGGACAGCCCAACATTAAATTGAAGGAGATTTGGGCAGGGATTAGTAATTTGTTCAGGGTGCCAGCGATGGCTCACAAATTATTTGTTGAAGAATGTGGAATAATTAACGTCCACCAAATAATGCCAGCAGAGAGGACACCCGGCTTCACAACCTTTCAACAGACGGCACACACAGACGCCTCACCTTGCATATGAAACACCAGGATGAGAATTTATAGATATCTCTGGATTCAAATCCAGGATAGACCGTTTAGAGGTGAGTGTGCATACCTCTAGAGGGGAGGCCATCCTGCCAGCCCGACTCTGTCGACAAAATATTGGTTATTAAGACCTACAGAGAATAATATCGATTATGGAGCAATGCATGTTGTATTTTATCAAGTTCGCAAATTTTATTCAGTGCGCGCACTCGCCTGTAAGCTGTCTCACCTGGGTTCAAATCCCGACCCAGCTATATGAGGCTGTCATCCCAGTGTTTCACAGGCAAGGTGATTCATCATCGTGTGTGCCGTACCTCAGAAGGACGTTAAACTAGATGTCCCATCTGCCTGCATTTGTTGGTGGACGTTAAAGATCCCACGGTGTCCTTCGCGAAGAGATGGCAAGATATCGGCCAAATTACAAATTCCTGCCATAACTACTGCTGGGAAAGCAATGGCAAACCACCCAGTATAACCACTTGCCAAAAAACTGCTTCGGCAACACCAATGCTCTGGAACAGCAGAGGGGATCTTCAGGTCTTGAGCAAGGTACATCAGAATCGAAATCACAATCTCAACATGAGGAGCTGTTGCTGAAATAGGAACACAAAACAGGCCCAGCCAAACAATAGCATTACTAGAAAAGTATTGTATTGTCATGGACCAATGAATGTATTGTTACAAAAGTTAATCATAAGTTTTCAAACTCAAAATATTTAAATTATGAACAATTGGAGGGTTGAACTATAATGTCTAATAGTTTCCCAAAATCCTACAATTGGAGGCACAGTTAGTCTCCCCACCATGGAAATGTGTAAATACCTACCCCTTGACTTCTGGTGAGTTTCACTGTCACTCAGGGTATTGTCTTTACACACTTTCCTGCTCTAGGAACAATGACAAGCTTAGTTAACTGTTTGTTAGGGAGAGTGAGGCGAAATGAGACACTTTGTGGGATTTTCTATTCTGACACCTCTAAATTTTGGAGCTGGCCTAATCGTAATATCTGTGTCAGGAAACTATCTTTTGTACACACAACCCTGCAGCGAAATAAGCCTACATCTGCATTGGTCCAAAGATGAGGACGTCACGGGTAATGTCGCACTGCTCCCCGTCACAGAACTTCTTCCCACTATCCCCATCGATTACCATACAAATGAATGTACTACATTTAACAGTGTTTAAAATTCACTCAGTGGGACATTTATTATTTAATAACAGTATATTTGTGCTCAGTTGCACTTGAAGAGGATTGAAAACCACAATTAGGGGAGAACAAAGTAGCTCCACTGTGGACATCAAGAATTCCACGGCCATAGGAAAAAGACATTCCTTTGTTAGGGTTAGCATATCCCGTGCACACTTTCCTTACATTCCATTTTGGATCGAGCGAACTGTGCCGGTATGACCAAGTAAGTAAATAACACAGTGACAGACAGTCTAATTGGCCGAGGAAAGGTAATAAGAATTCTGGTCGTCTGTATAGGGTGAATATCACTCTGTTCTCCCCTCTGGCACAATCATACTAAATAACATGCCTGGTGTTGGCTTAGCAGCTAGGGTGGCTGGCTTGAGATCTTTGGGTCCTGAGTTCAAGCCCTGTTGGCTGCTGAATTAACACCAGGTGGGGTTGACTCAACCTGTCATCCTCCTGAGGTTGGTGAAATATGATCCAGTGTGCTGGTATCGGGGCACAGCATCAGTGGCAGAGTCATGCTTCCAAGAAAATGATAGTGACCTGGCAGCCAAGCTGCCACATGCAAAAAGAAGAAGAATACTGAAATATGCAAATTGGTGTCTGTCTGTCTGATGGGTTTTTTTGACTGTGATACATTCAGTCATTACTTATCCAATCTCAACCAAACTTGACAGAAGGACTAAGGGTAACATGATGGAGGTTGTAGTGACTTAATTTGACCCCTTCTCCCAAGTGAGTTTTCCACCTTCAGTGAAGTCCATGTTAAGGTGTATATCTGTGTTTAGATAGCTATTTGTGGCATTTTTCCAAGACTGCTTCTAATAACAACACTAATGATAATATCATAATGATAATGTTATTACAAAACAATATAAATACTAATAATACCTCCACTCCCCAAGGGTTTTTTTCCCCCTCCTTGAACAAACGCCGTGTTAACATGTAGAAATAGCTTTTCGTGGCGTGTTGTGTGGCAAGAAAATGAGAAAGAAGTAGTATAGACACCGACCGGAAGTAAAAAAATATTATAAATCACAAACACGTCTGGTTACCTTTTTTAAACAGTCGCATACCCTGCTGTTGAACACTGAACTTAAATAAATCTGGAGGAATCTCAACATCCTTGACGCATTCTCTGTTTATCGTGTCCACCACAGAAGAATGGACCGGAGACTAAATCTAGTACAATCTATATACCCCAAAAAGGATAGCACCATGACCCTTCCTGTCGCTCCAGTAGGGAGTGTGTGTACACTGTACTAGTTGCTCAAAAGTCAATGCAGTGCATTTTAAGTCAAACACTTCATACAAGGAAACACAAGGGGGGGGGCAGGAAATATAAGGAAAGGTGTACACAAGAGGACAAGTGTGCATGATCCCGTCCATGTCGTACAACCAATCCAACACGTGAGTGTAACACACATTCATGATTATAAATATCAAACACAAATGCCACACACAATGAAAGGAGACAACGAAACACAATACAGGAAGACTTCATTGTGGATTTTTGGAGTTGCGCAGTGAGGGGGGGAAGAAAGGAGAGATTAGGAGAGAGTGGGTTTTGAAGGGGGGATATAAACGCGCAAGAATAATAAGCACCCACACTCCCTGAGCACATGCAATCTTACCTGGAGACTTGTTAGCTACCTGCAAGTTAAACAAACTTCACAGGGACATCTTGGCATAAAACTCGTCATTCATGGGGGTCAAGCTTTCCTGGAAATTTATATTAACAAAATCAATATTTTGCTTTTATAAATCAAACAAGTAAACACACCTCCTCATTTTAAACATTCAATGCGCTGTTTACATATTACGTTAAAAAAAATGGTTTGACCCTCTGCTTGTATTGTCCCCTCCCTCCCTCCATGAGTCCACTATGCCCCTACACTCTCCCCCCCCCCTTACTCCAATTCTCTCCCAATCTCCTCTTCCTCTCCCCCCCCAACTTCTCACGACTCTCTCTAACCTCCCTCTTCTCTCCAATCGTCCCTCTTTGTCCCAAATTTATTTATTTTTCTGAGGTTACAGACCACGTCCCCCTCCCATAGTGTACATGATATTCCTTGGATGTAACAGGAGATAAACAAACAGAGGTTATTAATTTTAAAAGAGGGCAAGAAGAAAAGCAACGATGGAAAGTGCTCGTCAAAGGAAATGAAAATAATTAATTCATGCACATGGCTCACCTGGCAGGTAGTCTCATCATACCTGGGCCCTGGGAGTGCAGCTATATATTGCGAATGCAACGCTCCCTCCCCGAGAGGAAAATTTAGACTTTGATTTTGGTACGAGCACACAATGGCTGCTTTTCTCAAAACGTAGCATGGGATCTTTAAAATGTGTTAACAAATGCTGGTGGAGAGGATATCCAACTTCGATTCCGCTCTAATGTACATCATCATCATCATCATCATCAAGACGACATCACACCTGCAGATCACGAGGACAGTTCATAGTCAGGTCGGGAATCACAGCCAGAATAGACAAGTCAAAGACAAGTACTCTACTCCGGAGCTCTACCATCCTCCAGAAAACAACTAATGATGAGCAAAACTACACTTAACGGGGAATTTTTAACTAAATACAAAGCATTTATTGGACAGAAAGAGGGCAATGCCATTGATCTGGATAGTTTGGGATGACAAGCACCACTCACATATGACCACTGGTGTTGAGGTCAAATTTCTTATTTAGGAGAATTAATCTCATGGAGGGACCATAGGTCTGAAAAAATGTGTGACTGTGATTGCAACTGCTGGAGAATAAACCGCTCTCCTTGCATCACTTCATGTTCCCGAGACTGGAATTTAGGATTTACAGTCATAGTCAAGAACCAAAGGCCTCCAGAATGGTATCTTTTACATGCACAAGCAGATGGGATTATAATCCGCTAATGCCCTCTTTGATGGACTAATATGTAATTTATGACGTCGTTACTTGCCTGGGAAGCATCAAAATAAAGTTTGTTGCGGAATCCTATTTGTCAGGAGTGAAGGCTAGGCCAGGCCAGACAAGTCAAAGCCAAGAGCACACCACCGGCGACCACAGCACCACATATTCTGGTGGTCCCAGAGGTAAATGAATGAATGATGCAATCTCACAATCCTCTCTTCATTCGCTGAAATCTTGGTCCAAACAGCGACATGGGGGTGACGATAAAGGCAAAGTAACCATAACAAACAAAAGAAGAAACTTTTTGTTTCGCGTCACGTCATGGCGGTGGGCAATGTTACGGGCTGTGTGGGGTTCACACGGCCTGGCGAGCGAGTCCCCAGGGAGGGGATCCGGGGGCTGCCAGAGCAGTCCGGCGCCAATGCTGCCCCCGCGTCTCTCTCGGCGAGCCGGCTCCGGTACGGCAGATGGGGATGGGTGAACCGCCAAGAGACCCGTGAGGCTCATGGCCATCAGGACAGAACGCGAGCACATCGTGATCCTTCAAGGTGTGCAGCGTAAACATATCAGAAACGTCATAATGACAATCATCACATCTGTTCATGGTTCGTGGACCATTCACAGGGTCTAGCATGACCTCTTATAGACAAGAAAGGAATAACGGTTCACGGATCTAACATGACCTCCAATATAGACAAGAAAAGGGTTCAGGATTAACGGATCTAGCATGACCTCTTTCGACAAGAAAGGGATCAGGATTAACGGATCTAGCATGACCTCTTATAAACAAGAAAGGGTTCAGTGTTCATGTATCTTTCATGGATCTAGCACAACCTCCAATACACAAGAAAGGAAATTGTTCATGGTTCAAGGACAACTTCTTAAAGACAAGAAAGGATTAAGGTTTCACAGTTCGTTCACAGGTTTAGCTCAACCTCTTATGGAAGACAAAGAGTTCAGGGTTCATGGGTCTAACACGACCTCTTATAGACAAGAAAAGGTTCAGTGTTCATGGATCATTCACTGGTATATACGACTTCTTATTGACAAGAAAGGGATCATGAATATTTCGTGGGTCTAGCATGGCTTCTTATAGACAAGAAAGTTTCAGGGTTCATCGATGTAGTATGACCTCCAATGCAGAAAAGAAAGGGTTCACAGGTCTAGCACGATTTATTGAAGACAACAAAAGAACTCAGAATTCAGGAATCATTCATGGGTCTCGATCTAGCACAACCTCTTACATACAAGAAAGGAAATTGTTAAATGGTCTAGCATGACCTCTTGCAGACAACAAAGGGTTCAGAGTTCATGGATCGTTCACAGAGTCTATTATGTCCTTGAATGGACAAGAAAGGGTTCACGGATCGTTTACTGGTCTCGTAAGACCCCAAATAGACAAGAAAGAATTCAGTGTTCACAGGTCTAGCACGACCTCTTATGGACAATGAAGGGTGCGAAGAAAGCAAGGCCTTTAAAGATTCTCCGAATTCAGACACAAAGTAGATGCCTCATCTTTGAACGACCATTGAGGTACGGGTATCTGCAAAAACCTGTTGAAGCCTCAATATATTTTGTCTGAACGGTCGTCCAAAGTTTCGTACATTATTTATGATTAGCAAACACACCCGTTGCTTCGCTGATGGGAATACCGAAAGAAGGGGGGGGGAGAAAGACGGGATGAAGAAAGACGGGGAGAGAGACAGAAAGAGTGGAGAGAGAGAAGAGAGGGGAGAGAGAGAAGAGAAAGGGGAGAGAGGAGAGAGAGGAGAGGAGAGAGGAGAGAGAGGAGAGGAGAGAGGGGAGAGAGAGAGGAGAGAGCAGAGAGAGAGGAGAGAGAGAGAGAGAGAGAGAGAGAGAGAGAGAGAGAGAGAGAGAGAGAGAGAGAGAGAGAGAGAGAGAGAGAGAGAGAGAGAGAGAGAGAGAGAGAGAGAGAGAGAGAGAGAGAGAGAGAGAGAGAGAGGAGAGAGAGAGCAGAGAGAGAGAGAGAGAGAGAGAGAGAGAGAGAGAGAGAGAGAGAGAGAGAGAGAGAGAGAGAGAGAGAGAGAGAGAGAGAGAGAGAGAGAGGGGGAGAGAGAGAGAGAGAGAGAGAGAGAGAGAGAGAGAGAGAGAGAGTGGAGAGAGGATAGGAGAGAGAAGGAAGAGAGAGAGGGGAGAGAGAGGAGAGAGAGAGAGAGAGAGAGAGAGAGAGAGAGGGGAGAGAGAGAGAGAGAGAGGGGAGAGAGAGAGAGAGAGAGAGAGAGAGAGAGAGAGAGAGAGAGAGAGAGAGAGAGAGAGAGAGAGAGAGAGAGAGAGAGAGAGAGAGCAGAGAGAGAGAGAGAGAGGAGAGAGAGAGAAGAGAGAGGGGAGAGAGAGGAGATAGAGGAGAGAGAGAGAGAGCAGAGAGAGGAGAGAGAGAGAGAGAGAGAGAGAGAGAGAGAGAGGAGAGAGAGGAGAGAGAGGAGAGAGAGAGAGAGAGAGAGAGAGGAGAGAGAGAGAGCAGAGAGAGGAGGGAGAGAGATAAGATAGGAGAGAGAGAGAGAGGGGGAGAGAGAGAGAGAGAGAGAGAGAGAGAGAGAGAGAGAGAGAGAGAGAGAGAGAGAGAGAGAGAGAGAGAGAGAGAGAGAGAGGGGAGAGAGAGGGAGAGAGGGGAGAGAGAGGCGAGAGAGAGAGAGAGAGAGAGAGAGAGAGAGAGAGAGAGAGAGAGAGAGAGAGAGAGAGAGAGAGAGAGGGAGAGCGAGGAGGGGTGGGGGAGCAAGAGATGGGGGAAAGGATGGGAGAGAGCAAAGTAAGGGGAAGTGAGAAGGGGGAGAGAGAAAAAGGGGTGAGAGAGAGGATGGGGGAGATAGTGGGAGGGAGGAGTGGGGGATTGATTGGGGGCGCAAGGAATATGGGGAGATATGAAGTGGGGGAGCAAAGAAGGTGGGGAGATCGAGGAAGGGGTGGGGAGAACAATGCCTCACCACATTTTGCAATACACTCCAGGAGGGAGCGTGTGCGAGGGGGAGGGGGTGGGAGCAAGAGAAAGAGAGAGGGAAGGGGAGAGAGGAGGGGAGAGAAAGAGAGGTGTGGGAGGAGAATGTTGCATTTTATTGGGAGGGAGGATCGAGGAGATGACAGTTTAAGTCGAAATCACGTCAATCAAACTTCAAAATCCCATTAACTTTTAAATGTAATGAAGAGATAACGCATTCTTGACAGAAAAAATAAATGACTGGAAAATTTTCAAAGAGTAAGTTAATTGAAATATTATTACAATAAAATACTATACTTAGGGGTCTGGTCATCATTTTTCCTGTGCAGCATAAGGCTGCATGTCACATCATTGACTGAGGGTGTGGCAGTGCTGCTGATGTTAGAGCCCCTCTCAGTTAGAGCAGTAATTTGGACCTTGGCCAGGATGCTGGGGATAGCTCCCCTAATTTTTGCGAAGGACACCATAAACGGATCTTTAATGTCTACCAACTAATTTCGGCAGATGCACCATCCTGTTTAACATCCATCTGGGGGATAGCATGCACATTGATTAATCACCCTGCCTGTGAAACACCAGGATGACAGTTTATAGCTCGGTTGAGATTCAAACCCAGGCGAGACAGCTTGGAGTGAGTGTGCGTACCTCTCAGCCATCCTGCAGTGGAGTGGGGATTGGGGATCCATTGCTTTGTAGCCACATAAACCATTTTTCAATTCTCTCTTGAACTTGTAGTTCATGTTACTCATTCTATATAATTTTATTTTGCCTTCCAAACTCTGGGGGATTTCTTATTTAGTCCACGAGATCCAATCTTGCAATCAGAAATCATGTTTCGATTCGATACTTTAATTAGTCTGTGAAAGTAGACCGTGTTTCCAAGGCAAGGCATTTTAGTGGGCTGAATCAAAATGGCGGCTAAGACCCCTGCGAGGTGAAATTGGGCTGCAAGAATAAGCCTTTCATGAAGGTAAGCCATTGATTAATTATCTTCAAAAATGGTGTTTCAATTCATCCAAATACCCAGTTTTCATTCCTGCATTCCCATTGAGTTCCCTGAGTATGCATGCAAAGTTTTGGGCCGCTCGGTTTCATGGTTTTGGATTTATGGAGGAGACACACACACACACACACACACACACACACATTTATTATTTCAGATGGACAGCAGGCTCAATGTCCCTCCCCTCTGGAAGCGACGGCTGTACTCCACCAATCCAAACCCCCGTGGTGTCATCCAGACTTGGATTCAAGCCTCACAAGTTGACCGAACTCTCAGCAGGTGATTTGACTCAATCGTGTTGTCCTTTGGCACGATTTTCCGCCAAAGGTTTCTATGACGTCACACTTTCCCCATGTTTTCTCTCGTGCGTTTGCACAACACCTGGGAAACTTTCCGTTTCAAACAGATGAATATATTGTATTAAACAATTAAGAATTTTTATAGATCCTTTCTATTTGGTTTAAAACACTATTTTGGATGTGAATTTATATATTTTTTCTTTTAAAGGATGCACTGACCATTCTAAAGCCCCTGTCACACCTTGACGATTTAGCCAGCGTATGCCGATGTATGAAAAATTTGTCTAATACGCTGGTGTACGTCGAATACATTATGGGTAAGTTTTGTATACATTAAGAACACGCTGAAGCATGCTGGCATACGTCGTAGTACACCGAGCTCGTCGACAAATTTTAAGCATGCTCAAAAATTTTCGACGTATGCCAGCGTATGACTCACACGTTCCGCATACGCTGGCCATAAGTTGTAGGTACGTTACGCGATCGTTCACACACGTTACTTGTAAGTTACTCATAAGTCCAAATACGTCGAGGTAATGTTTAGCGTACCAGAAACTTATTTATAACCTATGAGTAACATGCTTTGAACCTATGAGTAACGTGCTTTGAACCTATGTGTAACGTATCTCCAACACATATTGATGTATGTAGACGTATTTTACGTCTTCCGGACGACCACAGAACTTACTGAACGTGTTTCTAACTTACAGCTACCGTATAATGGCGTATTGGCAGCGTTTAGGGGAATTGGTATATAAAAATGGGCTTCACAGGAGGAACCCGTCAGTGTTCCAGACTCCATGGATTTTTTTTTGTTTGTTTTTCTCTTCGATTTCTAGTGCGATTATGATTTAAATCGTTGAGCGGCAGCCTATTAATTATATTATATTATAACCGCACGAGAAATCGAAGTGTCAACATCACCGTCATGCCGAAGAAAAAAAAACCATGGAGTCTGGAATACTGACGGGTTCCTCCTGTATGAACCCCATTTTTATATACCAATTCCCCTAAACGCTGCCAATATGCCATTATACGGTAGCTGTAAGTTAGAAACACGTTCAGTAAGTTCTGTGGTCGTCCGGAAGACGTCAAATACGTTTACTTACGTCAATATGCGTTGGAGATACATACTCATAGGTTCAAAGCACGTTACTCATAGGTTCAAAGCACATTGGTCATAGGTTAGAAATAAGTTTCGGGTATAATAGACATTACCTCGATGTATTTCGACTTATGAGTAACTTACAAGTAACGTGTGTCGACGTGTGTCAACGATCGCATAACGTGCCTACAACTTATGGCCAGCATATGCGGAACGTGTGAGTCATACGCTGGCATACGTCGAAAAATTTTGAGCATGCTTAAAATTTGTCAACGAGCTCAGCGTACTACGACATATGCCAGTGTGTTTCAGCGTGCTCTTAACGTATACAAAACTTACCCATAACGTATTCGACGTGTGCCAGCGTTTTAGACAAATTTTCCATACGTCGGCATACGCTGGCTAAAACGTCAAGGTGTGACAGGGCCTTAACACTTCGATTTCTAGTGCGGTTATGATTTGAATCGTTGAGCGGCAGCCAATTAATCGGCTACGCCACGTGATCGTCGGCGATACGCTGCCGCGCTATGCATAAGTTAGACTATCGTTGGGCATAAGTTGTGAACGCCGACAACACGCAAAGCATTCGTTGGTATAAGTTATCGAAACGTTCTGTGTACGATACTAATACGTTATGCATACGTCCAACTCGTTATGAATATGCCCAAAACTGAAAGAAAACATCAATAGTTCAGCGTACGCCAGCGTTTTACATACATTTTGATACGTTGCCATACGCTGGCTAGAACGTCAAGGTGTGACAGGGCCCTAACCACTTGAAGGACAGTACTGTATTTTAATGCTTTTCTCAAAAGGTAGCAAGGGATATTTATTATTATTATTATTTAGTCACCCTGTTGTTCTTGCAGGGATTATTATTATTTTCCTTCCACCATATATTTTCACTCCTATTTGTCAAAGACCCCTGTGGGAGAAAATAATTATATTAATGTACTCTCAATTATAATTGTTGCTGGTGTTTTATAAATTTAATTTTTATGCTGTAATGTCAGTTATGCTTCCTTTAGCCAAGAGTATTTTGACCTAAATGTTGATACAAGGAATGTCTTGGTATGGAACAAAGTGACCTGGTTGATAACACCAACTTTTGCCACGATTACATCATTTGTTTTTCACTGAGGAGACACGTATTGCATTTTGGAGTTGTTTGCCTTCGGCTTATCAGCCCCCTTCACTCTTCCAAAAGCTTATAAATGCCAGAAAATGTAATCTTGTTTTTATGCAAATCATTGAAGATGTTTACCATCTCGGTGGCTTGTACTCCTTGGTACCAAGTAAAAAAAATAATTATCTGATGTAATGTACTTTCCGTGTGGACAGTGAATTAATTGTGGCTTTCATTTGAGTAACAGGATTTACATCGAGTCGGTTAAAATGTAAACTACAAAATTCTACAACACCCCCCAATACCAATCACCTTGAAAATCCACAGCAATATTCCAAAAGTCATCGAATCAATTGCATTTCCTTTAAAGACACCGATTGTTCCAAAGAATTGGTGTTCCTCTTGGATCTGTGAATGTCTTCAAAAGTCTTCTCCAGATCCGCAGAACCATTCAATCGACATCAGAGACATCATTGCTGGATCATTAAAGGCCAATGGATCTACTACTATGACTACTCGTACGAATACTACCTTAACGGCCACAATTGTTCCCACCTCCTCGTAGGGTTGGCTGGGGATGGGGTTTTGGCCCAGGTCTTCATGAATCGGCCTGTCAAGCGTGACGTTCAACCGATCGCTCGCTCACTTTTTGCAAGCGACACCGTGAGATCTTTATCGTCCACCAACTAATGCTGGCAGTTGGGACACCTGGCTTAACATCCATCCAAGGGACTATAAAGTGAAACACTCTATCTACGCATCACCGATTTGACACTTTATAGTCGGATCGAGAATCAAACCCAGACTAAGCTGACCCAGTGTGATATCTCTGCACCTTCAATTGCGGATCGATAGATTGGTAAAAAAATATATAAAGGTTCCAGTACTTTAGTTTGTGTCAATCAAGCTCTGACAGAATCCCTGCTCCCTAAGGCTGGTTAAGGATCGTATTGTTTAAAACGCTTTGTGCACTTTCATTGTCCCCCTGAGTGCATGTCATCTTTCCACGGACTTTGTGGCTTCAGAAGCGTGAGTGCGCACCGAGATGGAAAGATAACTCACGAGCCATTTGGAGGACAAGGCGCGTGACCAAATATAGTTACCAAAGCATTCTCTCCTTTCCGAGCAGGCAACAGGCGAGCCCAAGTCACCAACCCGACCACTTACGTACCTTGTTCAACCACCTGTAGGTAGACACCCAATGTGTGCATTGGAATGGTGTGCAGCCTCCAGTGCTAGTGTCTCACAAAGATGGACCTGGACTGTAGATGGGTGTGAGACGGATGGTGTTTCGGCGTTCGGCGGTGCCAAATAGCCTTGTAGTTTTTGGGTCTTGGTGCTCCTCGAATTTGCAAAGTATACAGTATCTGTGCATCCAGGCAAGGGGGCCGATTCCATGGGTGCTCCAGAACTCAGCATCTATGGGGGAGGGGGTGGAGGGAGGGGTAGCGGGAAGTTCGCAGCATGTGCCACGACCATTTTGTTTTTCCTCTACATTTTTATAAAGATGGTGTGTGTGTTTTTGTTAAACTTGGAAACCGTTCGACGTAGACACATGTGATACGCCCGCTACATTAGCATCTTGGACCTGGAAGACTGGGGGACAGTTTTTTTTCCGGGGGTGAGGGGCAGAAGCAACCCATACCCAGCAGAGGCACTTATTTTGACCCTCTACAGAAATATCTCAGATCTCAGGCGTTTCAAATCATGCTGGATTATAAAAAGAACAGCCTCTTGAAAACGGTTACAAACTAGTCATCATATAAGCAAAAACATTTTAAAACTAGAACGGTACTCGGTGGAGTGCATACCTCTGCCAGGCTGAGCAGTTTAAATTTTGTATCCCACTGATAAGCTGGATCTGAATCCGGATCTGAACCAAATTCGAATCGGCTTGTTCTTGTCACCTCACCAACTCATCCACCGAGTTTTGTCATAACTCGTCCAAAACTTTTTGAGATGTCATGATACACCTAGTTTTAGCCCCATCTCTCAATGGTGAAGAATCACTTAAATAATTCTAGTAGCTGCATCAGAATTCGGATCTTCACCAAAATCTAATCAATTTGTCCTTGTCGCACACCGACACACCCAACCGGTCCACCAAGTTTCGTCTGAATCCTTCCACAACTTTTTGATATATCCTGTTGATAGACAGACAGAGAGACAAACAGACAGGGGTGAAAACATAACGTCTGCTGACCTTCGGTGGTGGAGGTAATAATTGAAAAATTGCACCAGAAATGCATATTGCACTGCACGAGGAACCAAAATTATACGATAAATGTACAAAAATATTTGTTTAATGAAGATTAAGATGAAAAGCTCGAAGGTCCTTGTCTCCATTCCATCGCCTTCATCATTTCAATCTTGGCTTGTTGTCGCTTGTATATTGTAATGGAACATTTCCTTGTGCACGTCATGCTGTGACGTAACCAGGCACAGCAAGACGTCATGCATAGCAAGATATCATGGCTGTACGATGTCACATGGTGAACCGAACCTTGAATGATCGGAAAAAAACTCCAACTCGTGGGTTAAAAAGGCAGCATCAGTTTCGTCTTGTACATTGTCAAATTTTCGTTTATTAATACAAAGTCCTGACTCCTGGAAATTAAAACACAGAAAACTAGAAGGGCACTCTGTGGAGCGCATACCTCCACCACACAATGCCTGATACAAAAGAACATATTGGGCCAAACAAATTTTTTGAAATATCATGCTATATATCGTTTTTGGCCTGATCTCCCAATGGTGAAGAATCACTTTACAATTAAATAATTCTCGTGTCCAGATCCAGATTCGGATCTTCACTAGAATCTAATCAATTCTTCCTTATCACACACCCAACCTGTCCAACAAATTTCATCTGAATTCGTCCACAACTTTTGAGATATTGTGCCATATATTAGTTTAGCCCTCTCTCTCAATGATGAAGAATCATTAAAAAAAATCATCGGATCTGAATCCGGATCTTCACCAAAATTGAATCAATTTTTCCTCGTAAAACACGCAATGTGTCCACCAAGTTTTGCCCGAGTCCGTCGACAAATCTTTGAGATATCATGCGAAATATCGTTTTTGGCCCTGTCTCTCAATGGTGAAGAATCGCTTAAAAATTCTAGTACGCGGATCGGGATCTTCACCAAAATCTAATCAATTGGTTCTTGTAACACACCCAACCTGCCCACCAAATTTCATCTGTATCCATCAAAAACTTTTTGAGGTATCCTGCACACAAACAAACAAATTAAATTGCTCATTGAGCAAGGAATTGCCAGAATAACTTTGTCATATCTCCACGATCTGAAAAACCAAAAACCTGGAAATCAATTTGGTTCTTATAAGTCGATAGTGCTACTGTTTAATGAGTTATAACACTTAATTTGGTCATGATCATAACTTGGAAGTCAATCGGACTTGAAATGGCATTTTTATCACAATTTGAAAGTTTTGACCAGACCCCCCCCCCGACGTTCGACCCCCAACCGAAAAGAAGGGGGTCGGTGTGACACCCCCAATGAGACATATAGTTGGATGCAGTATTGGAAGATGCACATTTTGGATTTGGTTTGAAGTCGACACGACCGTTTTAGCGGACGTTATTGCGAAAATAAGAATTTCGGTTTTTCGGTGACCTTGATCTTGACCTTTGACCTAGATTCACCAAAAACGACAAGTGTCTAAGTTGAACCATGGCCGACATCTGTACCCAGTTTGGTCATCATTGCTGAAACAGTGTGGCTGCTACAGGGTAAACAAACACACAAACAAACAGACAGACAGACAGACACACAGAATGACACACACACACAACTGACCAACATAATTGCCGAAATCCGAAGGATTCCAGCAATTAACAAACAGAGAGGGGTGAAAACATAACCTCCTTCACCTTTGGTGGAGGTAATGAACAGAACAGAAATAAACAGTGAAAAATGGTTTGGGGAGAGGGATAGGGAACACTTCAGACACTAAGAGGGAGGCACTTAGAGGGAGACATGTTATGTCAGGTCAGGCCAGATTAGATCTGTGACTTGCTACAGGTATCATGTAAACCTGTACTAACCTGTTCCATGGTCAGGTTGTCGGTGACTAAACCGTCTCTCCCACCAAGTTTCTTGGTGAGGAGGGTGTTTGGATATGGACACCCAGCAGGATTAAAAACAAAACCTGTCAAAGGGCAGAGGAGCTCCTCGTGAGCCAACGGCGATCCTGCGGATGTCCTCCTGCAGTTGGGTTACTTCTTATTAGGAGGTTTGTGGCAGGATTTGCATTCGGCCACCATACAACCCTTCATTCCGCAAAATACAAAAAACGCAAAGAAACCTGAAAACCCACTCCGTGGGAGTACCTCCTGTACAGCTTCCCTTCGCAGGGCAGCTCACCAGATGACGGGATTGGGGCAAAGTCTTTGGGACCCCCAATCTTTGATGATAGGAGAGAAACCACGGGGTAACGTTCCCAGGTCAGATTGGGGGAGAGTGTGTCAGAGTGGTGCTGAGGTGACATCCACCAGACGGCAGTCTCCTTGGGTTAACCTGAGGCAGTCTCTTCGGGTGGGTGCATGGAATGTCCAATCCCTAAGAGAGGATGATCACCTGTCTCTGTTATCCTCTGAGCTCAAGCGTTTGGACATCATTATTGCAGCTCTCTCTGAGGTTCGGAGACCGGATTGCGGCGAGATGATGGTGGGTGGTTACACCTACGATTGGTCTGGTCGATCTGATGGTTACCATGCTCATGATGGCATGGTAACCATCAGAGAAGTTTGCAAGAAGACATGGACTTACGGTGGCTGGTTCATGGTTTCAGTACCCACAAGCTCATCGCTGGACTTGGAATTCCAACGCTGGCGGTGTGGCAAAGGAAAATGACCATGTCCTCGTTGATGGTTGCTGCAGGATGATCCAGTACTGCAGGGTCTACCGGAGTACTCAGTTCCTCAATACTGACCACGGCTTGTTGTGGCAACACTAAAGTTGTACCATAAATCCAGGAGAATGTTACCATCCCAGCCTCGGCTGGATGTTGGCAAGCTCAAGGATGAGAGGGTAGCTGAGGAGTTTGCGAACAGGCTGAGTGGAGATTTGGGGGTCTGGGTGCTTTGGGAGGTCCTGAAGAGTTGTGGAGTGCCTTCAAGAACACCGTCCTTGATGTTGCCGGTGTACGTTTTGGAACTCACCAGAGGGCAAAGAAGAATTTTGTCTCTCAAGGAACACTGGATACCATTGACCCGAGTCGCAGGGCCAGGCTGAATGGCAAAGATGAGCTGTTCAGGGAGCTGAGGCATAAAACTGTACGTGCACTAAGGGTGGACAAGGAGCGCTATATCCGAGGAATCTGTAAGGGGGAAGAGCATCACCTGTGGTCAAGTGATTCCCGTCCTGCTTACAGGGGAATTCGTCCATTGCGTTCATCCAAGCCCATCCCTCGGTGTACTGCAGTTAGAGCAGAGGGTGGTAGGCTCTTGGCAGAGGAGTCCGAAGTGAAGGCCCGCTGGGCCGGTTACTTTGACCTGTTATACGAGGCTGATCCACCAGCTGTCGAGTTGGATATCAGGTGTGTTACAATCCCTGTTGCTGACCCTCCAATCAACTGTGGTCCACCTTCGCTTGTGGAAACACAGGCTGCGGTGAACCAGTTGAAATGGGGTAAAGCTCCAGGGATCTGTGGTAACCATGCTGAACTTCTCAAGGCTGGTGGAAATGCTGTACTCGTGTCATTGCATGCGGTTCTGTGCTCTGCCTGGAACACAAGCATCATCCCAACTGACTGGAAGAGGACCTTGTTGTCCCTTGCTGGAAAGGGAAGGGTGATCGCCAAGACTACAACAACTACTGAGGTGTGATGCTGCTCTCAGTGCCGGGAAAGGTCTTTGCTCGGATAATTATTGATAGGGTTCGCCACCATCTGCTTGAGCACCAGCGTCCAGAGCAGTCAGGCTTCACACCAAAGAGGTCAACGATTGACCGTATCCTTGCTCTTCGTGTCCTCACCGAACGCAGACGAGAATTTCGGCAGGCACTGCTTGTAGCTTATTTTGATCTCTGTAAAGCATTTGATTCAGTGAATCGGGATGCCCTCTGGAGGATTCTTGGTGTTCGTGGGGTGCCACCAAAACTGATCGATCTGATGTCTGAACTCTACTCTGGTACTGAGAGTGCTATGAGATGTGGTGCTACCATCTCTGACTTATTTCCAGTTGTTACTGGAGTTCATCAGGGGTGTGTACTTACCCCACACTTTTCAACACTTGTATGGACTGGATTCTAGGGATGATGTCGGAGAGATCAAGCTGCGGTGCATCGTTTGGTAATGTCAAGATCTCTGACCTTTATTTCGTAGATGATGCAGTCATCTTTGCGGAGACTTTAGATATCCTTTTGGGGGCTCTCGTGGTGCGGAATGAGGAGTCGGAGCCACTGGGATTTCGGATTTCCTAGGTTAAAACTAAGATCAAGGCTTTCAATGACATCTTGGATGCTGCTGTCTTGTCTGTGCCTGTTTGTCATGAGGATGTTGAGGTCGCAGAGAGATTCACTGACCTTGGCATTGATATTCATGTCTCTGCTGGCTGTGAGTCAGATGTCAATAGACGTCTGAGTCGGGCCTGGGGATTCAAGGATTCACTGGATTATGGGGTGTGGCGCTGCCCGTACCTGTGTGGGAGGACAATATTCTGAGTCTTCAGGTCCTTGGTGCTTCCAGTCTTGCTCGATGGATGTGAGATTTGGACTCTGACCAAGGATATGAGATGGAGACTTTATTCCTTTGGTACCAGCTCTCTTCGGAGAATCCTTGGCTATCGCTGGTCAGACTTTGTGTCCAATGAGCGGTTGCTGAGAGAGACTCAAATGAGATTTGTTACCTGCATGGTCCGTGAGCATCAGCTGCAGCTGTCTGGACATGTGGCTCGTTTTCCTGACGCTGATCCTGCTCACTAGATTCTCTCAGCGAGGGAGTCTCATGAGTGGAGGAAGCCAATGGGCCGACCACGTGCCTCATGGTTACAGCAGGTTGATCGGCATCTCAAGGAGATGGGGATGGGCCAGGCATCTGCCTGGGGGAAGGCCAGATGGAGGCCCCTGGAGTCCCGGCGGAAAGTGGATGCAGCGTTGTGCTGCTCTGGCGCATGCTCCCATACCTGACCTGACAGGTATTGTTGGCAGGGTGTGGAACGTGGAGAGGGGGTTGGGGCAAATTGAGCAGAAGTGGGGCTGGAGGATTGGGGACCTGGAGCACGAGTGGTGGGAGGGAGTGTCATATTGACACAAATATAATGTTCCTTCACCAAATAAAATTGTTTTTCAAATGGGTTTTACGAGCATGAGGATACAGCATACTGGTCCTGATTTTTACCTTTGACCATCGATACTTCATGCAGGTGATTTAGTTATCTTGCTTCTCCAAAACATCATAACAAACATATTGTTATGTGGAAAGGGGCTGGGGGGGGTCTATAGCTAGACTGGTAATGAAACGGAGTTCAAGAAGGAACCAGAAGAAGTAAAGAGCAAATATGGAGTCATCAGGAAGAACAGGAACAGGATTCGGAGCAAAGACAGGATTCGGGTTTCACCCACTCCTCCCCAACTCTCAAACCCATCCAGGTGCAGCCAAGTGAGCTTTACAGAAAAATTACTGCAAGAATTAACTTCTTCGAAGAGAGATATATTGTTGTAAATCTGGAAACCATGAGCACACAGATATCCAGGTTCCTATAGATCAGTTATATCAGTTGTGCTGTGTCACGTGATTGGGTTTTCGTATATCATGCCTCGCCCGCTAGGGGTGGCAGAACTGTGCTTCCGGCTGCGCAATAAAGCAGAGTAGATGGTGGCCCGCGTGCTTCTTGAGCAACCGCGTCAACGGCGCAAGTTGTGAGCTGAGCCTAGTACACACTATCAGTAAGTATGTGTTTTTAGATAGCTCCCGTCCCTTGTCACATGGGTAAAGAAATGTTCATGCGCTGTGAAGTTATTTTAATAGTCCGGTTTTCTTTTCGTTCATTTCTACACCCATCAACGCCAGCAACACATTCACCTCACTCTGACCGACGCCATTATCCCCATGCGTTCGACCATGTACGAGGGCGGAGTTCAAGGAGGAGCATCGCGGTGGCTCTCGCCCAATTAGGATGCATCGAGTGACGTGACCGTCGCTCGGCCAATCGGACTTCCCCGACTGTGTGAGGGGTGGCCCATGTGATGTCACCACGCCACCTGGCCATTCGAAGGGCTTGCCACCCGTTCTGGCCAGTGAGAGCGACGGCGAGCGGTATGCGCGCCAAAACTGGCCAGTGACAGGGCGACGAGGGATTCTGCGGACAAGGCCGTCCGGTGTGGAGAAGTGGGGAGGGCGGAGACACCCCCCTCCCCCTCCGTGGGGGATGAGGAAATAAGAGCGCAGACGGCTGGTCTGAGGAGAGAGAATTTTCTACAGTCCTTGTCGCCGTCAGTCCTGGTCGTCAGTAGTCCCCGCTGTCAGTGGTTGTTGGTCAGTCGTGGTCAGTAGTCGTTGAGCAGTCATCGTGAGTGGTTGTCGTCCTCCTCGTCCTCCTCCTCCGCCTCCACATGATCACGAGCTTGGCGATCACCTCATCTCACCTCAGCTGGGTTTGGTTGCACTGGTCTGTCCTTCGTTGACTGGAGCTCCTGGAAGGAGTGGATACCCAACCGTGTGCTCGCAGCCAGGTAGCCAGCTACCCTGATCTTCAGTATGACTGTCCTCCGGGCTGGAGGTCCAATTAAAGACCATTTGGTCCGATTATTTGTGTGTGCGTGTGTGTATCTAGGGCCCCGTCTTTAAGTAGTAAATTGTTTAAGTGCTTGTGCTGTATAAAATTGCAATTCTTAATATTCGGTTTAGCTCTGCCCTTAAGTGCTTCCCTCATTCCCCACCTATTGCATTAAAAATAAACCCCCATTCGTTCAATGTTTCAGCTCGTTCGCGTCTATTCTTTCATTGACTGAGCGTGTCGCGTGCTGGGGAATTAGCAGGCCACTACCGTGGCCGTTGTAACGGGACAATTGGACAGACGGAACTCGGCGATCAAACCGCTCGGGTCGCACACAGAATGAGCACGCTAAGCAGCTCATTCCGTACGGGTGCCGTCGAGGGTGTGAAGACTCGGTAGATCACCATATGGTCTCTAGGCATTTTTGAAGATTTGACAAATAACCCTGTACCACGTGGTAGAAATATTGACCCTTCACGGTCCAAAAAGGGACCCATACTTTTCCGGAGTTTTCCAAAGAAGTACGATCTGAATTCCAGGCGATCGGTCGAGCCGACTCTGCAGCTCCATCTCGCGGTTGTGCTCACGGCCGACGTCCGGCCCCACAACAATATAACAAAAGAGAGGAACAGAGAGTAAAAGAGATGAAAAGAAGAAAAAGCAAGAATTAGAGTGAATAAAGAGAATTGTGAAAAACAAATATAGAAAGAAATGCGAAAGGAACAAAGAACAAAAATGTCGGGAAGAACCCGGACAGATTTATTTCAGCAGTTACTCCCCAGGCTCAAATGCAGCATCATGTACAAGCTACCAGAGGTCCATGTAACATGGTCCGTGTGTTTTGAATAGGTTAGTTTGCCACGTAAGTCATTTTGTTACAAGTCACGTGAAGGAGGCAGAATATGTAATTAATGGACATGATAGTCAAGGTAATATTGTATGCATAAACACCTCTTGTTTGTGGGTGGGGCTCGGTGAGGAAGCTCTCTGCTTTCTGTTTTTCCTCGTCTTTGGACTCACTTCGTCGGTGGCTTCCACAAGGAATGGGCTGCATTCCATTCCATGTCTCGAAAATCGGAAGTCCTCACCTGCAACTTATCTTGTTTCTACAAGTGTGATCTGTGGTGCCGAGTGTGGGTTAGGTTTACTTTATTTCTTACGAGTAAATACCACCCGTTGCTTCGCTAACAGTAAGAAGAAAGGGAGGAGGGAGAAAAAGAGGGAGAGAGGGGTGGTGGGGGGGGAGAGAAGAGGGGTGGGGGGAGGGAAGACAGTGTGAGGTGAGAGGAAGGGAAGGCAGACGTGTGGTGGAGCATTAATTACGATTCATACCATCTCAGCAAAATGATTCTGCATAGAATAACAGTGAAGAATGGCAAGTGGCAGAAGCACTCATGCAAGCACTCCAATTAAATGGTTGATAAGGAACGGTTGGCCAAGCTGTCACTGCATAACAGAAAGGTTCCCTTTAACTTTATAGCCCGTCTTCACTGCACACGAAGCAGTTTTGAAATAAAATGAATTATTGAAATAATGAAATAAAATGAAATTGCATCATCTATTTGGTTTCAGACCAGGTCACTCTACCCTGGATATGCTGCTTCTGCTCTCCCAACAATGGATGGACATCCTCAATGCCAGACAAGAAATCAGAGCCATATCCCTGGACATATCACGTGCTTTCAACATGGTCTGGCACCCTGCCCTGCTCACCAAACTCTCTTCCTATGGTATTCAAGGCCATCTCCACTCAAGGCTCGCTGACTTCCTCTCCTGTCACAGCCAACGTGTGGCCCAAAATGTAGTTCTCTCATCGCCTCTTCCTGTCCAGGCTGGAGTTCCTCAAGGCAGTGTTCTGGGCCCTGTTCTTTTTTCTGGTTTTCATCAATGATCTCTCCGACTTTCTGGAAAATCCTATTTATCTCTTGCTGATGACTCCACCCTCTGCAGTACCATCTCTCATCCCTCAGACCGGCAAGCAGCAGCTTCTTCGTTCACTGCATCTCTGGATAAAATCACAAACTGGTCCAACACGTGGAACATGTCTTTTAATCCTGACAAAACTCACACTCTCACTATGTCTCCCTGAAAGGACCGTTTGGTAACCCCCCGCACCCCCCCTATCTACTTTCTCAACAATCCTCTTGAAGAAGTCCTTTCATTTAAGCTTCTGGATCTCACTATTTACCGTGATCTTTCCTGGGAAAGCCACATTTCCAACGTGGCCTCCAAAGCCCGTCGCTGACAAGGCATCCTCCATTGTGCAAAGTCCTTCCTTGGCCTACCTGAGCTCCTGACCACATAAAAAGATTTTGTGCATAGCCTGATGGAGTACTGCTCTCCCCTTGGGCTGGTGCTCCTGCCTTTCACCTTTTTCAGCTGGAAACCAAGGTATTTGGGATCATTGGTATCTCCCGCGTGAGGCTGTCTTTTGACCTCTCACTCTCTCACCGCAGGCAGGTCGGTGGTCTTTCTGTCTTCTAGCATATCCTCTCAGGTCTCGCCCCCCCCTGCTCTGTATGCGATATGTCCCGTGTCCCCCCCCTCCCCCATATTTCCACAGTGCGTTCAAGGTCTGCCAGCAACCCCATTCTGGTAAAACTGCCAAAATCACGAATCACTGCTCACCTTCACTCCGTCATTCCTCTCTTTTCCTGCTCTTGGAATAAACTCCCACACTCTCTTCAATCCCATTCTTCCCTCCAGGTATTCAAAACAGCTCTTCACCACCACCTCTTATCTTCCACCATCCAAAACTACGATCTTTTCTAACCCCGTTAATCCACCCCAAACCCACCTCCTTCAAATTCAATGCCTTCCTTTCTGAAAGTTCCCTGTTGTGTAAGGTCCCGAAAGTCCCTGTGTGTGTCCACATTGCTTACACCGTGTTCCCCGCCCCATCCCTCTGGTGTGGTTATGAGGGTTGTTGTTAAGGTGGTTGTGTGAAGCGGTTGGTCCAAAATAACGATAGCAAAGAAAAACGGCTACCTGAAGATTCACAGCCCTGTCCACACAAATAAACCCCATTAAACAACGGTGGGGAAATCTAACTGAACACACACTTAGCAATATAACTGAACTAAGGACCTTTTATGGTGTTCTGCAAATTTCCACAACCGTAACAATATATATATATATATATATATATATATATATATATATATATATATATATATATATATATATATATATATATATATATATATATATATGTATATACATTTATATTTATATACATATCTTGAATTAATATTATTAATTAAACATATGTATATGTACATATACATATGCATATGTTTAATTCATAATATTAATTCAAGATATGTACATAAATATAAATGTATAAATATATATATATATATATATATATATATATATATATATATATATATATATATATATATATATACACATATTTATAGGTGCTATCAAATAATGGAGGTAATTCGATAAAAATAAAATAAATAAATATTATTTTTAAAAAAACATTAGATATAAGCATTAAAATAATTTGTTAGTGGTTGCGAAGATATGCAGTGCAGCATGTTAAAATAGGTTATTAATGACAGTTTGAGTCTATGGTTAGAAGGAGGTGCTGTGTCAGGGACACGTCTATCAAGTAAAATGTTTATCACTTAATATATTATCATATAAAGTGGTGTATGATTGAAGTTATTCATGTAGTAATACTTTAAATAAAAGTAATCATTAAATAAGTTTGAATGAGGATATTTCATTGCTGTGTTGACTGACTGTCTGGACACAACTTTGAGGTTGTGGGTGTATTGATGTTGCGTAATCTACTGAGGTGGACGTGTGATCAGGGTTATCGATCCACCGTATGGAGAGGTTCTGGGGTGAAAGGATCGAAACCTCGATGAAAAACGATGCCTCGCTGATGATCCGGGCAGTTGAGAAATCAGTCAAGTACTTGTAACTTCAGGTTATAACTTCAAATAAAATAGCTTTGATAAGTACTTACCAGTACATAATAGTTAATCAATGAGTGTCTGGGAGTGTTTGAGGCAAAAATATTTTTTTGAAAATAAAAATGAAAGGTAATATTAAATGATCCCCAACCCCATTCCTTAGCGGGTGTATAGAAGTGTTTTAAGCCACCACAAAAATAGAGAAAAAAAATTGATTTCTTCAATATGCCAGCAGGATTAGAACAGTACGGGCAATGCCAGGTACCCCTGCCAGTTTTTCAAAATATCTGAATTATATTACACATCATCAAACACATGCCAGATGTAAATATAACTTCTCAATGTTTTTGATACTGATTTATATCATCATGGATGGGGTTGTCCCAGTAGATTAAACAAAAGACAGAGATTTTGACATAATGGACAAATTAGTGTAAGAGGTTAATTAAACCAACGCCTGCTATAGCTCTGGGGCAAACATTCAGAAATTGATCTGAGGCTTTCCAGGCTACCCAATGTAACCAACACAGTGGTGCACGGTGCTTTGGGATGTCATAACTCCAATCAAACCAATTTTATGATATAATTTGTGACTTATTTGTCCTCGTAAAAGTGTTCCTAATGCAATGAATCTTTGAATCCCAAAGCAAACTCATTGCCCTTTTCACTAATACACCCGGGGCTTAATGACGGAGCCATGCTTTTGCACTTGGCCTCTGCTCACCCGTTTATAGGCTTCAAGTGTTGTAATGAAGGGGCAAAAATAGGGGGCTTCGAGGCTTCTGTAGACCCCTCCCCTCAACACCAACCCACAGTTGCCTTATCTCTCTTTTTGGTAGTCGTGCTGACAACCAGTAGACATAATGCAGTCCAGACGATTCCTTATCTGCAATGCCAATTGGCCTCTTGGTCACAGGATCGCCTTGGACTGAAGCAAGATGTGTCCTTATGAGGAGTATTGTCAGAAAAAAATCTCCCAGGAAGTCTTGACTTGGCTAAGGCCAGACAAGGCACTCAGAGACTGCCAGAGTGCTCTGTTTTACCTCTCCATTATCCACTTTTGCTGCCATTGGCCTTGTTTTTATACCATTTTAAAAGTATAAATACAGCAAGGGTTCGTTGTTCTGCATATCATTAGTAGGAGGACATATTCTGGTTTGTACAATTTCTATATTAATGAACAAAGGATATCCTTTTTGTTTAATTATATCATCAGGGACTGATAACACATCAATAACAAATCAGGGACCGTTTACTCATACATGTGACTTAGAAGAGTTTAATATTAGAGTGGGGCAAAAAACTCCATATTTAATCGTTGTTGTGCTGTTGAAAGTGAAAATAATCTTATTATGGTTCACTGAATAAATCAGAGGTAATGAAATTGACTATGAGCTGCATAGTCAGGGTTGGATTCCCAACACGACTATGAACTCACTCTTGTGTAATACAAGATAGGGCCTTGTGTCCAATAGTACACCGTCCTTTGGGGGGGATTTTATGCCAGTTGTTCTATCGGCTGCTGGATGTAAAACAAAAAAAATTGTGGTGTCTTTCAAAAAGAGCAGGCCACTGTGTGCCATCACCATAGCATAATGAGCCTGGTGTTGGCTTCGCAGTTCGGGTAGTGGCTTGGGATCCTAGGGTCCTGAGTTCAAGCCCCGTTTTCCGCTGAATTAACACCAGAGTGTTGACTCAGCCTGCCATCCTTCCGAGGTCGGCGAAATGAGTACCAGTGTAGCAGCCAAAATGCTGCACATGAATGAAGGGCAGGGGTATTGACGGATTTATTAAATCTGGTATTGATGTAGCATAGGCATGATGCATGATATTAAGGCAGGCATGAATGGCCCCCTCCTGTGCAAAAAAAATCCTTGTAATTGCCCTGACATGAAATGTGGGAGCACTACATTAGCGGTATAGCCAGACCTCAAAAAATGATGCAAACCCTGTTTTGCATTCTAATGATGATGAAGGCCAGGGTAATGCAGTGTGCATCCACTGAGCTGGAAGGCCTAATGCCCTTATTTGAAAAATGTACTTGGCTCTCAGAACCAGAGATTGCATTCAATCACCTGTGTGATACACACGTCTTTTGGGTAATGTTGAGAAGTCAGAAATATATTCAATGCCATGAGAAGCTATAATATCCACTGTCGTTTACAGCTATGCCTGGAGTTGGCTCAATGGTTAGGGTGGCGGGCTATGGATCCAACAGACCGAAGTTCAAAATTCCACTCGGCTGCTGAATGAATATCAGGTGGGGTTGACTCTGCCTGTCATCTTTCCGAGGTCGGCAAAATGAGTACCAGCATGCTGGTATACTGTGTCGGAGTGGCGACCCATCCAGGATTTGCCCAATAGCCAAGGAGACTGCTTAGGCAGCACCAACACTCTGCACAGAGTATGGCCCCAATGGATGGATGTTTACAGCTCCTCAAGATATCGTTTACAGAGGATTAAAATTGTTTCAAAACTGCTGTTCAGTTTTGCCTCAAGGTCTTATGCTTGTATCTGTTTGTTTTGTTGTGGTGCAGCTACATTTGAGTACATACCTACATGGCCTGGATGTGATGGCCTATCCTGGCTTGGCAAACAATCTGCAGTGAAAACAGAAAATGGAAAAAGCAAGAACATTTTTCATTCCCACTGCCGATTCGAAAATAGAGGAAATTATAAAATAAAGACAACATGAACGTGCTGTTTGGCTTTTGATCAGATGGCTCGTTGCTCCGGGATCCCAGGTTGAATCCTATACACTGTGTTAATTTGTTTGTCGTCTCCTAATGTCCTTGTAATTTATGTGAGAGTATCCTGATATTTATGATGTCTTCATCCAACATGTGATGTATGCCTAAGCCCCTCCAAGGAGCTTTCCTTAAAAATATTGTTGTCTGAGCCACAGACAACATGATTTATAAGGAAAGAGAGAAAAGAGAAGAGGGAATTAAAGGAATTTGTGGAAGAATCAATGCAGAAAACATAGTGAGAAAAGCTTGAGTCCAGGCGCGATCGGGTGCACACAACAAAAGCAAGGAGGGGTTCGTTCAATGGGTAGACACAAGAGTGCAGTCAGTATGGTCAGTTGGGCCACAGGTGTGATGCTCAGCAGAGCAAGATTCCCACAGATGGACAGCGGCCACTCCACACTGGAGTCAAAGAGGAAAATTCATAAACACCACAGTGTCTCAAACAGGAGATCAGCTGCAGCGGTGGCTCATCAGAGGCAGTGCCATCAACTTCACAATGAATTTCATTCAAGATGAATCATTGGAAAAAAACAAAAACCCCACATCATTGTTCCCACAGTCCAGCTTCAGGGCAGTGGCTGCCCAAACCAATGGTGGCTGGTGATAAAAGGCCCAGCAGCAGATATAGTCGATAGGTTTGCTGAGGGGACTGTAGGTTTGCTTACTGTAATTCATCCCACATAGGTCCATCCATCCCACATGTAATTTTTCAGACATTTTTTTCTCATACCCTTTAACAAATTCAACTGAAAATTGGTACATGGCTTTATTATGATAAGTAAGAAAAAGTTCGAGTTTCAGGGCGTTTCATCAATTTTTCAGAGAGTTGCACACTTTTTGGACTCAGAAAATATCACATCGGTCAGGGACGCGTTCAAAGCAATTCTCACTCTTGTTTAATCTATAATAGTACTCTGGGTGCTCACTCTCACAAACAGTAATATCACATACTCTGAGCCAATTCTAATTAGAACAATGGTACCATTCTGGAAAGAAGGTACAGTGGTTGTGTTAAAAAAATAAAATAAAAAATAAAAATAAAAATATCCTTCATTCCTCTTTCATTCAAAGTAAGAGACAACACTGACACACTAATTGTGAGATTGAACAAAATTATTAGGGAAAGAATGTCATTTAAATGGGCGATTGTGGTCAAGGATTGTACAAGTTCCACATTCCACAAGTTTAAACCAGACTCAGTGACCTGATGATGATGAGAGCATCCGCTATGAGTCTGGTAAATCGGTGGTTGGAACTCCGGCCGAGTCGACTCAAGACTTTAAGAAAATAGTACGTGTTGCTTCCTTGCTTGACGATTGATATTGAAACTGATAGAGCACAGACAAACAACCAGAAGTTGGCAACCATTGCAAGGCTCGATGAGCCTGTTAGCCTCCCCTGTGTTGAAGTTACTTGTAAGGAAACTAATTTACATGTAATCATCATAGATTTCAGGAAGTAAATCATAAACATCTACAACATTATAATCCCACATGTGCAAAACCGATTTCTCTTACTTTTTAACCAACCTGTGAATTGTTTTTTTTTATCAATTATACAGTAAAAAGCAAGACCTTTTGATTTCACAATCAACTGGTCATTGTGAACTTACCACTCACTAAACCAGCTTGGCTATTGTTCTTATTACAGGAATAGTTTTGTCCAATAAACTCTATTTACTAAATTCAATGGTGATATCCTTAACAATGACATTCGGTATTATAGACTTGTTGTTTCTGTATTATAGGCACGTGCTTGTGACTCCAAATGCAATGCTTACTTGCATGTCGTTATCAACACAGACTAAAGTTCTTCCTACTTGTTGGCCAATAAGAGAGTAGTGTTCATGTCCATGATTAAGGTAAATGGAGATTACTCGGTTGTAGCTCTCATCTTTATAAAGTGAACCATCTCTGAGGTTAATAATGGACGCTGGCCGGAAGTTGGCATTGTCATGCTAAGTGTGCCACCACGATAGAAAAGATGAACCGCCAGAGCACGACTGTAAAACATACCTTGGACACATTATCGATTTGTCACTATCTTTCAACCTTTTCCAGTTTTCTTTCCTCCTATGTTTGTATTTCTCTGTCCATGGTATCAAATTGAGAATAAAGTTTTTTTTTTAAAGTGTGTCCTCCAGAGAAAGTCTTAAAGCTTGCCTCAATGTTCACATGGAAAAAGAAACAGCAATTGGAGGAAGTGTGCTTGAAGATACAGTTGTAGCCAGTTCGTTAAGGCTGCTTGAATTACCCCCTATCCTAGCATATCGACCTAATGCAGGCAAGCTGTGCCTGGTTGAGGGAGCCACACCTGCTAAGCTTAGCCTGGGGCCCAGCTGACCCTAGGAGCCCCAAGTGCCATTTCCAGTCACAAAGGCAGCTCGGCCCGTTCAGACCTAACTGAAAACAGGCCAATGCATGGCCGGAGGCTGGCTGGCTGAAGTAGTGTGGCCTACTAGAAAATCCAAAGGGCTATAACCACAGGGTGGACATCCGTATTGGATGATGATGGGGAGTTGGGGGGGAGAATAGAGAGAATTGTTGAGGCTGGAGTACATGGATCCGAGGGGGTTTGTCTCCTTTTTGAGGTTTCATCATAATGAATAACACCAGGCGCAGGAGCAAGGCCTCTCAGAACAGAAGTCCTGTCAGGAAATGGTGTCGTGAGAAAAACAGGACTTCTCAGCTACAGCAAGCCCCCCTGTTGAGAATTCATTTCTCTCTACCTCAAGGGCACGCCAGGTGGCACCGATGAAATTAAATCCGACAAAACACTTGTTTAGTATTCATTGCCCCTTCCTTACTCCTTCAACACAAATTATGCTTGTACTATTAAGTAATGGACTGAGGACTCAAATAAGAGAAATTTCATCGTAATGACTGATCTCCTGGATCCCTGATGATCTGTGCTATGAATGTGATCTCTTTGATTGATAATATGAAAAAAAAAATGATCACGGAGCAAAACGAGCAACAGTATTGAAAAGATCACGTATGGCCATCATAGTCGGCACGGTGTCTTTCTTTCCAAAATCAAGATGTTGGCACACAATGAACTTGTTTTTTCTTTGAGTTATAGAATATCTTAGCCCTGGCCGCAGCTACCAAGGAGTTCTCACTATTGAAAATCGTTATCCGTAATCGCAGGCGAGCAATGACCCTCTACATTATTCCTGCTGCAAAGTAATTGCAGAACTCTCCTGACTTCTACAACGCCAAACTGACATGTCCCTCGGACGCCATCTGCAACTGGTTTGGAAGCTAATTACATTAAGTGGCTTAGGCTGAGTTAATAAGCAAAGATGTTGGGGGAGCTCACGAGGAGGCTGTGTGTGTGTGCAAACCTCAGGTTGTCTTGCCTTCGCATAGCAGCCGTTCTGGTGGATTGCTTTTTTGTCTTCAGAAAACTCAGGGCCTTTTATTTGCTAAGATCAAAAAAATAATGAAGAGATGAAATTTTTGCTGATCGATTATCCCTCAGTCGCCTTCTTGCAACTTCCCAGAGGATATGAGAGGAAAGACAGAAGAGAGGAAAGATATTCATTACCGCTGGCCGATTTAGCGATTTGAAAGAAGGAGAAACAAATGGAAGAAAATATTTTGCCTTTTCTGTCATTTCTCATGACATTTCATTAAAAATATGGAATTAGCATTATGAGTGTGATGAAGTGAAACTATTATCCAAAAATCTCAACAGAAAGCACATTGCCAGTAGAAAGTAGAAATATTATTGGATATGGAATGTAGTACAGCTGCAAATGAGAGCCCATGATGCCCCTGAATCTTCTTGGATTATCTCTACTGACTTGTTCAATCACATGTGGATGGATTTCACAAAGCTCTAGGATCATTCTCAATATAACTGGCATTACAGTATCGTGGAGCCGGAGAGCGACTGCTTTTGGGGAGGTGTTGAAGCGGGCCCTGATTGCTGTTCACGGCCCGTTCAAGACATAGGAGACATCAAGTTATCTGCTGTCATTCAACTCCTCCATGAACCTCAACATCAGAAATAAAAAGAAAGTAAATTCTGTAACTCCTAGGCACTAATTGTACGCTTTACCACCATGACTTGAAATGAACCCCCACCTCTCCCTTGTTATTCACACTCCTTCTCCTTTCCTCCTCATTTCCTGGAACCGCTTTGATACTTGACAGTTTCTGCAGACCCGAGAGCTCCCTTCCTTTGGCCTCCGATGGAATTAGATAAGATTGATTAGATTAGATGTACGACATTTCTCCGAGGGATGATTGTCACGTTCGGCAAGAATCACTTTTGACGTGAGCAGATGTTTGTATGCAAAGAGATGGTTCAAGGAATATTTTGCCCACATTTGGTAGGGGCTTCAAAATAAGTCGCCCAAGGGCATGACAGAGCTCGTCATACCATCCGACTAACCACGGTGGAGCGCAAGAAGATGGCTTCCATGGGTGCTAACAGGGTGGGTGGCTGGGTCTGCCTCTCCCCCTCAGCCTCTCCAAACACCCACAAACTTGGAACACCCAGGTTGTGGCTGTCAGTTTTGATATGACTAACTCATTTCACATGGCGCTACACGGTGATCCAGCCTGTTCCCTCCCCATCATATCCCTTCAATCGCCTGCACGCCTTGCCCCCTCTTTCCATTTTCCTCCACATTTACCCTCCACCTCTGCCAACTCTCTTTTGCCACCTACAGCCTCATGGTCTAAAAGGAGGTGGAAGCAAGCAATAAATAGGGAGGTCACAATGGAGGTAAGTACATATTGCTGTGTTTCATTTCACTTTATTTAACCTATCTTGATGGAATTGCTGCACCTGTGCACAAACTATTCACTTTCATGTCTCAAGCAGAGATCTTCACATTTTCCTTGGTGCGCCCTCCAAACCCCATTCCCTACAAACTTGTGAATGTTTTTACTTCTACCGTGAGTCTTGACACGTGTACAGAAAAATACGTTCTGCCATTCTCGACCAGAAGTCGACAAGCAAAACAATAAACGAAAAAAGTTAGCAGGCTCTTTCGACTATACCATCCGGCGGAGAATTACCAGCTGCCACGAGTGGCTGTGACCAGTCACGTCACCTAGTTGTGAAGGTGGAATAATGTGTAGCACTTCTGGAGCAGGGCTTGCGTTGGCAGTCAGCAAACTGGAAGGTTTGAACCCACGAACCTTTTGTTTGACCCAGCGCCCTGGCGCCGGTGTGGGTTTCCATCCATCATGGAGGTGTGCCGACAGGCCTGTTTGTCGATTGTTGCACTCTGCCTCGCCTGGGACATCCCCACAGCATGTGCCCACGTCTGTGGGGCATGGGAAGACTGCAATGGGGGATGGTGATATGAAAAGCTTGTCACGGTGATGGTAAAATATTTCCTACAACTGCTATACAGACTTCTAAAGCCCAATTCAGCACACATATTTCGGTCTGGACTGAAAGAGTGATTAATTAACAATACTCGGTTTCCAAGGGGATCCGAACCAAGATTGCAATACACGAGTATTAGCCTGGCACATTACAATAAATGTATGCTTGTTTTGCTATGATGTTTTAAGTTTCAAAGGCAGGCTTCAAACTTACCTGCTTTATTAAAGGCCACCATTTTTCTTTCCATCTCGATCAGCACACTTCCTATACAGGTAGCACATATTTGAGGATCAATTCAATAGCTATTCAACATTTTAATGGGATTGGGAAACACTCAGAACTTACAGTTATATACGTCAGGGAGAAATGGAAAACAAATTTCATTCAAAAGTGATATAGTGTAAAGTCAATCAACTCAGTTACCTAGACATCATAGCACTTGAACCAAATGCTGTATTACTCAGGTATGTGGATCATAACATCCCCTGGGCAACAGCAGTTTGCTGACTGGTTTGAAGGAGTCGTGAAACTTTCCAAAACTATCATACGATCAGGAATTTTTGGTTCATTATTCTGTTCGGCCGAACAGCACGTTTTTAGTGATAATTTACAATGAACATGAGAAAGCAATTTGTTTTAGTTTTTGGCCCAAATGAGCTATTGTCTCGTTTGACTATAGCAAGCACAGATGGCAAGTGCAAAATCTGGAGGGTTCTATCAACCATATACAGGAAGATGATTTGAGTGAGCTGTTGTTGTTTAAACCTGTTTAACTCAACCTGGATAAAAACAAATCTATAAAAATATACACTATTCATTCGTGTGCAGCACGTGCATGGGGTCCAGGTTTGCATAAATGCTGGGACCATGGGGGGTGCCGTTGATGCAGTACCCCCTTTAGGGTCTGGCAGAAATTGATAATTTGTCCAGGGTGCCGGCGATAGGAGACCTACTCTTCACAAAATTCACCGTGGGATCTAACGTCAATCAACGACCAGAGCTAGAACACGGGTCCTCCGGCACAATGTCCCTCTGATGGATGGCACACACATTGATGCCTCACCCTGCCTGTGCAACACAAGGATGACGGTTCATGGCTGGGTTAGGATTCAAACCCAGGCCAGGTAATTCAGAAGTGAGTGTACATACCACTACGGCAGTAGTTCTTAACGCTTTTGGATGCCCACACCCCTTTGGTTCTCAGAGTATTTTCTCACACCCCTTGTAAAAAAATTCAATGACGACTTAGATCAGGTCTTAGAATTAAAGAATTAGAATTAGATTAATCGCACTTCTTTTGTAACTTTATAATTGAACCAGCTGGCATGTTTCACACCCCCTGAAATGGTGTTTCGCACCCCAGGTGGTGTGTGCACCCCAGGTGGTATGTGCACCCCAGGTAAAGAACCACTGCTCTAGGGTATCCTAGCCCTAACACGTACAACTCCCAAATTCATTGCCAAAGACATATCTACAAAGCAATTTATTGTTTCAATGGCTGAATGTGTAATTATAACTGAAAGCCTTGATTTAACTTTGCTGTGCAGGAACTCAAGAAGTAATTAATTAATACACCAAATAATCATTTCCTGTTTCCTCCTGAACCATCAATTACATCGGCGGTATGTGGAGAGAGTTTTGGCAAATTAACATACCGCACATCCATGATTTTTCGTGTTGTCATACATAGGCAAGACCGTCAAACGAATGTGGCAATGACCCCAAACCCTCCACCGCTCTGATGACTGGTTGATAGGTTGATAAGTTGTTGGATGAAACAAAAATCGAAAAGATTGGCAAATGATAATTGGATCTATTTTGGTCTTTTAAAATGTTGTTCTTTGCAAAGAAAATTGGTCACGTGGACCCGATGATCGACGGTTGGTTGCATCGTATATTGGAGGTTGTACTGCAGCTCAATGGGTTATGAATCTCCTGTTTTGTTTGCATGGCCTGTAGTTCATGGTGTGAGTACCCTCTACCTTCCCTTCCCTCCCCAAATGCGAGTCTGATGACGTCAGCATTATGATCATTCACTGCCACTTGTTATATGATCAATAACCTTCACATCGTATTTCATTTATTTAATTTTTGATGTGTCATACTCCTTGCAGAGCGTCAGTGCTGCCGAAGCAGTTTCTTGGTAAGGGCTGTATTGGGTGGTTTGCCATTGCCTTCCCAGCGTTGTTTGTCCATGCTCTATCCTTTTAAATGTTGAGCATCTAGCAAGGAAGCAGCACGTACCATTTTTAAAGTCTTTGGTATGACTCAGCCCGGGTTTGAACCACCGACCTCCCAGACTCATAGTGGACGTTCTATCCGTTACGCCACCGAGTCTGGTGTCATATTTAATTTAGTCCATTTTAATCAAAGAAAACGCAATTATAACAGATGTGAGTATGACGTGTGCATAAAATGTAAAAATGATTCATGTTTTGGGACTAAATATTAGGGTCAAACCACATGGTCTTGTGAGCCATATTCTTCTGGTTTTTGTTTTCGTTTTTTAACCCACAAACGATGGTGCTAGTTTTTTTCACAATTATTTAAAACTGCTAATATTCATTGAAATCCCAATACAAATGACATTTTAATGAGATGTTCTACAATGGAATTAATGTATTTCATGTAGGATCGCAAGGACCAATCAAAATCGCTCATTTGAAATGGTGAAGTGGGCTTGCTCATTAGGATAAACTTTTAGCCTATCCAACCTCAAGGCACAGACTTTTGGAATGAACTCCCCGTTCCTCATTTTCAACTCTTTTTGACAAGCACTGACATTCACGTAGACGAGGATTGCAGTGTGCATTGTACGGCCAGTTCAGGGAGCAAGAGAACACATGACGACATCACCTTCTCAAAGCCAAAACGCCCACCCGACTTCCCAGGCCTGCCCTTTTCTGCACTGCCAAGATTAACAGACTTGGTCACCCTGCATGACTTTTCCGCATTTTCCATACTTAAACGTGTCCAGGAACATGGCATGCTTGGGTTATGTTCAAAAATGCATGTTTTCACTTCTGAATGGAAATGGACAATCTCCAGATAGGATGTTGTGCTTTTGCATGAAAATTACAACGGCTGTGTGTAAGAGAGGGAGGTCTCCACAAAGCGGTAAACCGAACCTCCACTCAAATGGCAGTTTCCAATGGCCATGTGAATTTGTGAACGCATAGAACACTGTCTCAGACTAAATATCCTCATCTGCAAAATCAAATGGAGGATTGGCAGGACAGCTCAGACGTCGCGACTCGCCTTTGCATTGTCTTGGCTGGATTTGATTCCAAAACCGAATATAAACACGAGTTCCAATTTACAAGGAACTTCAACACAGGAGGCCATTAGGCTTAACAAAGCTTTGCAATGGTTGTCGGCCTATGGTTCTTTGTCCATGCTCTATCCTTTTAAATCCTGAGCATCAAGCAAGGAAGCAGCGCATGGTGTTTATTTTTATTATTATTTTTTTTTATAATTCTCGATATTCAGTCTAATTCTTGCTTTTTCTTCTTTTTCATCTCTCTATTCCTCTTTCATTATCTATATCTCTAAGGAGAAGTGAATTCTTGCAGAAGTTTTTCTGTTAGGCTCACTTGGCTGCATCTGCATGGGTCTGAGGGTTGTGGAGTAGCGGCTGAAACCCGAATCCTATCCAGGTTCCTCCTAATGACTCCATCTTTGCTCTTTACTTCTTCGGATTCCTTCTTGGTCTTCCGTTTCAGTATGTACGACTCGGCACAGGTTTGAACCACCGACCTCACAGACTCTCTTTTACCATTGTAGCACCCAGTCTGGTTGACAAAAAAACTGTCCAACGTGGGGCTAGTCCTGATATTTCACAGGTAGGGCATTGCATCATCCATGAGAGGGATGTTCAGCTAAGTATCCCATGCTCTACTGGATGTTAACGTTCCCACAGTAACATTGGAAAACAGTTGGCCACAGGATGCCGGTACCCTGTCCAAATTCCATGTTTGCTGGGAAAAGTAATGGCAAACCAACCAATGTGGTCCCTGCCTCAAGACCGCTTCAACGGCACCAATGCTCAAGAGAGAAGAGAACATGGACGACCATGAATGAAAGAGAACATGGACAAAGGACAAAGAGATTAGCAAAAAAAAAAAAGAAATGTAAATATCCAGCAATGAAAATGAATTGCGAGAAACTTCCAAAAGTATTTCTTGAATTCTCACCTTACTCTAAGAGGATTAGAGTTCATAAATTAATGTGAACATATACACAACCACTTGGGTTTATTGGAAAGAAAGATCAAAATAAAAATAATGTTCACAGGACACACTGTGTATTCATTGTGTGTAAACAAATATGATTCATGTTACAATCCGATTAACACTCCCATAAGTTACATGTTTATGGGAAACACCACCTGTACGTTAATTGATCATACAACGTCTTGGTCGCTTATCAGCCATGAGCACACAACCCACTATACAGGTGGGTTACGTCCAACTCGACACATGTACCAAAAGGCTCGATTGGTACAAGTCGGAGGAGAAAAAGAATAGAACAAAGGAAAGATGTCATAAAAGAAGAAGATTGAAGAGAGGATGGAACATGAAAAAAAGAGGTGTGAAAGAGGAGAGAAATAAAAGGAGAGAGAGAGAATTTTGAATGACAGCAAAAGTTGACAAAGACAAAGACAGATGCCATGGCGTCAACACATCACAGTGCTCTCAGGTTACAGCTTGAGGAAGGCCAAAGGGTTGGCAAAAGAATTTGTCAGACTTGCAAGCAGTGACCCACAGCACAACAGGTTTACAGAGTCGCTCGGAAGCTAACGCTGCGTATCTGCAGTAACAAACATGGCGTGGGTACAGAGGGAGGGACTGCTACTTGCTCTCCCACTGTTTGCTGTTCCTCTTGCTTTATATTTTTCCTACAGTGTTTAATATTCGAGGAGGAGCTTATTTGTATACGTCATATTAATTATATGCTCAACAAGGACATGAGGAGACCTTACAACTTGGGGCAGGTTATAGTGTGTGTGTGTGTGTGTGTGTGTGTGTGTGTGTGTGTGTGTGTGTGTGTGTGTGTGTGTGTGTGTGTGTGTGTGTGTGTGTGTGTGTGTGTGTGTGTGTGTGTGTGTGTGTGTGTGTGTGTTACATGAAGGAGTATGGTGAGGGTAGACAACTGAAAAGGCATGAGTAGCATGACTGGAAAGGAGAGGGTATATAGTACTACCAGTCAACCAAACTACCTGTGGTGAGGGAAGAGCAGGCCATGTAACTCGGCTTCCAATAAAATTTCCACTTATATCTTAAATCCTTACAAATGGTCAAGGTTACAGGGAGGGAACCAACCACAAACAACCATGAGTTGGCAACCACCCTGCAGGCTTTGAGGGCCTAATGGCCTCCTCCTTCATTGAAGTTCCTTGTAAGGGAGCTCACATTATTATTATTCATGACAACATTATTCATCCTGTAGCTGTGTCCTTAAATTTATTTGGGATCATTTTTCTGGACATTCATTGAAGTACTATTTCACACTTCTCCTTTCTTTGGATGGACGACTCAAATGAGGACACAACCACAACAAGTAGAACTTTAAGTGACATTGTGGTTGCAGCCACAGAACCATTCTCTGAGCATCTCTTGCCAGGGGGAAAAAATGATCTGGTATTGAATTATAATTTTTGGGTGTGAGAACTATAACACATGTTAGAACTATTAGAGAGTTTCATTTATTTATTTAATATATTTATTTATTTATACAGAGAGGGAAGCTCATGGTAAAGTTGACGACAAGAGAGATGAGATAGCCTGGGTTTGAATAGCAACGCAGCGATAAACAGCTGGTGTTTCGCAGCCAAGGCGATTCACATGCATGATGAGGCATGAATGTGTGTGTGTGTGTGTGTGTGTTATCCCTCAGATGGACATTAAGTCAGGTGACCCGTCTGCCAGAATTAGTTGATGGACGTTAAAGATCCCATTTTCCCATTCGTGAATAGTAGGCGAGCTCTGAACAAATGTCAAATTCCCGTTCTAACCCTACAGGAGGTGCAGCATCAGAGGCCTGCACCCCCAGCAGATGATGCTGCCCACAACCAAGTGTAGAATATAAAATAAGAAGAAGAAGAAGAAGAAGACGAAGAAGAAGAAGAAGAAGAAGAAGAAGAAGAAGAAGAAGAAGAAGAAGAAGAGGGCTGAGAATTTGACACAACAATGGAGCAGAGGGAAACTGGCAGATAAAGAGGGGGGAATTGGACAAGAAACAAATAGATGGGTAACTACAATCAGCAAGGAAACGTTGGCATTACAAGGGAACAAAGGGAATAAGCAGACAATGGATGTGAGCAAACAGGACAAAACTGACAAACATGTTAAATGTGTAAAAGTGCAAGTGAACTGGAGAGGAAAGTCAATGAAAGAAGAAGGGACCAGGAATAAGAATAGGGAAACTCAGGACAAGGTGATAGTTTACCAACTTCAAGGAATGGAGGAAAAACGACTGATCATAATCAGGGAGGTGAGTCCACAGTTGATAGAAGACAGAAAAGTGGAGGTGAGGAGTTAACACATATTTGGGGAGGGCAGGAGGTAAGGATTTCTGAGTAAATGAATGTGACTGGATGGAACCTGAATGTAATGGATGTCAGCTTTACATAACGATCAGCCCAGGGATTATCTTTTTTTTGTTAGTCCAAGGAGCTCCAAATAGTGCACCTCTCCAAAGAGGGTGATTACAGGAATAACCTGGCTGGTAGTCATGTACGTTTTTTATGGAGACACAAAGTGAGTGAGTCAGAATTGGAGTGATTGAATGACATAATCCAGGTGAGTGTCCAATTTCATATTTTCTCGAGATCGGTGGACAAGGATGCGGCTGCAGCCGAGGTGAGTAGATGATAAATGGGGTTTCTGGGACTTCCATTCAAATGAATGGGGGGAAAAGGAAAAACTTTCTGACCCAAACCCCAAAAGCCCAAAACGTGAGACTGATCTTCTCTCCACCTATCCCTTTCCCTCCCATACAAGCAAATGTAAAATTGAGGCTGATTTTCTCCCCACCTATCCCCTTCCCTCCCATAAAAGCAAATGCAAAATTGAGACGATGAAAGATTGAGACACTGATTAAAGCACTTCTTCCCTTTTATATTTTCATTCCACTCAAAGAGCGAACCAACGAATATTTGCCCATGTTCTACTTCAGGGAATAACTTCATTTTCTTATAACATTCATTTCCATCGAGTATATTCACAAAATAACTTGGAACGTAGTTCTTGGTTCTTTGTTGAGCAGAAATTAAATGATAAACTTATCTTTATGCTCTTATTTGACTACCTCCTGAGCAACATATAATTTTGAGATTGTCATAAATTGTTTTTCCATTATTCAATTGATAACTATCAAAGTTTTCAGTCCATTCAAGGGGTTTTTTTTCTTTACATCCTCTAACTTATTTGTAATTAAATTTATCCATTTATTTGTTTTATCTACTTTTACCTGGTTATTTCTTCAATAAGACTTATTTGATATTTCTCACATTCTTTATATTTCCCATTTAAATACCAAGGCTGATTACATCTACACTCTTTGCTTTGGTTATTGCTTTGTTCTATCATTTATAAATGAGTAAAACAATGGCGGTAGCCTAATAAAATTCCCAACCCAATATCTAAACACTTATACTTATAACCAGAAGGGAAACTATTGATTCCATTCTCTAAAATATATCTTTTATCATCAAAAGCTCCAAATTCTTTCTTATTTATCTCTTCTGTATATAATTGATGTTCATAACTTCTTATTGTATTCATTTTTCTGTCCTCTTCCTTCTTTAAGGTTAAACAGTTGTAATAATGTTTAAAGTTTATTGTTTCCTTGATTATATTTTTCTTTATTCCCTTTCGCTTCTTATCACACCTTTCAATGTTATTATTATCAAAAAACATAAAAGCATAAGACTTTGATCTCAATCCTATAAATTCACTCATGACCTTCCCACCCAATTAATCTTTAAACTTCCCAATAACATTTTTATTCTTTGATGAAAACAACACATCACCTGACTTATAATTACTTGCATCATATATATCAATATTATCAATCATATCCTCATATACATCACTTGTCTTAATTTCTAATATAAAACTATCTGAATCCATATATAACAATGAAACATTATCCTGATACTTTGATTATAAATTATTAGAGTAATAGTTATACATGAATGACTTTGAAAAGTCAAGAATTGATATTCCTATATAAATAGGTTTATCCATTTCAAGACTCTCTTTTTTCAAATGAAAAGCACAAAAGTTCTCTGAAAACACCTCCGCTCGCTCAAAACTTGGTCTATTAATTAACTTTGAAGCATGTTTCCAAGATGGAGCATGTCTTATGTTTTGTCGATTCCTAACATTTTCCATAGTCTTTCCAAACACAGCATTATTCATTGATTTATAAAAGTCCTTCTCAAAATCTGTTTTTGCTTCTGTTCTCCTTTTTGCATTAAAATCAACATACTTTTTTTTTACCAATGAATATGTTTAAATTTCAAAATCCTATGAATTTTCCTCACTCTCAACCCAGCAGATAAATATTGTCTCAAGTTCCTTTGATGCAAAACATAACTTTCTTTATCATTTAACGTAGTAAGTAGTTTTTCTGGAGATTTACCTTTTATGCTGAATGACTGTTGGTAATCACTGAACCATTATTTTCTTGGACTTTCATTATCAGGGGCATAAGGTCAGTCTATATGTTTGTGATAAAGTTCTTCTGGATATTTTTAATCAACCTCAAAATAATAACCAATTTAGCTTCATCCAATTCTTTTTGAGAGGAGACAACAATGTCTTGTAAAACTTTTTCATAATGTTTTTCTTTAAGCCATTAAAGATTTCCATAAGGTAAAGATTGAGACATACCCACCCATACAAATTGTTAGCATCATAATACATTAGGTAAGAGATGTCCTCATTCTTATTATAATCAGGAAGATATTTGTTGTTTGCTTTAGCATATCTCTTGGAACATACTTGAGATATTCCTCCTCGTTTAGCCTTCTCTGTCATTAACAGCATATCATTATCACTGATTAATTCCAAATTCTGTTTTGTCATTTTTAACATAGCACTCCAAGCCAAACTCAGGGCTGTGTAATAGTGAGCAGGATCTAATCCATCAGAATTTTTCTTATGACAGACTGTTCTAAAAGTTTCAAACACATCAGCCAATAACAATACATCAGTTTTAAGAGACAAATCATGATATTCTCCAAGATTCTTTATATTAAACTTCTCCCAAACCGTTTTAGCTTGTGTATAATCTCTATCGGAAATATGAGTTTTATTCAACTTGCTGTAGAAACTTTCCCTTGAAGGAAGTTGTGTTTCTTTAAACTTCTAAAATGAATCCATGCAGTCATACGGATATATTCCCTTTTGTGATAAGAGATCAATCTCTTCTTGACTTGAGAAATGTGATTTAAGATTCAGTAAGGTTTTAAATTTTGATGCTAAGTTAGATAATGGAGTTGCCATAAACTTGTATGTGTCAAGAAATCTGATATCGGTTATGGGGGATGTATGAATTGTTTTTGTGAATGAGATGTATTTTTGATCTGTGTTCGGAATGGCAGAAATATCTCCAGATGTCTTTGAAAGTTCATTTATAAATAGATGTGTGTCATAATGAGCGTTGTTGTGAAGAAAGACAGGAATAAAGTTTGGGGGCTTGTAGTTAAGATTACAACAGGAATGAGCTGGACCTTTATATTTTCCAGTAAGATGACAATTATCCTGAACTTTGACATTTCCCTCAATTTTCTCCTCACAAATATGACAGATACTGTACTTTCTAAATTCCGTTTTCTGTCCCTTTGTTAATGACATTGGTTTATAGGTTTTAACCATTATTTCTCTAAGTCTTATGCAGTCTTTTTCCAAATGTCTGACAAACTCCTCTGAGGCATCTTCTCCTCTATAAAGTTCTAACTTGTTGTATTCATCACCAACAGATGATTTGATATAATAACAGAAACCACAAGGAGTATGTTTTTGATGTTTATTTGTGTCTGATTTATTTTGATTTGGAGAAAATGTATCTGTTTTTTCAAGGATACTTTCAAAATCAGCATATATCACAAACGGATGTTTTTATAGATTTGTTAAAATCTTTGAATGATATGTTTGAACCTGCTTTTGGGAAATTTATTGTGGTTGAATTATGATGACTGCTATATTTTAATGTTGATTTAATCGTTCTTTTGTATGAAAGGAGTTGAGACATCTTTTACAAGGATACGTTTTACATTGTCTCTTGTATATTTGTGATTTGGTTCATCTTGATAAATTTTTGATGAAAACATAATATGATTTTTCCTTTGAAGTAAAGTAGAGAAGGTCAATGTGTGTTTCATAATTTTTATAGTTGTTTGAAAATGTTAATGTCTGAACTTTGTTTGTATCCGTTAATCCATATATATTAACACATCGATTATTAATTTTATCAAATTTAGGAATATCTCACAATGGCATAGGAAACTTTAAATCTTTAACATTTAATGTATTCTCGTATTTATTATAATGTTCAACCCTTTCAGGTTTCCACTGTGGAGGAGGTAAGTGAGCAAGAACAGACCATAGAAAACATTTATTATCTTTGTTTTGAATATTAAGAACCGCTTTCTTAAGTTTTATCTCTTTTAGTAAATCAATATAAGAAGAAGCCTGAAGAGGATCTGATTTTAAGATGTGCATATCTAAAAAGATTATTTTTGTCAGAGCAAATCCACTACCTACTACAGTGTTATCAACATCTTGTTCTTGTATCTGGAGTTCATCGTAAACATCACATCTTACAAAATCTTGAAATGAGATAACGTGAGGGTTTGTCCTCATATGGGGAGTAGTTTCATTGCCTTCTCTTACCACATTAAATTTTACTCCCATATAAAACTTAAAAGTTTTCAATTCACTTCATGTGTTTTTAATTATAGTTTCAATAATTTGTTAAACCACATCAACAGCTTCCATGATTGAAGATGGTCCAGGGTCTTGAAAGCGAAACAATCTTATTTTTGTTTTTGCATCCTTTAAATGCCCCATCAGTGTTTTCAATGGAGAATTTAGTTGTACCTTCCCTTTCTTCATTGTTCTTGTGTTTGCGTGATTGAAGGTGTTTACTATAATTTTTTTTAAAGAATATCATTATCACATCAATCACAATGTTTTGTTTCTTGGTCAAATGGAGATATTCGTCGAAAAGATTGAATGTGTGTTTGTTGGTTTGAACTTGTTTTTGATAACATTTATATTCATGATTACAAACATCGCAGTACGTTGTATTCACCCTATTTACATAACAAAACTTTGCTTAAAATAAAATTTTCTTGATGAAAATCCATTTTATTTATAGGTGAATCTGTGCTTAAAACTATTTTATTCTCCAACTTTTTTCACTTAATAAATACAATGTATCAAGACACAAAAGACAAGTTTCAACCAATCTCTTCATTTGTTAAAGATACTGAGAATATGTCAAGGATGTAAAATTGAATAAAGATAAATATAACAACTATTGGATAAAAACAATTATGGTGAATAATATGAGTTCTTCAATTTCCTTCAGTGTAAGGGCTTTTAGTATATATGGAAGAACACCAATTAAAGTAGCTCGAACAAAAGTTTCTCCTCTCCTTCTGGCAATATATTCAAAACTAGAAAAAGCAATGAAACAAGAAAAAAGTATCAAAAAAGAAAAACCTCATGGATGAAGCTTCAGAAAGAAAAGATAAGACAATCTGTAATATGCAAGGAGAAATTTGTATTTTTTTCAACAACCCTAAAGATGTAAATCCTGATGAAATAAAGGATGTTAATATATCAGGTGAAATGACATTTCGCTCACTGGTAGTTAAGGAGCATGTTAGAATTACCTTTAGCATAAAAAATGTCGTAATTGAACCTGTTAATGAAAAAAAAGTATATAGATATAGATGGTAATGTTTTTTCTTCAAATTAAATAGGAGTCATTATTCAACTGAAGATTTTGAAGATTATGAGAGTGATAATTGTATCTCTATTGGAACATAAAACAGTTGATACCAAGAGTTTGTGTTCAAACGATAGTTATGAAAGCAGTTTTATAGAAGATTGTGAAAGCACCAATGAAAGTACCTAACATGATACCGAAGATTAATTTTATTTGAAGCAAAGTTGTACTTTATAAATATGAATACTTTACTAGATTTTGAGCCACTGAAATTTCTTTATTCTCCACATGACAAATTTGAGAATTGTCCTGCGTGTGAAAGATGGAGATGAAACACAGAGTAAAAAGCCTATAAACAATGTATATTCTGTGATTATCTTCTAATTAATGATAAGAAATATGTATAAAGGAATATAATTCTTTGAGATTTACACTAAAAATGAATTACTTTACAAGATTGATTCAAGAAATGAATGTAAAGTATTAGGTTGATAATTATACACCTTTTTACAAGAGAAGAGACTGAACAAATGACGACCAAGTTTCGTGGATTGATGATTTATATTATCAACGATTTTCATTTTCAGGCAAATATCAACACAAGATATTTTATAAATAAAATAATGTATTATCTTGAAATGAAACCTGAACTTCGGATAAAACAGAGTTTCCAAAAAAGGCAATAAAAAGATTAAATAACCTGTTTTCCAAATATATAAATTAATGATTTTTTACCCATTTGGGAAAATAAGATAAAATTTAACAACCATAAAAAATCTTCCAAATTCATTAAGATGTCTCATAGTTGGTTCAAGTGGATGTGGAAAAACCTGCTTACTTTTAAAAATGCTCCTCACTCCCAACTTTTTAGATTATGATAATTTAATAATTTTCACAAAGTCGAGTTTTCAACCAGAGTATCAACTACTCTCACAAGGTTTTAATGCTGGTCTTCAAAAAGAAGATATAATCGGTTTATTTAAACGTCAAAAAAACCTAAATGATTATAACATTGAAGATATAATTCAACTATTTTCTGATACACAGATATATAAAAAGAAATCAAAGTGATAACTTGTATTCTTAGTGATAATACAGATGATATACCTTCTCCCCAAGATTTGGATAAATCAAAAAATAACATCATTATCTTTGATGGTTGTGTTAATGAGAGAAACCAAATGGTAATGGATAGCGACTGCACAAGAGGGAGCATTCTTCTTGTAATTGTATTCATCTTAGTGAATCATACTTTCAACTCCCTCATTGTTGAATAAGAAACAATGCTTATACTTATATTTTATTCAAGTTAAATTCAATAGATATGAACAATTTTTGGAGAGACAATTGTTCTACATTATGTCGAAAAAGGAATTTGGGGATTATATAAAGCACACGACTGAAAAATATAAAGATATTGTTGTGAAACAAGATGAGATATTAAAATATATATTTTTATTTTATAAACAATTACATATATAAATGACAACTATTATTATAAATCTTGTGGGTAAATCTGCTTCTGGAAAAAAAAAACTTTCATAAATCAAGGTTCTTGGATAGTACAAATGAAAATATTGTAAATTTGCTTAAAAGCACCATGTAGTTCGTATTTTATCAACAACTAGAGCAATAAGACCTGGAAAAGTAGAAGGTGAAGATTATTACTATATTTCAGAAGAGGAATATCTGTGATTGAGGTCAAATATTTGAGGAGGTTTCTCTTGGTGCAACAAAATATTCACATTGTAAGAGCGAGTTAAAGCAACTAAAAGCTGGTGGTCTTGGGATATTAGAAACTAATCCAGAAGGAATGAGACAAATTATTAAACATCTGAGTGGTTATGGGGTTAAGATTTTGTCATTCGGTTTTGATGTTGATGAAGAAACTAAACACAAACGTATGAAAAGCAGAGATACAAGTATTAGTGAAGAAGAAATTACAACTCGTATATATGTTAATAAAGAATTTGATGAAATATTTTAAGAAAAGGATTTATTTGAACACATCTACTTTAATGATGAAGAAAAGGAAAATTTCCCTGTTGACCTTTATAATTCAGTGAATGATATTTTCCAATAAATAAATGGATGTCAAAGAAAGAGCAAGAAGATTTAAGGAGCATCAAGAGTTGGTTTCAAAAGTTGTAAAACAACAGGAAGACATAAAGAAGAAACGCAGGCAGAAACTAATGGGTGAAGAAGCATTTGAAAGAAAATGAGATAAATTTTTTAAACCACTTTAAAAAACTTCTCAAGAAAAAATTAACAAAAGATGGAAAACAAGGTTCAACTGTGAGGGATGAATCAAAGTATTTTGATAAACCATTGCATATGAAAAATAAGGATGATAGAGTATATATTGATCTGCTGGACTCTATTAATTATAGGGTTCATCTATCTGGTAAAGGTAGGAAGAATGAGAAGGAGAAACACATTATTTCAGGCTTTAAGTAGCCTTGGTTCAGGTGTTAGTTTTCTTCCAAATGACCCATCACAATTAGTTAATAGACTGTTATTGCTGTTAGGTAGTAAGAAGGATGGAAAAAAATTTTTTAATGAAGCATCAGCAATTTTAGACCAGTTGATGAACATGAAAATAATAAATAAATGTCAATACAAAGACATTTTATCTCATATTAAATAAGATGAGAAGCACAATCCTTAGTTTTAATTTCACAACAAGCGACCACCCATCTTCATTTCCATACCCACGACAACTTGACGCAAAAAAAGAATATGAGGCGTCTTTATTGTCCATGGAAACTTATAATACCTTATTTAATATCACCGAGAAAAATGACAAGTTTAGTTATAATCCGGGAAGTGGATACAAAACGATAATAGTTTCACCCGGAGCATATGAGATTTATCAAATATCTTCCGAAATCGCTCCCATTATGACAAACAGGGTGATGAACCAAAAAATATTGTTATAGATATTCAAAAACATACTACAAAATGAACAATTAAACTTTAAAATAACTACAAGGTTGATTTCACAATTGATAATTCATTTAGAGAGTTATTGGGTTTCTCCTCAAACAAGATTGAAAGTAATGAGAAGTTTTACAGTGATAATGTCATTCAAATATCCTCAGGCATAAATTCGGTATGAATTCACTGTGATTGGATTGATGGTGCTTATTATGATGGAATAAGAACAAATACAATATTTTCATTCAGTGCATACTCAACCCCAATTGGTTTTAAATTCAATATGGAACCCAAAAATCCGGTTTATCTACCTGTGTCAGGAAAAACCATACACAGAGTAAATTTTAGGATAACCGACCAAGACAATCGCATGATTTCTTTTAATGGAGAAATTATCTCCATCAAAATTCACCGACGTGAAAATTTCCAATAAATAAATACGATGATTATTGTGAGGAAACACGAGTTGGGAAAATATAAAATAATTACAGGGGATGGGATGTTCCTTTCCCCATACAAAGGGCAAAGGTATGCATCTTGGTAGAGGATACTATAAACCGAAGAGACAAAGGGGTGTAGGCCATCAATTTCAAAAAAAAGGAGATGGGATAATTGATACTCTCATGGTGTAATGGGTATAGGTTCAACTATTCTTAAACATAAAGACCTAATTGGTTCAACTGCTTCTCCTGTGGGAAATGTAGCGGGTGCTATAAAGAGTATAAAAGATGCCAAAAAGGAATCCCATAAATTGCAAACAATAAAATAAATTAAGAAAGGCAAAACTCAGTTGTCTCTCCAAGAACGACAGAAAATAATTCAAATACTTGGGTCAGGGTTTCAAAAGTTTTAACATCTTTATTTCCTAAATAAATACAAGTATGGAAGCAATTGATAGTATCTATGATTTGCATGATACCATTGTTATCTCAAACTCAACTAAAAAATAAGACGACTTCAAGGTAAATGCCATTACTGGAACAGACTGGAATACAAATGGAACAAAAAGTTTTGAAATAAATAATCAAAAAACTTCTTTGAATCGAGCTGAAAGTTTCTTGTTGTGTAAATTTACATTCACTAAGGCTGGGAATAACACAAACGCTACACTCGTAAATGATTTCTTCTGAAAAATGGTTGATAGTGTTCGTTTGTACATTGGAACACAAGAAGTTGAAGTGGTTGATTATGTCTCTGCTCCATCTGAAATGATGAAATTTACATGATATTAATTTAGTGCTAGAATGGGATAGGGGGCTGTCGAAGGTTTTATTCCTGATGTGGCAACCGGTACAAACACAGACCCCTGATATAGTCAAAGGAAAGGAATGTATAATGATGATACAAAAGCAGGTAATAGTTTTACTGTGGCAATTCCTCTTAAAGGTAGATTTGGATTTTATGATCATGATAAAGTTCTGTATGGTCTTAAAATTAGATTTCAACTGCAAAGGAATGATAATGAAAATAGATTGCTTTTTGGTGTGGCTAATGCTATTGATGATCAGAATAAATTTCTAATTGATGAAATTAGTTGGTATATTAGTGAATATACTCCTAATCTTAAAACAGAAGAGATGTTGAATAGAAGACTTAACTCAAAGAAGCCACTCAATGTATCATACCTCAAAAGAAGATGCCAACACGTTAAACTGAACCAAACCACTTACACGTGGAATTTGGGTGTTCTGGAAGGAAAGCCACGATATCGGTGGCTCATTCAAAAAAAAAAAACAGATGGTGATACTGCTCCTGATGAGAATAATACATTGAGTGATAATGCTAAGGTGAAACAACCTCGTGTTTCTCCAGATGGAACATTTTATCCATGAGATAGATTGGAAATTAATTGGGGAAAAAAGTGATTATGCTGAAGCATACAAGTCTTACCAAAATGTATGTGAAAGCAATAGAAATAAAGAACCCATTTTGGATATGACAGCATTTAAAAGTCTGTATACAATCTATGCAATTGACCTGAGTGCTCAAAAGGAAACTATAAAGTCTAATGGAGTGGATACTTCCCTATACATTGAAAGAGAAGAGAGTGAAGAAGTTGATATATATTGTTTGCTTTTGGAAGAAACAGAATTACAAATTTATACAGATAATGGTGTTATGATTAGTCTCACATCATTTTTTTGATAAATAAATGAGTAGTAAAGTGCCAACTGGGTTATACGTCAATCAAATCAATCTTCATAAACTATCATCTTGTATTCAAAATCAAAAGCCTTGAAGGATTAACATTAATACAATTCAGAGAAAAGGAGCAGTAAGAATTGATGTTTTGCTCACAAGAGAACAGGTTAAAATCTTGAACAATACTGGCTCAATTAAAATTAAAATGTTAAAACCAATGTTGAAGAAATATTCAATAAGAGAGACGAGTGGAGGATTTCTCCCATTTGTAATTCCTTTATTTGCTGGTTTCAGTGTGGCTGGAGCATTGACGGGTGGTATTTCAGCAGCGGTGAAAACTTCCAACGAAAGGAAGGCTCAACTCCGGGCTCAAAAATAATTGGAAAGACGTAACAAAGAGTTGGAGAAACAAATTAGTGGAAGTGGTGTAATTGTAGATTTTGCTGAAAAAACTTGAAAGTCTGCCTGATAAAGCTAGATTGTTAGTTGGAGATATGCTTTCTTCCATCGCACAAGCAGGTGTAAAATTAACTAAAAGGGGTAATGGATTATATCTTTCTAATAAATGAATGAGCATTGATGAGTGGTTTGAAGAATTTGGAAAGAATACAACATCAAATTTAGAACTTATCAAATATTGTAAGAAATTAAAAATTCATAACATGGTTATTTGTCTGAGAGATTAATTAACAAATGTGTCGAAACATACAAAGAATATTATTATGAACTTAGAAGATAATAATGGGAACGGTTCTCATTGGGTTTGTATTTTTAATAGTCAAGGCAAATATTATTTTGATGGTTTTGATCTTCCACCACCTGTTGAAGTAATAAAATTCTTACAGAATGGTGTTTATCAAACTTTTCAATTCCAAAAATTAAATTCCAAGTGTTGTGGTCAATTATGTCGATATGTGTTGTTTCAACTCAACAAAAATTAATTTTTTAATAACATTATTTTTAATCTAATATAAATGACATATGTTGGGAAAGATGGTTCTATCTTTGGTGTATCCCAAGAACTGGATATTGATTTATCAAATTATTACACAAAGGCACAGGCTGAACGACAGAAATATAGCATAGCAAAAAATATTAATATGAAAAATGCTTATAAATTAAAAAATTATCCAAGCCCAACTGACACGAATGACTTGGTGAGATTAAGTGATTTATCACAATATATATCCTTAAATAAAACAGCTGTGTATTCCAAAGATACAGAAGTGTTGATTTTATCTCTGGGTCATACAGAATTCACAGTTCCAATTAAAATAACATTTTATAAAGAAGGGTGTATCATTTGTATGAGAATAGAACAATGGGGGTATGATATGAATGATTTAGGGTATAAATGGTCATTTCAAATTAACCGAGAAGACCTGGAACAATTAAATCAGTCTCATAAGGAAGAATATTATCCACTTTGTGCCGAGAATGAGTTTTGTGGAAGCACGATTCGTAAACAACAAATAAAACAATTGAATAAGAGTAAAATCAATAATGGTTTGCCATAGTTTATATCACTAGTACGGGCCCGTAGGGGTAGGCCCGTAGGTGCATACCCGTAGGTGAGTGCCAGTATGTGCAGCCCTCTCTCGCCCCTCCTCTCTTCCCCCTAGTCTCGCCCTTCCTCTCTCCCCCATCCTCTCTCGCCCCCCTCTCTCGCCCCCTCCCCCACTAGTCTCGTCCTTCCTCTCTCCCCCCTCCTCTCTCGCCCCTCTCTCTTGCCCCCACTCTCATCCCCCTCTCCCGTCCCCCTCTCTCACAGATATTGGTCGACAGATAAATGGCCGTAACTTGGGAACCGCTCGTCCGATTAATATCAAAACTCGAAAAGGCATATCCGTGGGTCCCCAGCAATATTCCTGGCAATTTTCAATCAGATCAGACCGTCAATCATGCAATAAATAAATAAATAAATAAATAAATAAATAAAATAAACAAACATTAATTCTGACGTCATTCGTGACGTAATAGCACCGTGTCTTGTCATTGGTCGACAGATAAATGGCCGTAACTTGGGAACCACTTATCCGATTAATATCAAACCTTGAAAAGGCACATCCACGGTCCCCAGCAATATTCCTGTCAAGTTTCAATCAGATCGGACCATCAATCGTGCAAAATAAATAAATAAACAAATAAATAAATAAACATTAATTGTGACGTCATTCGTGATGTCATAGCACCGTGTCTTGTCATTGGTCGACAGATAAATGGCTGTAACTTGGGAACCGCTCGTCCAATTGACATCAAAGCTCGATAAGGCACATCTGCGGGTCCCCGGCAATATTCCTGGCAAGTTTCAATCCGATCGGACTGGTGATCGTCCGGTTATTAATAATTTGGGAAAAAATTGGCATGATAAGGTGAGAAGGTGGAACGACACCTTCAGCTGCCATATATACACCTTTTCAACACTGAAAAAGCAGTAAAATGGCCGTAACTTGGGAACCGCTCGTCCGATTGACATCAAACCTCGAAAAGGCACCTCCGCGGGTCCCCGGCAATATTCCTGGCAAGTTTCAATGAGATTGGACCGGCTGTCGTCGAGAAACGGCGGTCGCAGACAGACAGACAGACAGACAGACACACAGAGATTGCTGGAATTATAGATAGATGAAAACACAAAGAACAGGATTATATATAATAAGTGATGGATGACGTGTCATTTTCGACTATGTCGATTGTTTCATTTGCTGATGGATGCGACTGTGGGCAGTGAGACCAGCTTTGTTTGCACAAGGTCAGTCGCAGACACCACAACAGAAACCGGTTTCCGCTGCCTTGGATGGAGAGCATTCGTGCAGCAGTTATTTGCACGATGGTCATCCACTGCAGCTGAAACATATAATAAGTAATGGAATACAAACTGATTTTACGATGGGAAAATGGGGAGGTATTTTCTGTCATTATATTAATCTGTCATATATTTCTTATACATAAATGACAGCAAGAAGGCTTCAAGAAAATTATCATTTCTGTGTCCAAGCATACCTTCAAGAAAAGGGTATTCGGTATTTTCATAAATATGTTCTACAACATAAGAATGAGGTATTTTCAATAAAAGATTGGCTTTATACTGATGTTAATAAACCAACAATTTTGATTTCACTAAAATGTTACAAAATGTTAAATAAATAAAGTCAAGAAAACGCAAGGCTCTTTTCGAAAATCAGAAGAAATTTTTTTGGTTTCCTGTTGTAAACATTTTTATTTTGGATGGAGGAATATTCAGTAATCCCAATGAATACATGAATGATATTCTATGGGGTGAAAGTGTTTCAAGGATAGTAAGGGATGAGGAAGGAGTTGAAGAAACTGAGAAGAGAGAGAAGGAGGAGAGGGAGAAGAGAGAGAAGGAGGAGAGGGAGAAGAGAGAGAAGGAGATATGGAAACCAGTGAGATTATAAAAAGATCAATGGTATTACAGAAAATAAATATATCTCAACACACCGAGGAGGAAAACAAAGAATTGGCAAGTCCATTAGAAATATATGAGTCAAGACTATTAACATCGTTTTCAGGGAGAAGATTTAAACGAGAAAGTGGAGATAAAGAAGAGAAAGAAGGAAAAGATTATATTATTGATGATGTTGGTGTTATTGACTTTGATTAAAGGTTTACATTTTTTTTTCTTAAATAAATGGAGGAGAGAGCGAAGACATTTCTAAGGATTAATTATGTTTTAAAAATTAAGATTCAAATGTGCATGTTGGAAACTAAAAAGGTTTTTGCACTTTGTCGGAATTTTTCACATAAATAAATGAGTTATTGTCTAAAATGTAAAAAGAAAACCAACAGTAAAAATATCTCGTATGTTAAAAGTAAAAATAATGGGGTTATACAAAAAGGTACATGTTCGGTGTGTGGCTCAAAAAAATGGTGAATTCACCAAACACAAACAAGGGGGAGATATACAAAAGTTTTCATCAGGAAGTAAATTTACAATAACTGGAATACCAGGGGAATTGCATCTACCAGGGTATTCTTTCTGTCGTCCAGGAACAAACTTGAATAAAAGATTAGATGAGGCTGACAATCCTAAACCATGGAGCAAACCTTTCAATAGGGTTGATGAAGTGTGCATGAGGCACGATATTGGTGATGGAAATAGCACAACGTTGGAAGAAAAACAAGAAGCCGATAGAGAAATGTTGTATAATTTGTCTCTGATACAAAATCCAACATTGAGAGAAAAAGTTGATAAGTTCTTTATGAAGAAGATGATCAGTGCTTAATTGAAACTTGGGCTTGGAAGTTCAAAAAACTTAAAGGCTATAATGATATCATTAAGATTGAAGAGCAATTAGCTGATGAATTACATAAACCAATATTCACAAAGTTTCATAGAAGGAAGGTTTATTCCAAGGAAGTTGATTATATCTGGTCCGCTGATTTGATTGAACTCAATTATGATAAGGGGAACAAGTATGCTTTCACCGTTATTGATTTGAGGAGGAGATATGCGTGGGTTGTTCCTTTGAAAAGCAAAGCAGGTCATACTCTTATGTTAGCTTTCCAACATATATTCAATAAAAGCAAGAGAAAGCCGAAAAAAATTGTGGACTGATGAGAGTACAGAGTTCTACAATAAAACATTTATGAATTTTCTTTAAAATAACAACATTACATTATACAGCACCTTTAATGAAGGAAAAGCGGTTGTTATTGAGCGATTCAATCGCACTTTAAAAGAGAGACTATATAAAAAATTAACTCAACTCGGCTCTCAACAATGGTTGTCTTTAATTCAGGACATTGTAGATAAGTACAACGACATGATTCATACCTCAACGAAAATGAAGCCAACAGAAACATTTACAAAATTAAAATATGAAAAAGAGACTAATGTCTGAAAGCCTAAGATCTAAGTTGGTGATATAGTAAGAATATACAGGTGGAAATCTCATTTTGAAAAAGGTTATGCCAAGCGATGGACAAATTAAGTTTCTTAAATTGTTGATGTCATCGGTACAGTTCCTTGGACTTACAAATTATGTGATTTAAAGGGGGAAGAGATTTTAGGTTCATTTTATTCACAGGAATTACAAAAGACAAAGATAAATGTTTAAAAAAAAATTTTTGACTCTGCCCCTGTTCTTTCACTCTGCCCCTTTTTGACTCCACTCCTTTTTGACTCCGCCCACACAAGCCACATCCACACAAGCCCCAGCCACATAAGCCACATCCACACAAACCCCACCCACATAAGCCACATTCACATCCATCATATCCACATAATTATTGATTCGTTTATTAGTTCCCACACACAACATGTTTATTTAATTTAAAAAAAATTGCTCCATCCACACAAGCCACATCCACACAAGCCCCACTCACAAAAGCCACATCCACACAAGCCGCACAAGCCACATCCACACAAGCTCCACCCACACAAGCACCACCCACACAAGCTCCACCCACACAAGCCCCACCCACCCACACAAGCCCCACCCCCATGTGTGTCCCCACCTTTGACTAGAGTACCTATATATAGAGAGTAGCGACAACTCAGCTATAGGCGCCATTTTGTTTCACTCTGGATAACGCGCGGTGTGTGCGCTACCGCCGTAGCAGCATGCATGAATGAAGCAATACATCAGGAGGGTGGGATACATCACTGGACATATATATTTATTCTCATGTTTTACTTGGCCAAAGATCTTGATTATAGAATCAATGGGGTTGAAAGTGATAAAATGTTAAAATGCATGTACTCATTACACGGGAAACTCAGAGTAAGTTTGCCAGAGAACGAGACATTTGGGAGAAACTCGGCCTGTGTAGGCTTATGACATGAAGTCGAGCCAAATAAAAATCTCGAGTCCATAGGCCTAAGTTGGGGCCTCAATTTGATCCATACCTGCCCCTACCCATCCTTCCCCACCTCACCCATCTTTACTTTTTTCATCTCACCACATTATCATCTCACCCATAACAAACAAAAACAACAAACACCGATACCTACATGTAATTTATCATCATAGTTACCACCCAACACGCTCTCAAACACACCAAAAAGTGACTATGCCAAAATGATTGTATCAGATTTCAAAAATATCTTAACAATTGAAATGACCCTTTTTTATGGGCAAAGAATAGTTAATTGCACAGGCCTGTTATGCAATTATTGGATGAATCTATGAAGCACGTTCATGTCAAAATGCTTAGGTTAAGTATTCAACTGGTACAATCTTGTGAAGAAACAGTCCATGAAAAATCGCAGTAGGTTTGACTTGCTATTTTATTTCTGTCAACAGTGTTCCATCAATTTGCAAGATGATGAACGATAAAGAAATGCTACAAATTATAAGTACAGGTAACTCTGCTTAACTTGAATCTCTTGGGACCACAGAAATCTGTTCGACGTAGAACAAATCTGCCTCACAGAAGGTAAATAACACGTCTTGCATAATACGGTTTCAAAATTTGTTTAAACTTGTGCGATTATTCGACTTAATAAGGCTGACTTACATGCATGCAGAGTTACCTGTATTGTTCATACACTGCAGGCATTTTCAAATTCAAGTGTATAAATACGTAATATCATGATTAGTTATATATTAGTGTTTACAGCAAAATTAATTTTGGTGAAATATTAACAACTTGACAGCAAGTTTTCAAGACAATACTACATGATTGATGATTCTGAACAAAAATGGAAATACACCAAATGAAAGTATGAAGGTCAGAGATTGTAGGCTAGATTTTTTTATGAAACCCCATCTAATGTGTTGCCATGGTAACCAAATAAACAGACAATTCATTACAAATTGTGTATTTTCATAAGAATGTGCAATTAAGTGATAAATATCTAAATTAATTGGGTTGCTAAATAATGATTGCCCATATTGTTAGCTTTCTAGATGCCAACATCCCAGACTACCATTGATCCTTACTGGGGTTATGATAATAAATAAGATCAACGGCATGCATAAAGAGGGCCCCCAAATTTAAAGCATTTCATTTTTGGGGCAGGCGTGGGGGCAGTGGTTCTATAGGTCATTTTTTGTTCCAATTTAATCATACATGCTATAAATCAAATAAATCAATAATAATATCAATTGCTGCTATGATTGATATAATTCTTATTACAATAATCTTTACCATGGTAACACATTCAACGCATATACAGTAAGACTTATATACCATACATGTCAATGTCCATATGTGTACATTATTTTGCCCTTTTTTTTAGTCTAAAACTTGACTGATTTTTGGTCAACATAAGAAATAGACAAATACCAAAACTCTCTACTATGCTGCTAGATTAGAAAAATAACTGTATTCTAACTTAAGATTGGTACTTGTCGAGCCACGGCATGCACCATTTTCGCTATACACCAAGATAGTAATGGGCCTATGAAAGTATGAGTGGAAATTTGAAGCCAAATTTGACATTTTGGACCAACTTTGAGTTTGAACCAAAAATAAAAATGCTGCAAAAGTTCTAGATCTACTACTAGTAGATCTAGACTCTATTAGTTTTTGAGACCCACGGCCAACATTGATGAATGACCTTCAAACACAATTTCACAACATATGAAGGAATGTTTTTTGAATTATTTTTATGTATTACAAAGAATTGGATTTTCATAACAATGTCATAATGATTAATAATAATGGCATTCCAATGAATAAGGTGCGCAGACACAGTCACTTCCTTCATACATACGCTGATATTAATACATGGGACTGATACAGCCCTTCTCTTACCTCGCACAAACATGATGAAGAAGTAGGCTTCCATCCCACTCTGCTCACTTTTTGCTCCCATATCTTCCGTCTTTTTGCATCTGTTGGAAACCTATACATCCTGTACCCCTTCTCAGATTTGTTGCTGCACCCAAAGGCGCAACAACCCGTCATTTTGACTAATAAAGTTTCACTCAGTTTCAAACTCGGTCTCTCTGAGCTCACTCGGTGAAGATCTGGATTCGATGCGTAGCTTGGCGCTAGAGTGTGAAACAAAATGGCGCCCATGTGTCACGTGACCATCAAATTCTGGTCCCCCTATGTCGCTACTCTCTATATATAGGTACTCTACCTTTGACTCACCACCCCCCTCATCCCACCACACACACACGGGGAGGGGAGAGGAGAGAGATGAGGGGGGTGGTGGGTCGTTGGAGGAGCGCACCGACCCCCAACCCTCACCCTCCCCCTCCCATTTACATCTCCTTTACTCTTTTCTTGTAATTCAAAATCAGATAATTATAAGGAAAGCATTTATAATTAAACAAAAGTTATAACATTGAACAAAATCTTCTTTCGCAGCAATCTGATGATTTGTTTTGGTTTTGAAACTTGATCAACATATGCTGTTCAAAACAAAGAGTGAAGAACAATTAGGGTATATAAGGATGATTATATTATGATATTAATAAAATAATAAATATAACATTTACCTCCAGAAGATAGTGTCGTGTCAGATTCCTCCAGAAGATTAAGTTGTGTGTTTGGTTCATCCAGACAGGTGTTTAAACTGAAAAATAATAATAATAATAATAATGAGTCAAAGACAGAGACAGAGACACACACACACATACATGCACACACATATACACACACATATACACACACATATATACACACAAACACACATATACACACACACATATGTACACACACATGCACAAACACACACACACATATATACACACACACACACACACACACACACACACACACACACACACACACACACACGCATATACACATACACACACAAATGCACACACACACACACACACACACAAATGCACACACACACACACACACACACACACAAATGCACACATATTATACACACACACGGAGACAGAGACAGAGCAATAATTTCTCACCTTTGACTCGGCTCATTCAAGGTCAAAGGACGTGAGAGAATTTCTTGCCAGCCAAGAAAAATGCCATTCAATTCTTTTCGAAACGAACAAATGTCTTCAAGGAAGTCATTCGTTTTTATCCACTCGTCGTGTAATTCAAATAACTCATTTTCAACATCAATTATCAACGATGTTCTTATTGGAGACAACCTGTTATAAAAAGACATGCAATAATTATTGGTTGAATAGTGATTTAATTCTGTATAAAACAACAAATAATGAATTGGGTTAAGGATCTCACCTGTCATCTTGTGAAAATGATTGATCCGCAAGGTTGGAGAAATTATCTGCACAATCCATTCTCTGCAAGTTGTTTTAAATAAGCAACTTTATGACGTAATGAGAGATTGCACAACAATGCGTTTTTCAGTGTGTGTCCCACATAGGAAATGACTTCGGAATTTTTTGGCTTTGTTCGGGCGAGGCAGCTTGGCTGACTCCAGACTGACTCATTTTAACATGAAAATGAAAGAGCTTGCTTTGAATGATTTTGAGAAAACCTACGTTTAAAAGCTGTTTTTAGCTAAACTTTGTTCTGTTTGTGTTCTGATGATTTAAGATATAACCACGAGAGACATGGGCACAGATACTTCCTCATTTTGACAGCAAGAGTGTGCTCTTAAAAGCACTTCCCCATTTTACAAAACCGAAGGAGGGATAGCCCTTTCTTTCGTGCTTGAAGAGATAAAGTGAATATACTCGATGGAAATGAATATTATAAGAAAATTAAGTTATTCCCTAAAGTAGAACATGAGCAAATATTTGTTGGTTCGCTCTTTGAGTGGAATGAAAATATAAAAGGGAAGAAATGCTTTAATCAGTAAGTTTCAATCTTTCATAGTCTCAATTTTACATTTGCTTTTATGGGAGGGAAGGGGATAGGTGGGGAGAAAATCAGTCTCCATTTTGGGCTTTTGGGGCTTGAGTCAGAAAGTTTTTCCCCTTCTCCCCCCTCCCCCCATTCATTTGAATGGAAGTCCCAGCAACCCCATTTATCATCTACTACTGAGGTGCTTTCTGTCACTGGGTCGAGTCATATGCAAAGTGAAATAGACCTTTTATATAAACCAGGAATGGGATAGGTCCCAGAATAAACTGGGAAGAAGAGCTGTAAAGGAATTACTTGTAAAGGAACAAGTAATTGTTTCATATTAATAGCTCAAATAAAAACCCTGTTTTAAGGGGACTTAGGGCCGGGATCAAAGATTCCAGGCAACATTCAAACTGCCGAGATTTTCAATACAAACAAAGAAAGTGAATTAAATATAAACAAACAAATACCTATTTTGAGGGGTCAACCCCCTCCCCCGTAGACCCCTTTAATGAGTGCAGATTTTCGTTCAGTCGAAACACTTTGGTACATCATGCGTGATGAAGATTGTGGTCAAGTTTTATCTAAATCGTGTGTGTAGTTTTGGAGAAGAAAGCAAATACCTATTTCAGGAGTCAACCTCTCACCCAGCCCCCCCTCCCCCCCACACCATAGAGCCCCCTAATGAGCGCAGAATTTGATGCAGTCAATAAACCTTCATTCGGCATCAGATATGAAGTTTGTGGCCAAGTTTCATCAAAATCGTGTGTTTGGTTCAAGCGATAATGACTGAAGTGTTTACTGACTGACTGACTCACTCACCTAAGGACACTGCTCAGTCACATAAGCTCACCGGCCTAAAGTCCAGGTGAGCTAATAATTCGTTTTGCTGCCGCTACATTTGACCGACTTCAGAATATATGGAAGGTCAAACATCTTTTGATAATGATGAAAACAAGTGTTTATGAGACTATAGGATATACCTATGCTTCTCGATGGTTAAAAGTAATGGCTCATTAAGACAACAGACGTACGAAGGATATTGAGGACAAAAGAGTTGGCTCAGAAAACGGTTTGATGTAATAATGTAAGAGAAAATAAAATATGACATCGAAGAGACCAACTTGAGCAAGAAATAACACGTGGAAAAAAATTTAAGAGGCAACTTCATTGGTTTGGTCATGTGTTGTGAATGAAGACTTCAAGGATCTCAAATATGATGCTCAATTGTCAGGTAGATTGAAATAATAGTTGTGACAGAATAGTATGCAGGTTGCGCACTTACATTTAAGCTGTCTCGTCTGGGCTCAATTCTCATCCCGACTATAAACTGTCAGATCGAAGCTTCACAGGTAGGTTGGTGCATTACAAATTGCTCCGCCTTTTCGATAAACATTAAGCTGCAGATCTATCTGGTAGCATTAGTTGATGGATATTAGAGATCCCTCAGTGCCTTTCATGAACAGAAGGCGAGTTATAACTGGCACCATGAATAAATTCCAAATTCCTGCCCAAGTCAGCACGAGTCAAATATCAGGCCTGTCGATGCCATTAACGAAGGCTTGAGGGATCTTTGAGGGAGCAGGCCAAATTCTGCTCTTGGCCGATCCGAGAAGAAAGTGGGATTAATTGGCGGTTTTTAAGGAGTAATAGAGAATGGATTGAAAGAGAAGTAGAGGACAGCAACAAGGATGGATCGATATGAATTGGGAGGCCCCGAGGAAAAAAAGTAACAACAAGAAGAAGAGCTACATCCAAAGTACACTGCCCCCCATGCCAAATAAATAAATAAAGAACAAATCCTCCAGCAATGCTGCCGTGCAGTACATGGAGATGGAATTTGGAAGGAAGTGGTGCACAATAATTGATTGATTAATTGAATAATGAAATAACAATCATAAAATAATTAATTTATTAATCAATTTGGCTAATAGCAAACCTAAACCACCACTGTTTCATCTGAATCTGTAACTTTTAGAAAATTAAGTAATCAATTGAAAAATGAAAAATTAATCGATTAATTGATTAATCAATAAATCAAAATACCCTTTATAGCCAAATCACCTGTTCACCGTCGTATCCAAATATCAGCCTCCATGCTCAAAAGGTGCCTGAGATATTTGCCCAAAATGAGAAACAAAATAAGTAATTAATAAATCGATAATAATTAAGTCATTTATGGAATTAATTGATAAATAAAAAAAATTTAAAATGCCCTTTTTTGCGAAAGCACATCTTCACTTTTGTCTCCAAATTTCAGCTTCCTGCTCAAGGGATGGCTGAGATACTGCCTGGACAAACAAGCAAGAAAATAATTAACCAATTATTCAATAAATCAAAAATAGCCTTTACAGCCAAATCACTTGTTCATAGTTGTGTCCAAATATCAGCTTCCTCGCTCAAAACATGCCTGAGATATTGGCCCAGATGAGAAAGAAAATAAATAAGTAATTAATAAATCGATAATAATCAAGTAATTAATCAATTAATTGATAAATAAAAAAATTTAAAAATACCGTTTTGCAAAAAACATCTTTAACATCTACTTTTGTCCCCAAATTTCAGATTTCGAGCTCAAAGGATGTCCGAGATATCGCCCGGAAAAAGAAGAAGCAAGAAAGCAAGAAAAGAACAAATGGAGTAAAAACTGAGTTCTCCATTCCTTCGGTGCCCAGTGATGAGTGATGACGTCATGCATTGCCTGGATATGGAATTGGGAAGGAGCAGTGCACAATATCTGACGTTTGAGAAACCATCATAGATAGAGGATGCTGTCAGACCTTCATTTAACACCATAAATGCGAACAAGTCGAAGGATGACAAATCGATGAAGAAGATAAAGAACAAAATGAAGGGCAAGGATGCATAATTTTTGCCGAGGAGCCAATATGCGGGTGGGTGTATTGTATTTACAACTTTGGTATGACCATATATGATCTCTGGTATTTATTACCTCCGCTACCGAAGATGAAGGAAGTTATGTTTTAACCCCTTTCTGTCTGTTTGTCTGTGTGTCTGTGTGCAGGATATCACAAAAAGTGGCGGACGGATCCGGATGAAATTTTGTGGACAGCTTCGGTGTGCGACCAGGACGAACTGATTAGATTTTGGTGAAGGTTCGGATCCGGATCCTACCAGTATAATTTTTTAAGTGATTCTTCACCATTGAGAGATCAGCCCAAATGAAAAAAGCACGATATCTCAATCAGAGCTTCATGTAACTCTGGTCCCAGAAGGTCCCAAAAGGTTTTATAAAGTTCTATAGGCATTCCATCGAGTCCAGAGGCTTTGCCTGTTGGTAGAGTATGTAGGGCAGCCTGAAGTTCCTCCAAAGTTATTTCCTTGTCCAGTTGTAGACGTACGGATTCTAATAAAGTGGGTAGGAAAGAAGTCAGGGATTCCACAATCTCATTATCAGTGCTCTTGGCTTGGTAGAGTTCAGAGAAGTAATCCTTGAGTGAAACCCTGATGTCTTTTTGGCAGTGCGTTATTCTTCCTTCCTTCGTCTTTAGTGACGCTATCTGCTGACTTGTTTTTTCTGAACTTTCAGTCCAAAGAAGAACTTCGAGGAAGTATACAAGTGATGCAGGTTTTCCATTCAGAGACGGATCAGAGCTCCCTGGCCTGCTTTGCACGGAGTCCAGCAAGAAGGGCTTTTTTCTTTGCCAGCAAAAGGTTGGTCCTTTCAGTATTCGAGGCTGAGAGGTTGGATTGCAAAGATAGTATCTCTCTGGCAACCAGAGATTGAAGGGCAGAGTCATGTCGAGTTTGATAAGCTCCGTATTGCTGGCAGAAGGATCTTATCTGTGCTTTGGCATTGTCCCACCATTGCACAAGATGGGGAAAGGAGGGTTTAAGTTGAAGTAAAGTTCTCCAAAAACATGAAAGGCATCAAGGAACAAATGATCCTCGAGGAGGCTTACATTAAAAGTCCAGTAGGCAGCACCTCAGTTACGAATTGGTAGGTGAATGCAAAGTATGACCATGTGATGGTCCGAGAAACCACTGGGGACAATACCAGTTTGGGTGACAATATTTAAAAAATCATTATTAATATAAAAACGGTCTAACCTTGCGAGGGACAGACAGCCATCAAAACAACGACACCGCGTGTATTATCGTGTTGATGGATTACAAGTCCTCCAAATGTCAATAAGGAAGAAGGTTGTCAAAGTCCTAGTGAGGGGCGTAATGCTCACTGGGTGAGGCTCTTTCCCATGGCAATCAACAGAAGAATCCATCGTGCAGTTAAAATCCCCTCCTAAACAAACAATCCATTAAAATCTAAGTGTGTGAGGGATGTTTCTAACTGCGTAAAATAACAAGTTCGATCCGTACTGTCACTCGGTGCATAGATATTGAGTATTGTGTGTTTAAAACCATTAAGAGTAAAAGTGAGTGAGATTAAATTTCCTTTAATAATTTCATTAAAATCAACAATGAGATTACAGAGAGAGGGATGTAAATATATGGCTACCCCAGCTCTGGGACACTCTAAGCTGCTGAAGAACCATCTCCCTTTTATCATTCTCTCCCATTCGCTCATACAGGAGGAGTTACATCTGGTTTCCTGTAAGAGTAAAAATTCAATGTGGTTCTTCAATACAAGCTCCTTAACTTCAGCTTTACGTAAATTTGAACGTCCTCCATTAATGTTTAAAGTAGCAATCGAAAAGCCATAGTGTGGAATTTTGAAAAAGACATCAGTCAATTGGCCGGCTTATGGACGCAGTAGTTTCCTTGCTTTCAAAACCCACTTCCTCAGACGAAACATTTGTGGCTAAGTTATGCCAAACTGCTCGGACTGAAGGAGCAGCCACTTTGCAGAGGTAATAAAACTGTGCATGTCTGGAAAGGAATCTTGAATTTGAACATGTCTCTTACAGAAGGTGTGCTGTAAAAATTTTACGATCTCCTGGGGGGGCACAGTCGGAACACCCTCTGGTTCCTGAAATAAGCCTGGATCGTTCCAAACTTCAGTACTATCACAAGAGGCAAACGACGAGGCCCCGTCAGAATCATAGTCTGATTGGTGATGCATACTTGAACCATGCACCACAGGTGGAGCAGGCATTTTCATTTCTGCTGGGAGGGAGAAAGCCGTTACCGAAGCAGAACATGCATGCTCCTCATCCGTAACGTCCGGAGTTGTCTGGAACGCAGATGTCTCAGCCACTATGCTTTTGGTAGAGAGAGGGACCAACATAGGTTCACTTTCAATGTCGATGATGTCAGCAACCACTGAGGGGGTCACAACTACTTCTTGGGGCACAAGACCACCCTCTTGTTCATGCTCGTGCTTATCCCGTACATGATCAGGAGCACCGTCAACATCCACCAGAGTTAGAACTGCAAATTTGTTTTCCGTTTTCAAAACAGCGAGCGAGCTAACTGTGTCTACATGAGAACCGTGTAGTTTGTTCGATGGCGCAAGCTTTTTAGAAACGCTCACCTTTACATCATGACCGTTGATGTTAGGACGCTTGTTTCTTCGGGAGTGAACGGTGACAAAACCCTCGTCGTCTACTTCAGATTCTTTAACTTCTGCATTTGTTTTCCAGGGCTGATTATGGGAGGTGTCTGCACGTTCCACCACTCTCGATGTACCACTAGTGCTTGGCTTGGGTTCTGCAGCTCCAGGTGCATCACTAGTGCTTGTTCTGGGCTCCTGGCATTGAGAGTCCTCATTAGGTTCCACATGTTGAGACTCACCACGAGGAACGTTTGGTTTCGGACACGTATTCTTTAAATGTCCATGATTGCCACAAATAAGGCATGTCATCACTTCAGTGGCAATATAAACTCGGTCGCTACGATGTTTATATTTGAGTGACAGCAGTACTAAGTGACCGTGCACCATTCTTCAAAACAATATAACAGTGGCGTCGGAACGACATAATGTGTCGAACTGAAACGCTAGAACGCAAACGTAATGGATCATGGAAATCCGTGACACAACTGTCCCAAAATAACTTAAAGCAGAGATAATCTCCTCGCTTTTAAAGAAAGGTGGAATATTTGATATAATAATTTTAACAGCAGGTGTGTCCAAACCTGCCATAAGCAAAACTAGCAAGTGGAGAGAAACAAAAGATTAATATGAACGAAGTATTTAGCGAAGAAAAAGGCTAAGGCCCAAAAACCAGGAAGTCTTGAACAGGCCTGTAAAACACTTACTGTTCGTTTTCGTTCTCCCTCTCCCTCTCCCTCTCCCTCCCCCTCCCCCTCCCCCTCCCCCTCCCCCTGCCCCTCCCCCTCCCCCTCCCCTCCCCCAGCCCCTCCCCCTCCCCCCCTCTCTCTCTCAACACAGGAGAAAAACTCACAACCACATGCAAGGACACAAGGGGAGCAAAAAGGGGATATGAAAAACACCAACAGGACACAGCACTCACAGCTTCACTCACAGAGCCGCCATGATACCACACCCACGCACAACTCACCAACAACCAGCAGGGGGTGGAGAGAGGGAGAGAGAAAGAGGGAGAGAGAGGGAGGGAGAGACGGAGGGAGGGAGAGACGGAGGGAGGGAGAGAGGGAGGGAGGGAGAGAGGGAGGGAGGGAGAGGGAGAGAGAGGGAGATGGAGATGGAGAGGGAGAGAGGGAGAGAGATAGAGAGAGAGGGGGAGAGGGAGAGAGAGAGGGAGGGAGAGAGGGAGGGAGGGAGAGAGGGAGAGAGGGAGAGAGGCAGAGGGAGAGAGGCAGAGGGAGAGAGGCAGAGGGAGAGAGGGAGAGAGGGAGAGAGAGAGAGACAGGAGGGAGAGAGGGAAGGAGAGGGAGAGAGGGAGGGAGAGGGAGGGAGAGGGAGGGAGGGAGGGAGAGAGAGAGAGAGAGAGAGAGAGAGAGAGAGAGAGAGAGAGAGAGAGAGAGAGAGGGGGATAGAGATAGAGATAGAGATAGAGATAGAGATAGAGATAGAGATAGAGATAGAGATAGAGATAGAGATAGAGAGAGAAAGAATCTTCAAAATAAAGTACATGTTTGAATCACTGTCATGTTTTTATTTTCTTCAACTCAATTAATAATTGAATTGTAATTTGTATGCTCATCGATTGTGGTCTGAGTGCTGAAGTGCAAGAGCTTGGCTTTGTCAGCATTTTAATCAAAAGTATAATGAGAAAGGGCAGAGAATGCAAACCCTCACCAGGACTTGTTTTGTGTGCCAAATAAATGGAAGGATGTACTAAATGAAAGGTCATTGATTGCAAATGAAAAGTCTAAATGGTATATAGCACAAAGCTCTGAAAAGGTAGAAATGTCAGAAGGTCTAAAGGTCGAAATGCCTGAAAAGGTCGAAGGGGTCTAAAGGCAGGGGTGTACCTGGAGTATTTGGCACCCGGTGCAGACCCTTCCTTTGGCATCCCCCCACCCCCACCCCACCTCACACCGAGTTAAAGAATTTTCGAAATTAAATACACTGAAAGCATGTCATGCTTGCAAGTAAAATTTCAAGTGGATTACATTACTATACCTGTAGTAAGCAAATTGGAAACAAGAAAAATGCAGGACATTAAAAATTCATCAAACAGGTAATAGTGCTTGGCATTGATACAACAAAAACGCATCTTCAACCACAGAGAAAACATCAAAAGGAAGAATTTTCAAACAGGTAACAGAAAATGTGTCAAGGAACACCTGGCGATTGATTGCACGACGTCATTTTCGTGGCGATGCTTTTCCTTTCCAATCAACTCTTTAATGGAGGAGATGAACGTTTCAGAAGGCCTGCGAATACAGGACAGTCATGTAATTAACTTTTCAGAATGAAAGAGTTAATCCATAAAATGTGGATCGAGCTACCGTCATGGCCCAGACATGTATGCAAATGAGTTTAAACTGACATCAACCCAAAGAATGACTCATGACCTTTTCTGCAATCCAAAATGCCATGGTAACTGATGAAAGCTTGGTTATAATTCGTGGAGAAACCTGATGACAAGAAAAAAATTCTGGGATCATGCTATCATGCTTTATTTGAGACTTTGGAGAAATTAAAACACTGTCAACAGTCTCCTCTCGGTAGCTACTTCAAGCCATCAACATCTGCTTCATCCACCAACGAACCCATGCCAAGCATATCATCAGCTCCTCCTCCTCCTCCTTACTCCTCACACCTCCTCCCATTAACCACCACTTCCACCACCTCCTACCCTGTAATGTAATGCTGTGTTCCTGCTCCTTGATTATGTTTGGTTCTGTGTACGATGACATAACGATGGTTTTAGCTCTGAGTTACTGTCTTTATTATGAGGTAAATAATAATATTATAATGTCACTTGCAACTAAAACCATCATTATATCATCCTATTGGTATTTCAACTCTCTCAATGGCACCCCTCCCACTCCCACCAACCCCCATTGCCTGTCATCCGGCACGGTCGGAATTGTTTCAAGGGGTCTAAAGGGTCTTAAAACGTCGAACAATGGGTCTATAGGTCAAAGGGATCGAAAGCATATTAAAAGGACTGAAAGGTGTAAATTTCGAAAGGGTCTAAAAGGGTATAAAGGGTAAAGAGACCTCTAAGGGATCCAATGGGTCGAGCAAATCCAACTGAAGGCAATCTCAGTTACTTCCACATAGCTTGACAAGTGTGTCTACCCTCAGGAGAGCCAGGAAACAACATCCTTCTCATCTCAAGTCTGAACTTCCAAACCTGTCTCCCTCCTCCAGATCCTGGTGGTGTCAGATTAAGTTCTGTTTCTGGTGTATGTTCCCCCTCCATCCCCTCCCATACCTCAAATGTCCACACAAATGACACTGCACACAAAAAGGCCGAATGGCTAAACTCCGTATTTGCTTCTCAAAGTTTGTGTCCCAAACCCATCACTTTCTGCACCCACCTGACCCAATCACACCCATCTGTCCCTGGACTCTGTGACCAATTCTCCTGACAAGGTGGAGAGCTTGCTGTCAAACCTCAACTCAGATTCTGCAACAGGTCCAGATGGCATCAGCCCATGTGTCCGAAAAACCTGTTCTGCTGCTCTTGCTCAGCCTCTCTCACGCTCTCTCTGTTCTATTCACCCTCTCATTTGCTCAAGTTCATCTGCCATCTGCTTGGAAATCAGCAACCATTACTGCTCTACATTAAAAAGGTGCAAAAACAGATCCTTGCAACTACAAACCAATCAGAATTCTCGAAATCATCAGCAAGGTTATGGAAGGAATCCATCATCACTTCCAACATTAAATCCTTCCTCTTCTCCAATGGCTTAATTTACGATCATCAATTTGGATTCAGACCAGGTCACTCGACCCTGGACTTGCTGCTCCTGCTTTCCCAACAATGGGTGGAGGTCCTCAATGCCAAACATGAGATGAGAGCTATCCCCCTTGACATATCACATATTTTCAATGGTCTGGCACCCTGCCCTGCTCACCAAACTCTCTTCCAATGTTATCCAAGGATATCTCCACTCATGGCTTGCAGACTTCCTCTCCTGTCGCAGCCAACATGTGGCCCATAATGGAGTTCTCTCATCCCATCTACCTTTCCAGGCTGGGGTTCCTCAGGGCAGTGTTCTGGGCCCTGTTCTTTTTCTGGTTTGCATCAATGATCTCTCCAACTCCCTGGAAAATCCTCTTTATCTCTTTGCTGATGACTCCACCCTCTGCCGTACCATCTGTCATCCCTCAGAATGGCAAGCAGCAGCCTCTTCACTCTCTGCAGATCTGGGTAAAATCACAAACTGGTCCAACACATGGAACATGTCTTTCAACTCTGACAAATCTCAAACTCTCACTATGTCTCTCCGAAAGGACTGCCTGGACCCCCCACCCCCATCTACTTTCTCAACAATCCTTTTGAAGAAGTCCTTCCATTCAAACTTTTGGGCCGATCTGCTATGATCTTTCCTGGGAAAGCCACATTTCAAAGCTAGCCTCCAAAGCCAGTCGCCAACTGGACATCCTCCGTCGTGCACAGTGGCACACGTGAGCTCCTGACCACGTACAAAGCTTTCATCCACAGCCTGATGGAGTACTGCTCTCCCCTCTGGGCAGGTACTCCTGCCTCTCCACTTTCTCGGCATCACGCTGTGGAAACTAAGGCATTTCGGTTCATTGATATCTCTCACGATGAGGCTGAGTCGTTGGGTCTCTCACTGTCTCACCACAGGCAGGCCGGTGGTCTTTCTGTCTTCTACCGTCTCCTCCCCGGCCTTGCCTCCCCTGCTCTGTCTGAGATATGTCCCCCACCCCATATTTCTGCAGGGTGCTCAATGTCTGCCAGCAACCCCCTTCTGGTAAAACTATCAAAATCTAGAATCACTGCTCACCTTCACTCTTTCAATCCTCTTTTTTTCTCACCTTTGGAACAAACTCCCATACTCTCTTCAATCCCACTCTTCCCTCCAGGTCTTCAAAACAGCTGTTCACCACCATCGCTTATCTTTCCTCATCCAAAACCACGATCTTTTCTACCCCCCTAATCCACCCCAAACACACCTTCTTCATATTCCCTGCTTTCCTTCCTGAAAGTCCCTGTATTGTCCATCTTGTTTACCCTTTGTACCCTGCCCAATCCCTCTGCCTTCCACAGATCTCCTCGTGTCTCTGTTCCCCACTGTTTTTTCCTTCCCCCTCCCACCCCTCTTGTCTCCTGCTCCCCTTGTGCATTTCTTTGTGTTCGCTCTCATACGAGCCTCGACAATGTGTACAAAATAAATTTATTAAAAAACAACTGTTCAGCTTCCTGCAGTTTCTGCACATGTGTAATGAGCATTTTGGGGTGGATTACGTCATTTAGATTTTAGAAAGTGCAGTAATACCGACGAATGCAATGTATGTCTAATAATTATTACATACGACTCCAATGTTAGCATGTCCATTAATTAGATCCTTTCGAAATGTGAGTACACCTAATAATTACATCCTGTTTGAATGCGAGTTGGACCATGAGTATGTCTATTAATTATGTATTATTGGACTGTGACTACATCTCTTAATTACATCCATGAATTACGTACTATTTGAACTTACCGTTTGCACCTTGTTTAAACTGTTTCAGACCATTTAGACACTTTAAATTCCTCCAGAGACTTTCAACCCCTTTAGACACTTTTAAAATGCTGAGCATCAAGCAAGGAAGCAGCACATATCACCTTTAAAGTCTTTAATATGACTCGGCCAAAGTTCGAACCGCCGACCTCCCAAACTCAGAGTCGATGCTCGAGCCATTACACCACCAAGACTGGTGTGTTTCCTTTGAGAAACCTGTGTCCAGAACTGAGGTTTAAAATTCTGGCTTGCATTCTTCTTCTTGAGAGTTTCTGTGTTCACCAATTCTCAGGGGAGATCTCTTTCCCTTCTTCCTGGACACCCAATGTGATACAACCACCCTATGATGGACACATAAGTGCTCAGAATGTATAATAAATATGTCTTTGTTCCACTTCAATTTATGAGCTCGAATTTTGTTTGCTCTGAAATCTCAATCTTCATGTTTATTTTTAATTAGTATGAGATTTCTCTGTTGGTACTTCTGCCGATGCTCTTACAACGCAGTCCCTTAAATTCAACCCACGTCTCAGTGTCTGAATTTCAGGACAAACTTTTCGTTTCAGCACACACACACGGTTTTACCTCTTGTATGAAGTGTTAAAAATGAATAATAAGGATTTTTGGACCATCAGCATAAGATGAGATGCCTCCACGTACAGGCCATCGCAAAAGAGTCTTGCACGAATGGCAGGAGATTCTTAAATATTCATATCTTTCGATGAGTCCACGTAATTTGTCAGATGAAGAATACGCTGTCCAAAACTTTCCAAGTGTTATACATACGCTGCAGCCTCCCTATTTTCTAGTAAGACCATTAATCCAGGCTGGCACACCC